>NC_141613.1:24947447-25286447 GCF_047967505.1 Dipteris shenzhenensis
CAGGCCATGTTGGTGTGGCTTGTTCTAACTAATAAGGTAAATGATATTCAATCATTCATAAGGCCTACCCAAGATAAAAAAAGTAAACAAAAAGGAACCCACTGGAAATGGTGTGGAGGAAGACTAAGGAGATAAAGAGGAGAGAGAGAGAGAGAGAGAGAGAGAGAGAGAGAGAGAGAGAGAAGGGGGGGTGTAGGAGAAAAGGTGGAGATCGTGTGTAAGAAGACTTGAGGAGATAAAGGAGGGGAGAGAGAGAGAGAGGGAGAGAGATAGAAGTGAGAGAGAGAGACAAAGTCAACCACTTTAAAGAGTGCATTCAAGTCTAATAAAGAAGAGCCAATAGGAAAAAAGCACTTCTAAAAATTCAAGAAATGCCTAATTTTTGCTTTGCCAAAATTGCATCGTTGCTAAGGCTACCCAATGGGAAAGCCGAAAATCTTTGCCATTTCAACGGAAGTTGCCTTTGCAAAGTCTCCCATGCACTATCTCTTTTCTTTCAGGCTTGATAAAAGTTTTCCATGTATGTTTCTTTTAGTGTCGATAAAAGTTCCTCATGGATGTTTTAATGAGTTCCAGGACATGTGTTGAAATGCAAGTTAAAATTTTATAAGATATTTTATATTTTTGTAGGAATGCTTGTCTTTTCCATGTTTGAAAGCCTTCTCTTAGCTTAAAAAATTGGACATTTATAATTGTATAGTGTTTAGTTGCTCAAGCATGTTTTCATGCATGCTTGTTTTTATGAATAATGTTATTTATGATATCATGCTTAGTTGTGGGTAATGGAGGTAATAATTTGGTAATTTCTTGCATGCAACTCTTCAAGCCACTCAAAATAAGGTGTGATACTTGGGGTAGGGGGAAGGGCCATGGAGGAGGGAATTTATTACAGGGTGTTATGCATAGTCATTGATATTACAAGGGCTAGTGAGATTGCATTGTTGTCAAGCCTTTCATAGAATGAATTTGTAAGTACCATCTCAGGCTTTCTCTGAATCCTTGCATATTTAAGTTTCATGGTTGAAATTCAATAATTTGGTTTTACATGCTATAATTACATGAAAACCCACACTATGGTGGTAGATGGTGGTCTCCTATATAAGAGCACTTCTCAAATACAATGGAAAAGCATTATAGGGTGTTATGCATAGTCATTGATATCACAAGGGCTAGTGAGATTGCATTGTTGTCAAGCCTATATAGAATGAATTTGTAAGTACCATCTCGGGCTTTCTCTGAATCCTTGCATATTTAAGTTTCATGGTTGAAATTCAATTATTTGGTTTTACATGCTATAATAACATGAAAACCCACACTGTAATGGCCATCTCATTGAGAGACAAGCTCATAAATTGTGCCGACATATATGCTACTAACCACAAAGATTAGATGAGGGACTTGCTAGAAAAAGATAGAAGATGATTTCAAATATAAGGGAAAACACATGAAAGGGAGTGAGCCATGGTATCCACTCGCAAGAAGTTATCTTGGCAAATCACTGTATAATGCAAGTCTTTCTCGTGACAGTTTAAAAAACAAGTAGCCTTTGCCATTTTGGTTGGTATTTTGGGAAATAATCTTTGTTCCTTAATAGGTTCAAATAACTCAAGCACTTGGAAACAAGCTTGAACAAGCAAAGATTACCTTGTCGGATGTGGAGCTGCAAAAATTTAAGGAGAAGGAGCTTGGGGAGTTGGCCATATGATATGGGATTAGGATTGGCAAGGTACTGTTTTCTTTATGAGAATTTCTTGGTGTTGGCTTCTTGCCTTGATCTTGACATAAGCCTCTTGGCATGACCTTGACATTATCATCAGCTCCAAAATAGCTTCTTTATTAGATTATTGGCATTACCTTGAGCTAAAGTACACTTTCTTTTTGTATAGATGACTCCTTGCAAGCAAAGCTTAAATGTTGTCACATGGGAATTGGTCATAGGCATGGTCTAATGCATTTGCTTATGCAATCATCGACACTAAGGCCATCAACACGTGGCAATTGGTGATAGGCATGGTCTAATGCTTTGCCATATGCACTCTCTTTAACAAGGCATCTTCACCTTAGTCCTCTTTAATGTCAACCTCTCCCATTTGCACATCCTCTTCTGTAGGCTCTCCCATCTGCATACTTTGGCGACGTTGCCATGGCATCCTTTTCTTCGGTGTGGTGTGGTCTCAACGGTGACTCACGTGTCATGGGGTAGTTGAAGATATGCCGATGGAGCTTCCACTCTCGGCTCCTCCTTGTGGGAGCAAATCATAGCACGAGCCATCCGCAAGTGTCACTCAAGCGGCCTCTGGAGTGTTGCAATGTGATTTCACACGAGGAAGAGGGAAGGGGAAGAGGGGAGGGGGAGGGAGAAGGGGGAGAAGGGAGGAGGAGGAAGGGAAGAAGGAGAAGGGAGGGAAGGGGGATAGAGTGACAACCACAAAGGCACTACAATGGAAGTTCAAGAGAACACCCAAAACACTCTCTTGGAAGAGAAGAGGGAGCTTGTATTCAAACTTGTGCAAACAACAATGAAGACCAAAGTCAAACTTTTGGCCTTTTATACAAGTCACCTTTTGAAGGGAGGGCCAAAACTTTTCCTTTTTGGCACTCTCCCTCATGTTACAACCATGGGCTCTTGGGCTTGTAGGGCACTAAGGCATGTTGCTATTCTTACCAACTCTCCCTACTAGCAGAAATAGTGCTTTTGTTAACCATATTAAAGCGCTTGGGACAAACCTAGTATTAGGAGGTGGTCCTAACCGGTTCCCAAATAGCACTTGTGTTAGCCTCGCCACTCCTAGGCTTAGGTGTGATTTGGGTCTCAAACTCCCTGAGCGCCCTCACACCTTCACCTATTAGGTGTTCGAACCTCAAAACCTGGAGTGACAAGGCTAGGCTTCCATGAGACACTCAAAGGTAATCTTGAATGTTGCTGGGAAGCCTTTTCTTTGGAATATTTGGGGAACAAAGTCCCTGAGTTTGAGCTATATTTCTTCCGGGGCTATTTTCGTTAGCATCACTATTTCCTGTGGATGTGGAGCTAAAAAGTGCCAGGTGCATGAACTCTTCATGACTCAGAAGTGTACATCTTGTTGTTCCAACATCTCCTTGTTCCGGGCGGGGGCAGCTGGAACGTACAACTTGTGCATGTTGCCTGGAATCTTTGGACTTTTGGGTGGGCTTAGGGTATTTGGGGATCAAACTCCCTGAGTTTGAGTTATAATCCTTCCATGTGCACATTGCTTGTAATCATTGACCTTGGTGTATTGGGGTATCAAACTCCCTTGAGCTTGTCCTGTTGAAATAGATCATTCGGCTTGGTCACCTTTACTCATTGATTACCCTGCATTTGGCGGCGGGTGTGGACGTTAACATGCCCCCTTTCCTATTGCTCATCCGTCCTCGGGTTAGCTGCGCTAGAGGAGGGTGGTGGAGAGGACTTACTGTAGGATGGCATAGCGGTCTAGCTGCCTAGACGTGAGGCGAGCGAGGTACGAGCGATACTTCCAAAAATGGATGGCATGCATATCCTCATAAGTGCGGAGGTGATGCTCGTGGAGGTTGCGGATGCGGAGGTAGAGGTGGAGGTCATGGAACTGAGTTGGACCAACGTCAAGATTGAGGACAATCTAGTTGGTCAGATTGTGAATGCGGTCATCGATGGGGCAGCTGTGGGTAGGAAGATCGTGGAGGAGTAAGAGGATGAGGCAATTGAAGTGGACGGCGATGACGATGGCTGGATCTGGGATGGATCCATAGGTGTCATTGAATGACTAGAGGCGAAAGCAAAAACCTTCCTGCATCATTTCTTTTGGGAAGTTGTACTTAGGAAATTTGTACAACACATTAGGGTCTTGTTGCTGGATAGTTTGAAAGGCGGCCCAAGTCCAACGTCATTCCATGGGTATGTAGGGTGGGTGGACTCGACGGTTGATGGGTGCGCTATGGTAATAGCGCTAAAATTTCTCCAGCTTAAAAAATGGGAGCTGCCAATTGGGCCTGACATCTGAATCAGTCACGAGAACGGGGGCGAGGTTGTATCCTCCTCTTGTGCGCTTGGAATGCGCTTGTCGCCAGTCATCGAATGACTGTGTTATGAACTGTGTGAGAGGGAGCACCTCCAAAATTTCGTAGAGATGGAGGTTGGAGCCCTCGAGCTAGCACGTCCAATGGTGCATGAGCGCACTATCCGGCAACTCTTAGAAGGACTCCAAGTCTGATGCCAATGAACATCTTCAAGAGGAGACCTTGGTGGGGATGGCAGAGCTTTGTCACATCAGGAAGCGGCATTGGCTCCTGTCTCTGGGGGGCATGTAAGAGTTGCGACATTGGTGCTTTGTACAAAATGTGCTACTTTGAGCAGCCTATTGAATGCCTCATAAGGGAAGTCGACCGGAGTGGTGGAGGTGATGGACGGGGAGGGTCCATGCTATGTAGTGGTGGTGTTGGAGGCATTGGACGAGTACTTGGGTAGTGTTGTCTGAGGGAGAGGATGTTGCGTATCTTGTTGGGTGGGTTAGGCGGGATCTAGTGGAGGAGGTAATGGAATATATGCAGTGGGGGCGATGGTATGAAAGAGGGTGATTGCATTTTGTTCTTCGTCCTCGGTTATTTCTTCAGGGTATGCTACGTGAATTGTTTCAAAATTGCTCACCAAGGACTCAAGTGAGTCTTGGAGAGCTTGTAGCACCCGATTAAAGAGTATTATTATTCTAAGGGGTTGGTAGGCGCAAGGTGTCCTTGAGCTTGGAGTGCTGAGACTCGGCCATAGGTTTGCATCCAAGTTATGTCTGCATGCAGACTTTCAAGAGTGCAAATCCATGGCGTGAGTTCTTCGGGCTTTGCGAGTTGCATCACCTCATCGTCCGCAGGATAATTAAGGGACTCAGTGATGACGCGGCACCAGCCTTGAAAGTTGAGAAGAATGGGATGGGCGGATAGGGTTTGGAGATTGGAGGGGCGAAGAAGAGATAGGGAGGTGGGCTGAAGGTCAAGAGAAAAATAAGGCATGGCTAAGATGGGGCAGCAGTGGTCGGGATTACGATGATGGAGAATAGTTTGAAGGGCGTTGGGCGGTAGTGGAGTAGTGAGATCGAGGTGGAAGGTGGGGTTTTGTGTGCAAAGTGCATCGAAGTGCATTTGGAGGGTCTGAGTGATGGTGCATGGTGCAAGTGTAGACGTGGCTAACTGTGCAGGCACCTCCCGGTACATCATGAACTCCTATTGCTCATGGTCTTCCAACCCTGACTCCTCTGTGTGGCCAGTGGCATGCTGTCTTTCGATCTCTTCTTGGAGGGAGACCGTTGGAGGCTCCTCTCTTGTTCTAGGAGATCCTATAGGGAGAGGATCTGTTGGCTGTGGGTCTCCTGGGTGCGGGCATACCGCTGCTATGCCTATGCTTGCTGCTCCAGCCTCGTGGGTAGGGCAGATTCTTCCTTTTTTGCCCGTTCCATAAATGTTTGGACCAGGGATTCACTAGTGGCGAGGTCATCTTTGACTTTCGTTAGAGTGAGCTCAAGCTCTTCCACCTTAGCCTGGTATTCTTAGGCTCGATGTAGTGCGGCGTGGCCATTGCTTGCACTGTGACCATTGTCGATTGGATTTCCTATGTCGAGAGCTGGGCTTGGACGAGGTTGGAGGAGAGTTGTGAGGCTTGCTCTTGCCTCCTTTGTAAGATCGTGCAGGCGACTTGCGACAATTGTGCCATGGCTTCAAAGAGGTTTATCTCCATGACGTCGGCATGTGATAACTGTTCTATTGTCATATGGTGCCCTATACTGGGGCATGTTGCAAAATTGTATGGCATTTGCTAGGCCTGCCCATGGCGTGGAAGAGGTGCTTGTGGCAAAGGATGCTGTCTCCTAAGGGGTGGTGGAGACTGAGATGAAGGGTGCAGCGGGGGTTTTCAGCGTAGTTTCGGCTCCTGTATGGAGGCCGATTTCCATGGTGTCATCACCCTGGAGGTCTTCAATGAGAATAGGCCCTCCTTGCACCTGTTTGCCCTTATCTTGAGGACCTACCCATTGCATGCATAGTTGTCGTTGCATGAATTCATGCAACTGGCTTTCCTCATATTGGTTGAGCGGCTGACTTGGTTTTGGTTGCACCTGGGTGACCGAAGTGGCACTTGGCATTGTCCTCGCTCTCTTGCGCCTGGTTTCTGTCTCTTCCTACTCGGTCTGTACTGGACCGATGGTGAATTTCTTGGCGAGTCTGAAGCCGATGGGCAGATGCGGACTTTTGAGGTAATAGAGGACCGGCATGTACAACATTGGATTGCCGATGACTTCCCCGTGGGTGCTGAGGTCATCTCTCATCTAGCTACAGTAGTAGTCAGCCTGATTCGTCTACTTCATGCTCACCATTCGCAGCAAGATATTGGACACCACGGATTGATGATGATCCGTGTGCTTCACTTGAGTGATCCCTTGTAGGGCTCTTGTTGGGTGCTCTACCTCGAGCTTGTAGATGGTGTTGAACTGGTTGCGGCCTCTGCACTTGTGGCGGTCATAGGGACAAACCGTCTTTAGGGAGTCGAGGCTCTTCTTTTTCTTGGAATATTTTTCTGCCACCACTAGCAGGTTGAATACCACCCGTACTATGTTTTGATTGATCTGGTAGTGGTGGGGGTTTCCTGTTGCATCCCTCAAGACACCAATGTTGGTGTTGCTATCGTATGTCTTGAGGAATTCCGCCAGCAGCTTCATGTCCAGGTGGCATGGGAAGCGGGCTGCTACTCTCTGCAAGCCTGAAAAGTTAAGGGCTTCCACCACTGCCGGGTCCTGGAGAGCGGCATATGCTACTGCGGTGTGGTAATGGAGGGTGTAGTCCCAACCCTCAAAGGTGAAGCGCGAGTGGATCACGCAAGCATCCAGCTCTTGGAGCCATGCTTCTCCCAATGGCGAGTGCGCTTGTGAATGCACGATCTTGTATTCGCCAACGGTTGGCGTCGGGGTGCGCTTTCATGTTTTTGTGGGGATTGTGTCTAGTGTGGCTGGCTCTTTCTGAGTCGCCTATCTGGTGGAGGTTTCTTCATGTTGTAAGCAGGGATATTTTTATCAAATCTATACTTATATATTAATACCAAATCCTGGCGAAAGTTTATCGAGCTAGTTTTTTTATTTTCATAATATCAATGGAACATATTACAATTTATATATTTTCTATTGAAATCTGAAGAAAAAGTTGTAAATCCTGGTGAAACTTTACATTTTTTCCCATAAAATTTTCAAATCTTGGCTAATGTTTCAATCCTTTATTTTTATTAAGACACAAACTTTTGACTCCAATATAAAAGTTTCACTTCTTAACAAAACTAAGAGGAAAAAATCATCCATGGTTGTAAGTCCTCCGAGGGTATTTCGTCCAGCATTCGAATTGTGGCCGAAGGAGTGCCTTGAGAATCTGATGGGCCAGTGGCCTCTGGAATAGGGTGAGGTTGGAGATCCAGGTGAGTCTCGAATTCAAAAAAGTCGTGTTCAAACTCCATGGCAAACAGAAGTGGAAGTTGCGTGACGAGGGAATCGGTGGATGAGTAGGAACAAGAGGACATCAATTTGCTGGTGGAGATGGAGAAGAAGTGGGCATGAAACTGTCAGTTTTTTGGATAAATTTTGACAGAGTTTGGCTGCAACAGCTATGGTGACGACCCGATAGGGTAGTCTTGCTTTTATAGATTTCTATCCCCCCGACCGGCAGGATACTAGTATGGCGACGATCGGTGCTGAATTTGATGGCACGGTGGGGGCGAACTTAGATGGCGACGGTCGGTGCGAATTATCTTAGGCCGCGGCCGGCGTGGTACCCAAATGGCGACAGGGTAGTGCTGTGTTGGATGGCGACCCGGCAGGGATTGTGATCGCGACAGTGGGTGGCGAACCTTTCGACGACGGTCGGTGGCGAACGCTTCAACGACGATCGGTGGTGAATGCTTAAGCGACAGCCAGTGGGATAGTGACTGTGTAAAATTAGGGAAAAAGAGAAGAAAGGGGGAGTGGGGTGGGGATGAAGTGGGGTGCACTTGTGTTGTTCGACATGAGAGGTCAGCGTGCGAGAACATGAGTACTTATAAAAAATGCAAGAGTGGACTCTAGTCACCTAGTGCTGACCGTGTGTGCACATGCGGTGTGTTCGATAGAGACTAGTGTGCTGCTAGTGCGTCAGGTGAGATGCCTATCGTACTGACTCTCCTAGACCTAGATGTGATGATCATGATGAATGTGGTGGAGGTGGACACCGTACTGCAGCATAGCGTGAGTAAGGAGCCATGTAGAGTACGTGTCCAGCTTGTTCTTTACCTTGGATGCCAAAGGCACCTTTGTGTTAGACTTTGTTGCTGTTGCGGGCTCCTGACGTCTAGTGTCCAGTCCTAAGGCGAGGTTCTTGAGTAACTCCCTGTGGGGTGGAATTTGTTCCTGTGGGGTCTCTCGACTAGTGGTGGCAACAATGCTTGTGTTGAGTCGGATCGCACGTGGCACTATTGTGTATTCGGTACCTTGAGGCTAGCCTATTGTGTTTGGATCATTGGCAGGCTCTTGTGGTGCTGTATCCTGTGAGGACACAGGTTCTTGTGGTGTTGCCCTTGTCACCTTTGGGGTTTGCATTGTCTTCTTTTGGATCCAGACAGCTTTGTTGCCTTGGTCGCCCGAGTGTTGGTGATGTGTGGCGGTGGATGAGGCATGAGCATTGTACACAGCTTTCTTCGGATAGTGCTTGTGCGTGGGGAAAGCAATCTTGAGGTGGTTGGAGCTACTGCTGCTGCGTTACCATTTTACGAATGTCGGTTCCGATCGAAGTGACACTGGGCGGTGAGGATACCATCTTGTACTTGTAGCTCCCGAATTTCTTGAGCGGAGGATGGTGGCATGGGTTGAGTGTGCAATGGCATTGGTTTACCATTGTAGTGAGCTTTGTGCTCCTTTCGAGCTGGGCCCTAGGGCAGTGTGCTGGTGGAAGCTTGGGCTTCCAGTCGTCTTTGCTGTGTCACTTCATTATCGTGAATCGGTGAGGTTGGGGCCGCCAAAGAGGGAGAAAAGTTTAAATATAGGCCTTGAACACACGTGATATAGAGGGTTTATGCATAGTGACCCCCCCGAGCAAAGAGGGCTTGGTCTGCACAGCGAGACTACCACTGTTTGACCACCATTGGTAAGCGAAGCAGTTCGAGCATGCCAGTCGACTTGGCAGTTGACGACGTAGCACTGGGTTCTTCCTAGAATAATCTATTCTTCGGTGGCTTCTGTAGGGAGAACATAAAAGTGGATATCCACAGCTTGGCGAGAAGTTGGCCGTTCATAGCTCTTATTGAGGCAATAGTGAGGGTTAGGGGTACTGTAGCTTTTCCCATACCTCTCGAGAGATGAAATTGTCGCTCCTGGGTCCACAAGTGCTTTGGTGCACATGCGTGGTACCTATAGTGGCTGAATAAGCAACCTGGATGGCTCTATTGTTAGCTCATATGTTAGTTGAATATGTTCAATCGTTGCCTTAAAAAGGGTCTTGTTCTTGAGGTTGCAGTCGAACCATTTTTTATGTCGGGCCTTTTCTACTCAAAGAGCATAGGCTGCTCTCGCAATCGTCTCCTCTAGCTTTTCGAGGTCAACTAGCCTTTCGGCTAGTGCATTTTCCCTGAGTCTTTCCTTTATGTCCAAACAGAGGCTAGGCACTACATACTCCATTGGCATTACCGCCTCTACCCCAAAGGCTAACTTGAAGGGGGTACAATGTGTTGCCACCTTGTAGGAGGTCTTGTAGGCCCATAACGCTGCTATGAGCTTATGCATCCAGTTGGTATGATTGGCTTCTACCGTACATGTGATAACCTTACAGCAAGATTTGTTGGAGCTTTTGGCCAAGCCATTTGCTCCGGGGTAATATGGCATTGACTTCCTATGAATGATCATAAACTCACTTATCAGGATTGCGATGGTTTCATTGAGGAAGTGGGGTCCTTGATCGGTGACTAACTCCAACGGGCATCCAAACCATGTGATGACTTGTTTATATAAGAACTTGGCAGTGGATCTTGCATCAGCCTTTATTGTAGCCCTTCCTTCTACCCACTTGGTGAAGTAGTTGGTGGCTAGATGATGTATCGAGCCCCTGTCCCCTTAGCAGCTGGGCTTATGGGACCAATGAAATCGATGCCCCACTTCTCGAAGCGTTGTTCAGCTAGGATCTCGATCAAGGGCATCATGTCTGCCCTATGTGGAATTTGGATGCGTTGGCAGGGGTCACATCGTTTGATGAATTTGGCTGCATCTTCGAAGAGCATTGGCCACCAGAGACTAGCTTGCAGCACTTTATGTGCTATAACCTTAGCGGGAAAATGGCGTCATGTGATTCCTGAGTGGGCTTCTTCAAGCACCTTGATGTATTCGTGTTCGCATATGCACCTTCACAGCATGCCATCCTTACCCATGTGGTAGAGTTGGGCTGCTATTAGCTAATATGGCACTACGTCCTTAATGAGTTTACGAGCTCTATCCTTCTTAAGGTCTTGGCTTAGGGATAGTCCGTTGGCCAAGTAGTGGCCGATGTCGATGGCCCATTCTAGAATGATGTCCAAGAAGAAGAGGGAAGCATCAGGGAGATCATCTTCTACTCTTGTTGGAGCTTTGCCGCCGTTAGGGATCCTTGATAGGTGATCGGCTAGAACGTGGGTTTTGCCCTTGCGTGTAGCGATTGTAAAGTCGAATTCTAGCAGGATCAGCATCCACCTAGTGATGCATCCCATCATGCAGGGTTTGTTGACCAAGTATAGCAGTGCTTGATGGTCCACAAAGAAAAACTTGTTAGCTAACAAGTAGTGCCTGAATTTCTTGACTGCATAGACCATCGCGAGACCCTCTCTCTCAGTGGTGGTGTAGTTAACTTCGGCCTCATTTAGTTGACGGCTTGCAAAGTATACCGGGTAATCTAAATTATGCTCCCCGAGCTGAGCTAACACACATCCAATGGAAAAGCTAGAGGCATCAATGTGGACGTGGAATATTAAATTCCAGTCGGGAGACCTCAATACTAGGGTGGTGGCTAGAGCTAGCTTGAGGGTTTCAAAGGATGTCTAGCATTCTTTGGTCCACTCAAAGGATACTAGCAGTTTGTATAATAGGCAGGCTATGTTGGCATAGAACAAAATAAGTCTCTGGTAATAGCCCGTATGGCTAGTAAATCATTGACTCCCTTAGTGTTAGTGGGGGGCGGTATTTCCAAAATAAGTTTGATTTTATTGTGGTCCATAGAGATTCCATTCCAGGACACTATGTGACCAAGGATTACACCATATTTGACCCAAAACTGGCACTTAAGGGGGTTGAGGGATATGCAGTATAAGCGGCACTTCTCGAGGGTGGTCATCGCATTTCGAGTTAGGAAACGCTTCCTTTTCGGCTACCCTTTCTAGAACATGTTCCGTGAATGGCAAGGGGTACTGGTCACGTCTCGTGGCCATGCTAACCTTCTTCAAATCCACACATACTCTGATTTCTCCATTCTTCTTCAGGACTATCACAATGGTTCATACCTAGTTTGTATGCTCGATCTTGTACATGAATCCTACATGTATGAGTTCTTGGATTTCTTCCCTCACTATGAGTGTGTATTTAGGATTCATAGGATAGGGGCATTGCCGTACTGGACAGGCATCATCCATCATGGGGACTGTATGCTGCACTACTGCGGTCGGTACTCCTTTCATGTCCATGTACTTCCAGGCCATGCAATCCTTAAATTCCTGTAGGAGAGCTATTAAGGCATTCTCCTCATTGGGAGTGAGGTCATCGGTGATAAATATAGGTTGTGGGTCCTGGCCTTCCACGGCTAAGTTTACTTCCTTGATCGGGGCTGGTCCATCATATCCGTGAGAACAACCATCCTCTTGGGTTCTCTTGGCCTATTGGTATAAGATCTTGCAGTCCTGAATAGTATAGGCCTTGTAGTGGGCTGGCACCTTCCCCATGTCTTCTTTATCCTCAATCTCCTTCTCATTATTTTCCAGGGTAGTGGACTTTTTGGCCTTTTCCTTGCCTTTGTATGCAGAGGATTTGGGACATGAAGGGGGCTCTTCCCTTGTACTTATAGAGCTGATGGAGGTGGTTACCTAACTCACCCTGTTTCCCTAGTTAGAGAGGAGAACTCATGGTGGGCGGTTGTGGCACCTACGTAGGTTAGCCACTGAAGATCTGACTTTACCCTTATTGTTCCCTTGCTTACCTCTTATGATTTGAGCATATTGAACATCCTTAGGGGAGCCACCGAGGTCAGAACCTCGAGCTCTGAGTGGTGATCTGAAACCCTACTCTTTCTAGGACATCTATGTTGGCTAAGATGTGCCTCTAGTTATGCGAGAATTCTGGCTCGGGGAGGGGTGCATACCAGAAGTTGTCAGACTCCTCATCCTCTCTTTTGTCACAGGGTTGGAATAGCTTCATGGAGGTGGTTTGAGCGGTGGTGTCGGACTCCGCAGCAAAGAGGTGTGGGTGGGCCTTGTAGGAATGCAGGTCCACTCTCTCTCCTCATGCAGTAAGTAGATATTATCGTTATGCCAGTCATGCATGAGTCCAGACATTCGTAAGAAGGGTCTGCCTACTAGGATAGCTTCTTATCCGGGCTGTCATGTGAAGTCCATGACCATGAACCTAATAGGGTACGTGAATCCAAATAGCTTAATGTTTATGCCAATTAGTACTCCCAGAGGTTCAGTGGTTCCTCCATCAGGTAGCTTTACTACTAGATGGGTCTACTCGAGTGTAGGTTTTCCCCATTTTTCCTAGCATTCCTTGGTGCAGACACTCACTCCTGCTCCCTCATCTAGGATGGCTTCTACCTTCTAGTTCTAGTAGACTATGGGGATTGAGGTGTTTGTGTCATCACCCTCAAAATACTAGCCTAGCTTGTTGATGGGAATCTTGGGTAGGTTCGGCCACTTATCTAGCGTTGAATTGTTGGCAGGGTCTGGAGGTAGGAACAGCTTGTTCATCCAACTGGACAGATCATGCCATAGGATGGGATTTCCTCTTAGTAGAGACGCGATCGGCATTTTCACTTCTATAGATAGGAAGGCAGCCAACCCTGTAGAAGAGTGTGGGATATAATAGATGCATCATGTCACAAAGAGAGAGAGCTCAAGTGAGGCAAAATCCATTGTATTAGAATGAAGGAATGTCCTCCATTATATAGAGAGAGAGGATGGTGTAGGCACCTCCCCTATATCAGTGGAAATCAGCCCCTACATCAGTGGAACTGCCCTAAATCAAAGGAACCTCCCATGTGGGGACCTTTGTGCTTACATCATCACTTAGGTCACACACTAGACACCTCATAGCACTAGATGTGCTTCTACAACACACACACACACACACACATGTGACTCCCCTAGATGCACACATGCACCTTAGAGCAAGCCCTTAACCACACTTATCCCAACATACCCCCCCTCAAGGGTTTGCCTCTTGCACTGTTAAGGATACTTCTAGTAACATAGTTTCTCATGCCATCTCATGGTGGTCAAGGATAAATCTATGGCTAGGATCTCATGCTAGCAAAGGTGCCCAAGGGTCAAGCTTAACAAAAATGGGATAGATCCAAAACATATCACATGGCCTACATCATATGGTGACCAGAGGTGATTTACAAAAGTCAAAACACATGACATTCTTTTTGGAGTACTACTCCAAGCAGAGAACCTCAAAATTTGACCAAGTGATGATAAACAAAAATTCAAAGACAAATTGCTCAAAAGGAAAAGTCCTTGTCTTCTACCACAAAGTTTGATGCTTCATTTGTTGATGGAGTTCTCTCTTCAACCAAATTTGTCGGTCCTATTTTTCTCATTATAAAACTTTTCAGAGTGATTATTCTTGCCACAATAAGAGCAAGGGTTGATTTTATAACAATCCTTCTCAAGATGATTGTTTTTCCCACAATGTTTACATGCCTTGTACCTTCTCTTTGAAAACTTGACTGCAAGTGCTTCTGTATGCATTTTGCCCATTCTTGAAGTGTTCTTTCTTTCCTCTTCTTGTAAGGCACTGATAATGCCCTCTAATGTGGGTTGAGGAAGATTCTTCAAAGTAGTAACCACATAGTCAAAGTCTTGAGGCATACTCTTTAAAAGCACTGCCATAGCATCATCCTCAACGATAGTAGAGTTAATTGAGGCTAGTAGTGTCATTAGACTCCTTATAGTGTTGACATGAGCAGCAACATTATCTCCCTCCATTTTAAGTTCAAAGAACTTAATTTTCAGATTTAATTTGGAAGTATGAGAGCTAGCACCAAATAATATGTCTAACTTATGCCATGCTTCAAAAGGGGATTCCAAATCTGAAATGTGGTGTACATAATCATCTCTCAAACCTAATGCAATTTGAGTATGCTAAACAAATAGGATTTTTTGAATTTATCTCTAGCAATCTACATTTGTATGGTGAGGGAGATTTCTTTTTTCAACGAGATTGGTCATTTTGTAAGAGAGTAGACACTGCCTGAAAAAAAAGGTAAGCCCTCGCATGGCTACTTATAAAATTGACAAGTTCAATGGCCAAGGCTTCCATGCTTGGCAGATGAAGATAAAGTTTATGGTTATGAAAGAAAATCTATGGGACTTAGTCAAGGAAGGAACACAATTGTCTCAGGAAGGTCAATCAACTACAACCAAAGGTAAAGGAAAGGCCACTAACTCTACTTCTACACCTGCAGATGCAAAAAGGATAGAGAAAGCCCATTTGGCTTCTCCCAAAGTTTCTTGGCTACGGTCTTCTTCACTTTGAACTTTGTCCTTCTTGTAGCCTTCTTCAAGTGCTTATCACTGGAAGACCCTTCAGAGCTTGGCATTTTGACAAGAGATCAGCCCCAACTAAATTTCAATCTAAAATTGTATTCTCTGATCTGTACTTTAGCATTACTTCAATCCTCAAATATCATCCTAGCATTTACTCTAGCATCACATTTCCAAAACTGTCAAAAATGCTTTGCAGAAGCCTAGCTCAACTTGGAGGGCATAATTCACAAACTGGAGAAGAGTTTGAGAGGGCTTTCTATGCAAAACTAAAGCTTGAACACCAAGGTAGATTCAACATAGAGCATAGGCAAAATAGTGTGCCATCTTGTTTGGGAGAGCTGCGCCTTCTTCAACTGTCTTTTCCTTGGTTTCTCCTTTCTCTAGCATGCATTGGCCTTCAAAATTCACTAGCAGCAAGCTCTAGACATGTACCAACTTGCGCTAGAGGGCTCTGGCAATAGATGAGCATAGAGGCAGAATTGCATGATTTTTTGTCAAACTTTGCTTGGATCAACACGGGTGATATAGTCCATCTCTGGAGGGATGCTCTGAGCCATAGGTGTGCCCCATAGGGTAGATTCTTTAGCTAGGAGGGCTTGGTAAAAGATGCAAGGGATGAGGAGAATAGAGCTAAACCATTTCTAAAGAGGAAGGAAGAAGAAAGCTCAAAAAGAGGTGATGGAGAAGATGATGAGGTGTGGCACTACCAAAATGAGTTCTCCAAAACCTACCAGCTCTGATACCAAATGTAGAAGAGTGTGGGATAGAATAGATGCCATCATGGCACAAAGAGAGAGAGCTCAAGTGAGGCAAAATCCATTGTATTAGAATGAAGGAATGGCCTCCATTATATAGAGAGAGAGGATGGTGTAGGCACCTCGCCTATATCAGTGGCAATCAGCCCCTACATGAGTGGGACTAGCATAAATCAAAGGGACCTCCCATGTGGGGGCCTTTGTGCTTACATCATCACTTAGGTCACACACTAGACACCTCATAGCACTAGATGTGCTTCTATAACACACACACACACACACACATGTGACTCCCCTAGATGCACACATGCGCCTTAGAGCAAGCCCTTGACCATACTTATCCCAACAAACCCGGCACTGTCGCAAGGTGTTCTGGTGAATCTTTTTCCTCCATGGACAACATGTCATTGAAGCCGTACAGGTTTCCTTCGTCTTGGAGGTTCTGTAGCATTGGGTCTTCTTGGAACATCTTCTGCATCAGATTCGGAGCTTCCGACTAATCCAAGCTGAGGTGTTCGTCTTCCTCCACTCTTTTTGGGACCTTGAGAGATTTTGCTCCTCAATGCCCCATCAAGTGGGCTGGATGGATAGTATCTGATCCCCTACTGGCCTTTAGTCGATGATCCTGGCACTCACACACCAAGTCCTGGGCATCCTTTACATATTGCTTTTCTAAGACCAGGTCAAGGTAGGTCTCTTTATAGGTGGGAGACGGTGCCAAGCCCTGAGCCTGCACTATTGTGTTTACTTCTGGAATAGGGGGTACCTCAGGGTCCCCCTGGATGGAAGACTATTTGGAAGCGGAGGAGGTGGCAAGGGTAGCTGTCTCCTCATCAGAACCATCCTGGATGAACAACTGATCGAAATCATCACCTACTTGAATGGCTTTCTTGGAACGAGTTAGAGGCTGTCACTGGAGGAATCTCGGGACCAGGCAATGGGGATACCTTACCCTTCTTGGTGAGCTTCTTCATGGCCTTGCCTAGTACCTTGGCATGCATCCTTGTCATGACTTGTAGTGGCAGTGTGGCCACATGGCCTTGTTCGATGCTAACCAAATTGAGGCTAGTGTTGTTTTGTGGGGTGATTGGAGTGGTTGGTCTTCTCGTGGGAGAGTCTTGGAATAGATGCTCCGTGCCACGACCTGTGCACAAGGGGGCAGGGTTGGTTGCGGTTGGGGTGGTGGGCGTACGATCTTTGTATGGGCAGTCCTTCAAGAAGTGTGGGCCTTGGCATTTGAAACAAAACAGTGGTGGGTTAGAAGTGCCTCGGTAGGGGCATTCACTTGCTCTATGGGGACCTTGGCAGGTATAGCATTGGAGCGGGGGCCTCCGAGCAATTGAGTTCAGATCTCTCACCCTTGCATTGACGGAGGCAGTCTAGAATACGGGGGCTTGTTGATCCTCTGGTGGGAGGTAGTGAGCTAAGGCTCCACTTCCCTTCTCATAAGGGTAATAATCATGAGGTCCATGATCAGGGTCCGTTTCCTCCTAGTTGTTGGGCCACTATTCAACCAACACTTGATTGACTGGGGCAATGCGAGGTAGTGGGGGTTGTGGGCCTAGTATGGGTGGAGGCAATGGAGCTAGCTGAGCATGGTACTGTGGGGCTAGATGTAGCTACAGGGCCACCTTGTGGGAGTTGGGGGTTGGGTGGGGCGGTTAGGGCTAATGGGGGTCGCTTTTGATACATGGGTTGGGGAAGGGACCTCGAAAAGTGACATTGGGAGGTATCATGGTTTCCCCACCTATGGCAGTGTGCATAGTAGAGTGTTGGACTTGCCCTTAGGCATGGGCACTCATTGGAAGGGTGGTTGCCATTGCATACCCCACACCAGACATTGTCTCGTTATGGAAACAAGTGGGGGTTGCTCGGCACTTCTTTGGAGGTTCCTGCTCTCCATTGCTGACCTAGCTGCTCCAACAAATTGGAGGCTAGCTCACTCACATCCAAGCTCTTAGGCTCGTTAGCCTCCTTCTTACTTGACTCTACACTCAAGGACCTAACTGATGGGGCTACTTTGGAGGGGGCCAAGGCCTTGTCTGAATCTAATTTGTCCATCATATTGTCACATATACGGATGGCCACTTTACTGCATAGATCAAAGGAGGTGGGATTCATCACCATGAGATGGTCATGCAGCTTTGGGTCTACTAACTCGATAAGGAAGCATGGCAACAGTCATTCATCGCTCATTCGCTCATAGGGTTTGACAAAAGATGAAGAGGGGAGAGGAGAAGAGTGGAGATGAGGAGAGAGGGCACAGGTAGAGAGCACACCACAAATGACTAACTGTACACTAGATTTAGTTAAAAAAATAGAATATATACAAACCCTTTTAGGGTTAGGGCTAGGGGATGTAACCCTTTCCTTTATAGCACTCTATAAGGTTAATGCTATGCACATATGATCACGTGATGGTGCTATGCACACGTGATCACATGATGTTGAGCATGAACTCTCAACACCTTCCCTCAAGATCAACATCATGAAGTAGTCCTGCCCTCAAGATGATGATTTTGGGGAATCGAAGAAGGATTGAGCATTACATTCCATCACACCCCTTTAATGGGAATGTCCTTCCTCTACGTCAAACCGAGAGCTAGTCGGTGTTTCTCGAATGGCTCTTTACCGAGTGGTTTGGTAAAGATGTCTGCAACATTCTCTTTGCTATCACAATGCTGCAGTGTGATGTCACCAAGTAACACTCTTTCTCTGATGAAGTGCTCTCTGACATCAATGTGCTTTGTCCTAGAGTGATATATTGGATTCTTGGCCAATGCTTGAGCCGATTGATTATCACAGTATATTATTGTTGGCTTTGACTCATCAAAGGAATCTGTTTTTGACAATAGTCTTCTGAGCCATATAGTCTCACATGCAACCGTAGTGAGTGCTCTATATTCTGCTTCAGTCGAAAACAAAGAAACACTTGGCTGTTTGTTTGACAACTATGATATAGCACCTTGACCAAGGAAAAAAGCATATCCCTGTGTCGATCTCCTAGTCTCATGATCTCTGACATAGTCACTGTTACAGTATCCATGCAACCATGGATGACTTCCTCTGTATTCTATCCCAAACTGTCTTGTACCTCTTATGTATCTCAAGACTCTTTTGGCTGCATTCCAGTGAGACTGTTTTGGATTTGCCATAAACTGTGCTAGTGAGCTTACTGCATAACAAATATCTGGCCGTGTGATTGTTAGATATATAAGAGATCCGATGAGTTGCCTGTAGTATCTGTCATTGGTTGTAGGCTTTTATAAATCTTTAGTAAGTTTCAAACTCTATTCCATGGAAGTGGCTGCAATCTTGCAATCTGCCATATGAAACTTCTTCAGGAGACTGTCAACATACTTGAGCTGACTCATGAATGTGCTATCTGAATCTCTCTAGAACTCAATTCCAAGACAATAGTGCATAACTCCAAGATCTTTCATGTCGAACTCTGCGATAAGTCTTGTTTCAATTTTCTGATGAAGCTATCCTTGCTTCCTATCACAATCAGATCATCTACGTACAAAAGTGCAATAGTAATGTCTTCCCCTTGAACTTTGTAGTAGAGAGTATGATCTGCATTGGATTTCATGTATCCCAGATCAGCAAAATACTTGTCAATTCTACTGTACCAACTTCTAGGTGCTTGTTTTAAGCCGTAGAGACTTTTCTTGAGATGGCAAACCTTATCCTTATTCTCCTTTCCTGGTTCAACATAACTTGCTGGTTGTTGCATGTAGACTTCCTCATCTAGATAACCATTGAGAAATGCATTCTTGACATCAAGCTGATACACATTCCATTTGCTGAGTATCGCTAGTGATATCAAGAACCGTATGGAATCCATCTTTGCTACTAGAGCATAAGTCTCATCATAGTCTTGACCATATTGTTGTGCAAATCCTTTTGCAACTAATCTGGCTTTATATCTCTGAATACTGCCATTTGGATTGTACTTCACTTTGTATACCCATTTGTTTGCTATGGCCTTCTTTCCTGGTGGAAGGTCGCATGATTCCCAAGTGTTATTTTTATACAAAGCATCCATTTCTTCATTCATAGCAGCTTGCCATTCTGGCTTGTCTACTGCGTCTTCGAAGTACACTGGCTCTTCTGTAGCCATGATGGTAGTCATAAGAGCATAGTTGGTGGTTTCCACCTGAGTTGCTTTGCCTTTCTGAGCATATGTCAATCTGGCTGGTGGTCTGCTTTCCCTAGTAGACCGTCTGAGCTGCTGTGGCTCTGTTTGAGGTGTTGCTAGCAATTCTTGCTCTTCTTCATCAACCTATTTTGTAGATGACTGTGAAGTCGATGCTTCTATCTCTTGTATAGGTGAGGTTTTCCATTCTGATTCCTCATCAAAGATTACATCTTTGGAGATAATGACTTTGCGGTTGATGGGATCATACAATTTGTATGCTTTGCTTTCTTCACTGTAGCCAACCATGATGCATTTGCATGACTTTGCATTCAATTTTATGCGATGATCATCATGTATGTGGGCATATGCTATGCAACCAAATATGCAGAGATGCCCAATGCGTGGCTTGTGTCCACTGAATGCTTCATAAGGAGTCATACCCTGTATCGGCTCGGTAGGAAGCCGATTAAGCAAGTAGTTTGCAGTGGCTATTGCTTCTGCCCAATACTGATTCGAAAGATGCTTTTCACTAAGCATTGCTCTAGCACTGTCTGCAAAAGTCCCATTCTTCCTTGTAGCTCTTGCATTCTGCTGAGGAGTATCTGCACATGTGAATTGTCTACGAATGCCGTGATTTTTGCAAAAGTTCATGAATACTGAAGACATGTCTCAGACATGTATTCACCTCCTCTGTCTGATCTCATGACCTTGATCTTTCTTCCTGTCTGGTTTTCTACCATGGCTTTGAATTCTTGAAATCTGAAAAACACTTTAGATTTCTCTTTCAGAAAGTAGACCCAACAATATCTGTTGTAGTCGTCGATGAAGGTCAAGTAATAAAGTGAACCATTGATGCTGCGGGTCTCGGCATAACCCCATACATCTGTATGTATCAAATCAAGAATACCTTGTGCACGAGAGGCACTTCTGACAAAGTTGGTTCGCTTTTGTTTGCCGAAGCAGCATGCTTCGCAAGCTTTTCCAAGAAACTGTAGCTTCGGAATCCCAATTGCCATATTCTGATTCCTGAGATCTAACAAGTACTTGAAATTGACATGACCATATCTCTTGTGCCATTTTGCAGAAAGTGGCATCTGTTGCCTTTGAGCTGACATGGCATGCTTATCTGGTACTGTAGCTAGCATTCTGTATAAGCGTCCTTCCTTGACACCTTTTGCTACTAGCTGACATCTTTTGGATTTATCTCTGATAGTGCATTCATCACCATTGAATATGACTTTGTAATTATGTTCCATCATTTGACCTACTGACAAAAGGTTCTTGGTGAGCTTCGGAACATAGAGCACATCTTTGACTAATCCTTTTGTACCAGTGAAATTGTTCATAGGGATAACACCTGTCCCTTGAACTGGATTCGGTGTATTGTCTACTGTGTAGATGACATTTTTCTGTCCTTCTAATGGTTTCATCTCTGTGAACCATTCCTGATGATTTGTCATATGAGATGATGCACCGCTGTCGATATACCAAGGATCCTGTTCCACTTGGAAGACTTGATAGCTGTAATCCTCTTTGGGATTGAAATCAGTGTCTAGGTACACTGTATCAGTCTGATGCAATTCCTCGCTTGCAAGAAACATATTTCCATGTTCATTTGCAAAATGACTGTGACTAGAATGTCCACCACGATGATTTCCTTTGCCTCGGGAATTCCCTCGATTACTGCTGGATTGACCGCCTTGGTCGTATTGCTTCTTGCGGCAATCTCTTTCATAGTGTCCAAACTTGTGACAGTAGTTGCACTGAATGTTTGACACATTGGTGGATGCATTCCCTCGTCCTTAGAATCTTCCTCGATTGGAATGATTTCCTCTTTGCTGATTTTGATGTTGCTGAGGATGATGCTGATGCTGATTCTGACTCTGATTTTGTTGATGATGACCACTTTTCTGGTATGATCTACCTCTGCCTTTGCCTTTGCTTTTGCTTCTATCTAAAGCTGTGAATGCTTGATCATTAGAATGACCTTTACGTGCTTGAATTGCCTGAGTCCTGAGTTCTTCACCAAGTAGAATTGACTGAAGTTCTTCCAGTGTTGGAATTTGCCGTTGGATGGTAATACTCTGGACTAGATTCTCATATCCTTCTCCTAGTCCATTCAGAATGACGAACCATTTTTGCGGGGTTCATAGTCTCTCCTGCTGCTGCAAGTTGATTGTTGTAGTCTTTTATGCGGAGTACATAAGCATGACCGGTTTCACTGCTGTTGCGAAAACTCTGGTTGATTTGGTTTCTCAAGGTGAGAATCCTAGATGTGTTCTTGGACTCGTGGAGAGTTGCGAACATATCCCATGCTTCTTTTGATGTCTTGACTATGTTGAGTTATCCTAGCATGACATCTTGCACATTCTCCTTAATCAGGTGATAGGCATACTTGTCTTTCTTATCCCATTCTTCTTGAGCTCGGGCAATGGCACGATCTGCTACTGGTGCGGAAATTGTTTGTGTAGATGTAGATCCCGATGTAGATTCCGTTGCTAGTGCTATGACAACAGATGGAGTAGAGCTATGGTGGCTGGATTGTCCAATGGTCTAGGTGTAGACCCATCGACATACTCCCATTCGTCCTGAAGCACAAGAATGGTCTCCATTCGGTATTTCCATGTACTGTAATTGGAGTTGTCTAACTTAGCAGATGCCTCCAGATTGAGGTTGCTAATCGACATGGTGCAAGAAATGTACTCAAAAGTGTCGTGAAGATCTCTGTATGAATCAACTGCAAATACACTGAATATGCCAAGTGAAATCTCTGAACCGTCGGTGAAGATAGAACTGCAGTATATAAAATCTGATCTGTATTCCAAGGCTTGTGGCAATGATGCCGGGAATAGCCAAGAGGCTTTACAAGGCTGAAATGATGTGCATGATGCTGTGAGATAGCCGAATAGGCTTTACAATGGTGGCATGTGTGTGTGAAATCAAATGCTATCTGCCCACTGAAACAATCTGCAATGCCTCTGTACTCTCTGAAGTCTGCTCACTGAACTGATGAACGTAAGGTTTCAGGTAATGTAATGATGTGAAACCGTATGTGAGCATATGGATTCTTGGGGAAATTCAAAGCGTCCCCTCTATGGCGATCTAGTCTACTCTAATCTAGATCTAGACCAACCGTCGATCGATGAAAGAACAGCAAATAATTCCTTTTCTTTTGTTCTTTTTAAGTGCTGGGTCAAATGCATCGATGTAGAGGCAAATGTGCGTGAAGGAAGTGGTTTTGTCGGCGAGGCTCAAATGTGAGTGTAACTTGCACCAAAATGTGCGTATGATGTGATGAGCGCGTAGAGCACGAAAAAACGAGCGACTTTCCTTTTTGGAGCACCCTCAAATTCTTCCTGGATCAAGAGATATGACTTGATCTAGGTGGAGGGGCAAAAGGAGTGCAAATGGTACTCAATGATGATGTGTCACTGTGAGTCACATGCAGTGATGATGTGGCACTGTGCCTAGCAAGAGGTGTGCCTGTGAAGCAGTGTGTTGAGGTGACAACTGTGTGCACAGTGTGCCTGGCAAGGGACTGTGCCTGCAGGGGTCAGTGCTGGCTAAACAGCTGAGGTGGCACTGCTGAGGTGGCACTACTAAGGTGGCACTGTTGATGTGGCACTGATGATGTGGCACTTATGACATGGACTGATGATGTGGCACTGATGATGTGGCCTGATGACATGGCAAGTTGAGCGAGATGGTGACGTGGCAAACAAGGGTGACGTGGCACTTGATCAGCTTGATGATGTGGCAAGTGGATAAGTGCCATGTTTCACGAGGTGAGGCACCAGAATCTTTAAAAAAATTCGTCGGAATCTACGAATACTTCAGAATCTTGATGATTCTGTCGAAGTGGCCGATGCCGTCACGGAGGGCTGAGAAGCACATTGGCTCGTGGAGGCACCACCGTGGAGATTTCCCTTGCTATGTTATTTATCGTGTGGAGGAATTATGGCGGTGCACGGTTACTACTGCTGGAGGTTGAAGGCATAGCGCTTTGCTTGTTGTTTGAAAAGGAGCGCAGCTGCTGCTGCCAGGCGTTCAAGGGCCTGCTGTGCGTAGGAGGCGAGTTAAAAACGGAGCCTAAACCTCTATGGAACCTCAAGGTAGAAGGTCTACCAGTTGTGAGCTGGTGCGCTGGAGAGCTACGGCTGTCTATTGCAGGTGCTGGAGCGTTGTATCGATCGGTGTCAGCTTGGAGAGGCTTGGAGAGGCTTAGAAGAGCCTCTTTACATTGAGAGGAAGCGTTGTGTGGAGCGTCTCGTGGGCATAGAAGCCGTTGAGCAGCCCGTTCGATCACGAGCGTTGAAGGTCTTTGGCAATGGAGAGGCTTCGCATGGACAATGGATATTGTGTGGCGATGGTGGTGTAGTTGAAACTGCCGAGAGCTCTTGGGCGTCGCTGCTGGAGCAGCCTATCAAGGTGCTGGCTTTGTGGAGAGGTCGAGCAGCCTGGCCATGAGTGTTGTAGCTTGCATAAGCTCGTTGGATAAGCTATACACTTATGTTGATGAAGCCTTTCTTCGATAGCTTTAGAAGTCAGAGGCTCCTTCACTCTCTATCTCAGACGAGGATAAGAACCTCTCTCTCTTTCGAAGGAGTAGGGATCACTCCTTAGACTTTCCTGATCTCTCTCTCTCTCTCTCTCATAAGATTATGAACTCTCCCTATCTTTCTCACAAACACAATGGATGGACAATCTCTCTCTCTCACAATGGAAGTCCTCACAAAGAAATCTCAAGAAATGAACGGTTCTCTCTTAAGCCATGACGGAAATTTTCTATCAAATGGACAGATGAAGCTCTCTCACCGGAAGTGGACTCTCACGGAGAACACTCAAGAGAACTCTCAATCACTCTCTCACACTCTCAAGAATTGCAATGCCTCAGCGGAAGGCGAGGGAGCTCTGATACCATGACAAAATATGAAGAGGGGAGAGGAGAAGAGTGGAGATGAGGAGAGAGGGCACAGCTAGAGAGCACACCACAAATGACTAACTGTACACTAGATTTAGTTAAAAAATAGAATATATACAAACCCTTTTAGGGTTAGGGTTAGGGGATCTAACCCTTTCCTTTATAGCACTCTATAAGGTTAGTGCTATGCACATATGATCACGTGATGGTGCTATGCACACATGATCACATGATGTTGAGCGTGAACTCTCAACAGGGTTCACATCGGGCATTGAGGTGCTTAATCCTCGCAATGTAATCCCTATCCCACAATAAAATCCTTTCTCAACATCTCCCAGTTGATCTTTTCCTCTGGGGTGAGAGCTCTATACCATCGACCTACCTTACTATCCAGTGAATGCATTGACCATTTCAAGGTCGCCTGGTGCACCAAAGGCTTCACAAATCTGCTCGAACTTTTCCACGTGAGAGACCAGGTCTCTTTCCCCTAGGAACTTGGTCATCAGCTTGGAAATGGCTATGGGATGGCTCCTCGAGGGATTTGCCATCCCTGGAGGGAACACTGGGGTGGGTGGTGGTGGTGTTGCCCCCCTTCCTGGGGCATTCACCAAAATACGCATAGCCTCATCAGTCAACACCGTTTAAGTAGCTAGCAGAGGTGGTGTTACTATAGGCCTGACAGGGGTCACAGGGGTTGCCTTAGGCCTTGCCCAAGTGGTGGTGTCCATGTAGTTGCTGGTGTCACCATCGGGACAGAAGTACCCATGCCTGTGTTCATTGGCGCAACCGGTATAGATGGGAAGGAACAGACTCCCAGAGGTGGGGGGGTCCTGCGGCATGGTAGCATTGGTCCCATGCTGCGGGTGGTAGGGTGGAAACTGTGGTGCCCCAAAGTTGACAAAGGCTGGTGGGGCCGGGGCGGTAAGAGGGTCGTAAGGCATTCCACCTTGGAAGTTCCTAGCATCCCCTCTTGTCTCTACGGAGTTCCCTCATCCATGGATCTTCATCATGGATGATTTTTCATGTTAGTTTCGTTAAGAAGCAAAACTTTTATACTGGCATCGAAAGTTTATATGCCCTAATAAAAATAAATGTTCAAAACATTCGCCTAGATTTGAAACTTTTATGCAAAAAAATACAAAGTTTCGCCAGGAGTTACACCTTTTACTTCAAAATTCCAAAAAATATACATATAAGCATTCCATGTTCTACCAACATTGCAAAACTTAAAAAATTAGCTCAAGAAACTTTCGCCAAGATTTTATATTAATATATAAGTATAGCTTCGATAAAAACATCCCTGATCTTCATCATCCATGTTCTCCCACTGGGGGGGTCTGGCATAAGAGGAGGAATCTAGATTGATGAAAGTAGTTTCTGTCCCGGTTTGTGGCTCGGGAACTGTATGTTGCTGGCTTCCCTTCCTACGGACATGCCGGCAAAGGGGTTCTCCATGTCCGCCGACTCTATTCTTCCCAAGCAGCCGAACATATTAGAGAACATACCTCTAAGCTTGGATGCAACCGAAGGTGCAGGAGAGTTGGGAGAGGCTACACTCGTGAAGGGGGCTTCCGATGCCCTTGGACCGTGGGGCCTTGCATCACTCCTTCAAGACTCTTTGTGTCGTCTGAACTAGATTGAGTTTTTGGATGAGGTCCTACGGATGAGTGGAGGCTAGGAATTGAGCTGCTGGACCCCCAACTAGGACAAAGGGTGGGCTGATCGTAGCTCGAAGCACTTTCCTTTGGCACTGGACCCTTTGGCAAAATCCTTCCGGACCTCAAGTGCATGTGGGGTGCCTCTGGTTGGGGAAACCCAAGCTGAACTGAGGTTTTGAAAATTTTTTTTAATTACTTAGCTACCATAGAGATATAGCGCCGGTTGGCAGGGTAACACTATAGCATCGGTCGGTGGGCTACGAGTATAGCAACGGGCGGTGTAGTATGATTTTGGCGGCAGGCAGCAACGTAACCTTTCTGCGACGGTCGACGAAATAGGAAATAGCATCGGTCGGTGTGATGGATGTACGGTGATGATCGGTGGAAAAATAGTTGCCACGTGGTTGGCGAGATCGGAAGGACGGAATATCCCCATGGGCGTAAGGATATGGTATGACACCGGTCGGAAGAAAAATGACTCGATGGGATAGTATAGCAACGATGACCTAGTATGCGAACAACATCGGACGGCAGGATTTCATAGCGACGGGTGGTGCGATGTAGTAACGCGATGGTGGGGGGAACGATTACGACTACGAACGGAGGGGTAGTTTCACCGCGCCAGCAGCTGGATAGTAAAATAGCAACGGCGATGGGAAACCACTACAGCACCGATCAACGACCTGTCAGATCGGTGCAAAAGTAACTTTGACAAGCATTAACTCTAGGCTACGGGGTGAACCGTGGTCAGGGGTTAGGTCGGCAGGGAAGTGTTATAACACCAGGTCAATGATGGTTGATCGGTAGGATCCGACTAACGTGTCGATCAGCGGGGAATCTGGTCGGTGCGATACGCTACAGCGTCGACTCGGTGGGATAGTCAGACACAGTTGCGCCGTCTAAGATTGGGTGATTTCTAAGGATTTTGCAGTTTTTATTCATGATTTTTTGTGATGGGGGGGGTGCTACACTACCTAATCTACCTACTCAATGAAAAACAAACACTTTTTGGAAGTCAAAATGCAAAAACTCAGAAAAGGGAATTCTAGAAGATGAAACTACTTCAAAACTTGACAAAAATCCTTAGTTTTGTTGTTTTTTGAGGTGATTAGACTACACACACACCATAGCAATCAAGCCTACTAAGTTCTTATCAACTTGAAACACCAAAAAGCAACCAAAACAAGCTTCCCAAATTCCTACATTTAAAAACAGTTTTTCGTCCTCTCTCTCTCTCTCTCTCTCTCTCTCTCTCTCTCTCTCTCTCTCCACCTCTCTTCTCTCCTACAACTCCACTAACAAGCTCCAAGTTAAGCTTGAAAACTTGTGCAATGGGAATATAACGAAGGAAGACAAATGCATATGCAAAAGCATACATTTTCTCCCTGGCAGCGGTCCCAAAATGTGGCGTGGTCTCAGCACGGTGACTCACGTGTCATGGGGTAGTTGAAGATATGCCGACGGAGCTTCCACTCCCGGCTACTCCTTGTGGGAGCAACTCATAGCATGAGCCATCCGCAAGTGTCACTCAAGCGGCCTCCGGAGTATTGCAATGTGATTTCACACGAGGAAGAGGGAAGGGAAAGAGGGGAGGGGGAGGGAGAAGGGGGAGAAGGGAGGAGGAGGAAGGGAATAAGGAGAAGGGAGGGAAGGGGGATAGAGTGACAACCACAAAGGCACTACAATGGAAACAAGAGAACACCCAAAACACTCTCTTGGAAGAGAAGAGGGAGCTTGTATTCAAACTTGCGCAAACAACAATGAAGACCAAAGTCAAACTTTTGGCCTTTTATACAAGTCACCTTTTGAAGGGAGGGCCAACCCTTTTCCTTTTTAGCACTCTCCCTCACTTTACAACCATGGGCTCTTGGGCTCGTAGGATGCCAAGGCATGTTGCTATTCTTACCGACTTTCCCTACTAGCGAAAATAGCGCTTGTGTTAACCATATTAAAGCGCTTGGGACAAATCTAGTATTAGGAGGTGGTCGTAACCTCCTTGCTTCCATCAAGGCATTAAGCCCTTGTTCCACGTCAAGGCAAGAAGCCCTCTGTATTGAGGCATCTTCATTTGTGCTCTACCTCTTCGTGTAGAGCGTCTTCTCCTCTTCGATCTGCTTCAAAAAGCTCATCATTCTGACCTATGGAGAGCGAGATATGTTTGTTTTAGTGTACTGTTCATTTCTCTGTTCTTGATTGAGATTTCAAGTTGTGAGAAATAGAGTCTGATTGATAGGAATAGGGAGTGCCATCTTCTTTCCAAAGAGGCATCTCCATCTTAGTTTCTCAGAGTTAGAGTTTCTCTGCTTGTTCAAGTTCTAATGTTTGAGAGGAGTTTCAAGGCTTTATGCCTAACTAAGCACTAAGGTTGCAACTCGACAGACTGCTCACACAAGACTACAAGCATCTCCATCTCGAGTTGGCTATCACACAGGCTCCACGAGCTCCATCTACACCAACAAACACACTACGCAACCACTCCTCCAATAGCAATGCTCTCTACGGGGCTCCAACACGTCTACTACCACCCAGACACCCCAGCGACTAGCTCCACAACTTCAAAGGAGAGTCAGCAGCTCCAAGACGGCTCACAGCAGCAACCAGAGGTCCTTCATCAATGACAACAGTCCATCAATGGACCACGCCAACCTTCAACGCTCCATGCCTCCAGCCCCGCCTGCACGCCTACGACCAAAGCTCCATGCAACCACGCCTTCATGGACAACAGTGGCGGCTAGCTCTTCAACGCCGTCCACATCCTTCAAAGGCTCACCTACAACAACGGCTTCAACAGCACCCTTTCAAGGTCTTCATTCTGACTTCAAAGTCAAGCCTCTCCACCGACGGGTAGCCAATAGCAAAAACTCCGCCCAGTAACGTCCTAACGAGCCGACTGACTCGACTGCCTAACACAGAGAAAGTGAACTTCTCGGTCGACTCCAGCACCTACCCTACACAATAGCAATGATCACAGGTCCCACGAGACCTCCAACTCTTAGGCGGCTGCCTTCAGCAACGAACTACAGCTCCGCAAGGCTCGCAGCTCCTCCAACAATGCCCTCTACATGAGCAATCATCCTCACCATAGCCGCCTTGTCGCCTTGACGACCCTCCTCTACAATTACGTGGAGGTATGCAACTATGGGCAACTGGGGCTTTAGCAACGAGGGACCCCACAGGCTTCACCATCACCATAGCTTCGACCCTGCACAACCTTCACCCTCTACCACGTGGAAATGCCATGCAGAAGATAGGTTCAGACCATGGTTCAGTTAGGCTACCATAGGTTTGGTCAGCCTTGTAGTTAGGTTGCATGACAAGAGGTAGATGGCATTTTAACCAGGGTTCGCTGTACTTCACCCTTGGTTACACCTCTTGTAACTTTTAAGGCACTTGGGAGTCTTATCCACAACTGCCATATCATCATTGACTGTCCAGTCAGCTTGCTCAATCAGCATCATCTTGTGAAGGCAATGCACACTCATCTGTGCAGTTAGCTTGCACAGTTAGCAGTGCCACCTCAGCATAGAGTGCCTCACAGGCACACAGTGTAAACAGCATGTGATCTCACCCTGCCACCCCACCATAGGCACATCATCATTTTTGGGCCTTCTTGGGATCAAAGTTTAGCCTATCCTTTCGAGGGTCGTATCTTTTGATCTAGAGGGAATTTCATAGCGCTTCAAAAAGAAAATTTGCTCACTAGATCATGCTCTACGCACTGAGCACCTCAGATCTACCATTTGATATTTCCATAGGTCAGCATCATCAAATCTTCATCATCGGAACTACCTCCTGATCCTTTGTAGCGCACCCAACACATAAAATGAATCCAAATAAAATTCATTTACTGCATTTTGCGATTCGACGTGTAGTCTAGGTCTAGACTAGCACTACCATAGAGGAGATCCAACTCCACAAAGCCAAGTCAGCCATTGCCTCATTACTCGGTTAGTTCCCACTGACGTCAGTCCCATCGGATCTATCATCGGTATACACATTCACACACTAACACCAGTTCAGTTCTCTTGGCATTTGGCAGTTCATCACCTCAGCATGACACTTGGCAGAGTTCTCCTTCTTAGATTCAGGATTGTTGCACACATCTTGCACACACACATGCCACCCAACTCGATGGTCATAATATTTTGCACAGACCCTTGCAATATATATTCTTGTGTCTCTACACTATATATATATTGTTAGATATATCATGTAACATTTTCCCCTTGCTAGATATATTGTTTCCCTGCTGACTCAACAGGAGCCACTGCACCCAAGCTGGGTTGGCAGAATTTATCAGTTAAATTTCCTAGGACTTGCCCTATTGCCTGCTATTAAGGCTAAACAAAGCGCCTTAAGAAATGAAGTTGAAGAGAGTAAGGAACATTGCTCATAAGAGGAAAAGAAATACACATGCAGCTAAACATTGCATTCCATTCTCATTTCATGATACGTGCAATCACATAATCCAAAAGATACAAGATCCAAAATGTAGGTAAGGGAATTTTGAACCACCAAAGTCCACACCCCTTTACATCTCATGTGCGAATAGACTTTAGAATTGACAACTTCTCAACCTTAGGGAGTGCACATTGTTTATGCTCAGCTAGCAAGAAGAGGGAGAGGAAGAGAGAGTGAGTGAGAAAGAGAGAGAGGGGGGCAATACATAGCAGTAGCAAAAATGAGAGAGAGAGAGAGAGAGAGAGAGCAAGCCAGAGCAAGAGGGAGCAGAGAAAGAGGGGGAAGAGGGAAAATGCAAGGGAGGGTAACCTCAAATTGCAAAAATGGCAAGCTAAACCAGAAAAGTGGTGCTGCAGTAAGCAGTTATGTTTTATTGTTTTAACTTTTAGGGTTTCTATATATATAAAGATAGGAGGAATTTTTGCATTCATTTCTTACTGCCACTTTCATAAAGCCATAGAAACTCCCACTCCCCAAACTTCCTCACTCCCTCAGCCTCTGTTTCCATGAGTTTTACAAGAGCTACCTTCCATGCATTCATCTCGCAAATTGCATTTGTAGATCGCAAGGAAGAGCTCTTTAGGGTGTTTGATAGGACTGTAAATGTCCCAACCACATATCAACGAGCCAAGGATGACTTCATGGAGCTCATCAACTATATGCAATATAAAATCTCTAATTTTGCAATCAACTTGATGAGTCTTCAAAAAGATGGGTTCCATTAGATTATATCAAGTATCTATACATGGAGGAACCTAGCTTTGTGAAGCGCTTGACCCATTTCTGTGCAAATCTTATAGAGAAAGGGTATATGATAAAACTCTACTATGCTCTATCAATATTGTGAAACTAAAAAAACTAGCTTGACAAACTTTCACCAAAATTTTATATTAATATATAAGTATAGCTTCGATAAAAACATCCATGATTATTGTCATGAATACAATACTTATTTGTTATGAAAATGTGCCTGTAGGTGCAAAAAATTCCACCTGAGCTGGCTTGCACTCCAAGAACAAATGGACCAAATCAAGACGTTTTAGATACATGAGGGGAAGAGACATATGGAGCATTTTTGTGGTGCTTCTGATGATGAAGAAGTTCCTAATCAGGATACTACTGGAAGACCAGTGGGTTTCATGGCTTTTGCAAGAAGAACTGCCCAGCCAAATGTCCACCAATACAAGGAACCTTCACGAAACAGTCCTCCTATGGAAAACAGTCATGAAGTGGACGTTTTATGTCACAGATTCAATGAATATAAGTCTCTACCACCTGATCTTAGGGCTGTAATGCCTTTTCCCCAATATATCCAAAAAGTGAAATCTGTTGATGCTAAGGGTCTTTCTCATCGGATAAGATTATTCTGTCAAAGTTTAAGGGGGATATCTGCACTCCTAATGGACTGGAGGAATGGTTGAGCAAGATGGAAGACTATTGCCTGCTCTATCCTAGAAGTGATCAAAGAAAAATCAGATTTGGAGCTCTACACATGGAGGATTATGCTCATTCCTGGTGGAGGAATCTTCAAATGAAGGGATCACTATTCATTCTTGGGAGGAATTTAAGGAGCAGATGCTTCATACATTTGTATCCTCTATTACTAGAGATAAGCTTGTTTGCCAATGGTATAACTTATCTCAGCAAGGTTCTGTGAGGAACTATATTAAACAGTTATAGAAATTGTCCTTGTTTGTTTCATGGTATTGATGAGAGAAGTAGGCTGCTCAAATTCATATATGGGCTTCATCCAAGCATTTTTGCTGATGTGACAGCCCTCAAACCTAGTACTCTCAAGGAAGCAATGTGTTGGGCAGAACTTTTTGAACCTAAGTACAGCTTGAAGGAGAGGATTGGGCATTGGGCACATGGACAATAGGCCTATCAACAAAAGCAATTTTCCATTGGTTCCCAAGCAAGTACCACCTACCACAGCATCCATTCCTATCCCAAGATACCCTACTGTTTATGGCAGCAATGGGGGCAAGGCGAAATCTCTCAGGTTAGGAGATATGAATACCTCTACTACACCTAGTTCTAAGGAGAACCCCAAGGACAGGAAGGATAGAGTGGTCAAGCAATTGTCACAAGCTATTATAGAGGACAGAAAGTAGAAGAATTTATGCTACTTATGTGGAGAGATGGACTCCAGACCATAAGAACGTGTGTAAGGCCAAATCAGGTGCCAAACCGAGTATGATCTTAGAGCTTGATGATGACCCTTCTTACGAAGACTACTGCAGAGGTTGAATTCCATGACTGTGTAGGTGATGATCATGGAGACAATGATGTTTCTCATGATTCCAAACGTGAACCCTCTTTTCCATTTGACCCAGGCGGGTGTATTGTTTCTAATACCATGACTGATGGTGATTTTCAGTCAGAATATTCAAGTAAATGCCATCAATGGAGGGTTGAAGTAATTGATGATCACTTCGAGGTGGACAGAAAGTCAGATGGGAACCCTTGTGTGAATGATGATGACTTGCTTTGGGATACCCAATCTGTTACTTACAGCATCTCTCCAGAGGCATTTATGGGGTCTCATAATGCCCATACACTTAGGTTACAAGGGATAATTAAGGGCAGATCAGTCCACATATTGGTTGACAGTGGGAGTACTCACGTCTTCATTAATTCCAAATCTATTGAGCCAGTAAGATTACAACCTACCACTATTGATCATGGCTTGCAGGTACAAGTGGCTAATGGAGAGTATTCTATCAGCAAGTCTTGTTGTCAAGGTACTGAAATACACTTGTCACCAGAATATGTCTTCCAAGGAGATTTGTTTGTGCTGGACGTGGGGCCCATTGATATTGTCCTTGGTTGTGATTGGCTGCAATCACTTGGGGAGATTACCATGGACTTCCATCAGAGGTTTGCAGGAACTGTTACAGCAGGACTCAGATGTGTTTGCTGACCTGCCACATCATCTTCCACCCAAAAGAGACATTGATCATGCCATTAATCTTGAAGCTGGTTCTAAACTAGTTAATAAGGCTCCTTACAGGTTGTCTAAGTTGGAGAGGAAGGAGGTTGCTAGGCAGGTCCAGGAGTTATTGGACGGACTTTATTACACACAGCCAATCTCTATTTGCATCTCCTGTCCTATTGGTGAAGAAGAAGGATGGGTCTTACAGATTATGCATTGATTATAGGGATCTCAATAAAATTACTATAAAGAACAGATCCCTATTCCTAGAATAGATGACCTATTGGATGAATTAAACGGGGCAAAGTTCTTCACCAAGATTGACTTAAGATCTGGGTACCATCAAATTAGGATGAGGGAAGGAGATGAGCCAAAGACAGCTTTCAGAACTGTAAAGGGGTTGTATCAATTTAAGGTGATGCCCTTCGGGCTAACCAATGCCCCAGCTACATTTCAAGCCTTCATGAATAAGATACTACAGCCATACCTTTATAGATATGCCTTGGTATTCTATGATGACATACTTATTACAGCAAATACAAGGAGGACCACCTTGCACATGTGAAACAGATTCTGGAAGTTCTCAGATTCCATCAACTCTTTGCCAAGATGAGCAAGTGTACCTTCATGGCTAGTGAGGTGGAGTATTTGGGTCATATTGTGGGCAGCAATGGGCTAAAGGTGGACCCTAATAAAGTGAGATACAGTGTGGAGTGGCCTCAGCCAGCCAATGTGACTCAGCTCATTTCCTGGTCTTGCTTCATTCTATGGAAGGTTTATAAAGCATTTTGCCAAGATAGTTGCACCTCTTACAAACTTGCCAAAGAAGGATTCTTTTAGATGGACTCTTGGGGAGTTTCCAGCACTTGAAGCTTGCCCTATCTTCAGCTCCTATTTTGGTATGCCCAGACTTCTCTCTTCCTTTCACTATTGAAGCTAATGCTAGTGGAAGAGGAATTGGTGCTGTCCTAAGGCAGCCTCATGGAGTAATTACTTTTGAGAGCAGGAAGTTGGGTGACAAGGAGTTATCCTACCACATCTATGACCAAGAGATGCTGGCTATACTACATGCTATAGAAAAGTGGCACCACTATGTTTATGGGAGTCATTTCAAGGTAAGGACAGACCATAGGACCCTCAAATATTTCTTGTTCCAAGCTAGTCTCTCCCCAAAGCAAAAGAGATGGCTTTGCAAAGTTCAAAGTTATGATTTTGAGATTGAATATAAGGGAGGGAAGGAGAATATTGTGGCTGATTCACTTTCAAGAATGTGGGAATGTACTTTGAGTTCCATTTCAAAGGTTTATAAGGAATGGATCCATGGTATACAAGAGGAATATCTTTCAGATAATGAAGCCGCAACCATATTTCAGGACCTACAAAACCCCTCTTGTGATGGCCATCCCAACTACAAGCTACACAATGTGGTTTGCTGTGGTATAAAGGGAAAATTTTTTCGTGGAAAATTCAGCCTATGAGCTACTGGTTTTACAGAAGATGTGCACTCTTCTCCAATGGCAGGTCACATAGGGCTGTACAAAACATATGACAAAGTTAGGCAGAGTTTCATATGGAAGGGGCTATGGAGAAGATATGAGTTTCTTTTTATGAGCTGTAATTTTGTTACATTTCCCTTGCAAATTTGAGGACAAATTTTCTTTTGGGCAGGGAGGTATTGTAACAAAGGTGATCCTTACTTAGACATTTTAGCCTAGTAGGTTCTTTCTAAAGGGGCTTGTAGTTGAGTAGCATTTAAGTGGGAAGCCAAATGTTGCCACGTGGCATCTTAGGGAGGCTGTCCCATAAGTCATGTTGCTATTGTTGCTAGACCCAAACCTATAAATTTGGGGGGGGGGGGCGGGGGGGGGGTCTTTGCTGTTGTACACATTCATTCATGATTTGCAATCTAGTACACCTTTCCAACTGACCTTACATTGCTCTTGGCTGTCTTGAACTGGGACTTGTATCCTAGCCTAAGAAGTTCCCTTCCTAGCCAATTGCTAGTGCAGCCCATCACTAGCTGTGGTTCTATATTTAATTCCAGGTACCAATATGAATTTGCACATGAATTTCACGCTGTCCTTTCCCTTTGTTACTATCTACTGTTATTCCTGGTTACTTAGGCTGTGAAACTAGAGTGAAACTAGCAGGCAGTAGGCCAGCTTCTCTACAAGAACCACCATACCCGCTGTCCAAGGAAAAGGGCTGATCTCTGGCCTCGCACAGAAGACCTTCAATCATGGGCACGTGAAGGAGCAAAAGCAAAAGAGCTTGAGCCAGTTCCAAATGGCTTCAAACCAGCTCCCAAGTGTGCTATTCCAGACTAGAACACCTCCAGGAGGCAGCAGGTCCACAAAGCAAGAGGATAATACTGGTCACAACCTCTCCCCTAACACCTTCATGGGCCAACCCATCTAGGAAAACCTCGATCAATCTGTCCAAGAAATCACCCAGGAAAGCGTCATTCTGAGCATGGAGCAACTCAGCAGCAGCAGCAGCGAGAGCTGGCTCCACTGTGTACACTCTTCTCCTATCCTTTGAAATATTGACAATGGATCTCATGTGCATTGCTACAAGCTGTTGTGGTAGACTCCCCCATGCAACTACATCAAGTCCCACAATACAGGCAAAAACAGCTACTGCTATGTCCGGAGTCACCCAACCTGCTTCTAAGGTATTGATGCTCTTGCCCAACAATGTCAACTTGGCGTGTTGGATGGTTGGGGTCAGCTTGTTAGCGTCATCTACTAAGTCATAGTACGCTGTCCAGAGTGGTCTCCCATATTGTATCACAGCTTCTGGAGACGTGCTTGTTTCAGCCTCACTGCTGCTATCAGTTCCAGCCTTCGCAAAAATGTCACTATTCCCAATCAAATATAATGGATGGTACACATTATAAGGGCTAGCCAGTCTCAAAGGCGAGATTGGATCGTCCTCTGAACCTGATGCTACGTCTGCAACCTTCCTGTCAATGTGCCTAGCACAATGCGAAAATCCCTGTGGATTACTTCTAAGGGACCTCCTGAACTTCCCAAAATTGTCACCGAGCTCCAGCCTCATCGACACACAATAGAAGCTTCACTTTACGCCCTTCTTGCTTATTTATTGTCCTTGAAGCAGAGCTCAAACTGTGTGTTGGTTTTTGTAGCAGGCCTTGGGCTTATAAACGGAGACGACCTGGGCCTCATAATTCATTCAACAGCTCAGCCATCAGAGGAGCAGTAGAAGCATCTATACTCACCCCCTCAGGCCTACATCTAGGAGGCAGAGGAAACTTCAACCCTAGGCACCGCTTTGCTTGGCTCACTCAATCTTGCTTACAGGGACATTATAGGTGTGTTATTAGCACTAGCACAAATGACTATCTAAATAACTACGTAGCCCCGTTGTTGTTCTACCAGTGCCCATTGTGCTACTACTTGCTTCTTCAAGCACCCTAATGAAGAACTGCATAGCAGCTCAACTCCGTGGCTGCAGACAAAGTCTTATATCCATCTACCTGCTTTTGGTGGGACTAATCTTCATCTCAATGATGGACTTGAGATAAGCTTCACAATGAAGTTCGTTTTCACATGTCCACTGCCCCCAATCCGGCCATCCCCCTCGATGCCATGGCTGGTCCTCTTGAAGAAATTCTCGTCATTGTTGTTTACACTAGTATGGTTCCTATGTTGGGATATCTCAAGGTGTATGCCTCAGGCACACCTTATGTTTCTATGTGTGAGTGCTAGAGGCACAGTTAGGTGCCCACAAGCACAGTTAGGTGGTGGAAAAGCCACATAGGATGATTGAGTGAATCTAGGAGCAGATTGAGGAGATGATTGTGGAGCTTTGAGGTCATCAGTGATGTCAGTGACCTTGTATGAGGTGCCTACTTAAGGACCTCTTTCTTCTTCATTCTATAAGCAAGTATTCTGATTTTGTGTCAACTCTACTCTTTCCTTTCAGTATTCCAACATGGTATCAGAGCCCTTTGATCCTCCTTGAGCCCATTTTTGCCACATCATCATCTTCTTCCTCTTCTTCTTCTTCACCATCTCTCCCTCTTCTTCCAAAAATTTGCTTGAGCTTGTTCTCCTCTGATTCTCACCCATTTCCCACGCCCTTTCTGCTGGAGATCCCTCTTGTTGGGGCGCATTTCGGGCTGGAAGGAATTGACGAAATATGAGCTCTGCTAGTCGCCATTGCACGAACTTCGTCGAATCTTCTTCCTGCGTTTTCTCTGCGCCTGCTCCGTCTTTGTCTAATTCCTTTCAGGGCAAGCTTCTCCATACCTAGAGCTACCTTGTGCTGAAATCTGAGCAGCAATGGCTGCATATTGAAGGAGAAAACAGAGAAAAACCAGTCAACTTTGTTGAAGAAGGAGAAGGCGACCTGACGCATTTTTTCGCCTCTTCTTCCCAGAGGATCTACTGTGGTATACCAGCTTTCTTTTGCCTCAGAAAGCCCCCTTTCTTTTGCTTTGAAGAGTGTGCTATGAGCCCTCCAAGTTCAGCTCTCTAGTTTTGACAGTTTTGACATGCTTTTGAAAAGGATGCTACATAAAATGCTACTCTAGCATTTCTGGTCTTTTGAAGTTTTCAATAACTTCACTACAAGTGTTGCTTCAGTTTTGTTTTGACTTGCTAGACCTGGTTGTGTTTGGAAAGTGTTTATTTCATCCACTCCTATGAAGCATGCAAAAAGTAGCATCATTGTTTGAAATTTGGTCACAAGACTTTGCTACATTAAATGCTTATATTTTGAAGCATTTCAGTTGTTATTCTAAGCCCTGTAAGAGAGAAGACACTGCCCAATACCTGGGTTAGACCCTCTCATGGCTTGCTTATGCAAAATATGTGAAAAGCCAAAACATAAAGTAATGTCTTGTTATGCTACAAAGGATGAAAATGTCAACCTGACTTCCTTGTTGAAGATTGCCAAAACAATGGTTGCCAAAAAGGAAGCAACTACAAAGCCAAAGATCTACCCTCTCATGGCACTTTTATTTGACTCCAAGTACAAGAAAAAGATGAAGGTCAGATACCTAAGATATGCTTCTTTTCACAACTATGGAGATGACAAGATAATTGTTCTCTTGAAGGATATGATTTTCAGATCCACTTGTTCTATCATAGTACCATCTTATAAGGCACTAGACACTGCCCATGTGGTAAGACCTTGCCTTGACATGGATATTTTGCCTCCACAAGATGAGGCATCCCATGAAGATTATGCATTTTAAAACATCTCTATGTATGCTCCAGATCTCTCTTTTTATGTCAAGGTACTCAGCCTGGATAGTCCTCCAAAATGAATGAAAATAAACTATTGTGTGTGTTTTGTAAACACCTCTGGTCACCTTATGATGTAGGCCATGTGTATGTTTTGTTCCATGGTACCTTCTGCAGACATTGTGTGCATGTACATGCAGAGGAGATAACCATTGGAAGGTCTGTTTGTATCCCTTTCTGTTTACCTTACACCCAAGGGAACCCTTGCTAGCATGAGAACCTAGCCATAGATTTATCCTTGACCACCATGAGATGGCATGAGAAACTATGAGACTAGATGTATCCTTGACATAGCCTGAGGCATTTCCTTGAGGGGGGGTTTGTTGGGATATCTCAAGGTGTATGCCTCAGGCACACCTTATGTTTCTATGTGTGAGTGCTAGAGGCACAGTTAGGTGCCCACAAGCACAGTTAGGTGGTGGAAAAGCCACATAGGATGATTGAGTGAATCTAGGAGCAGATTGAGGAGATGATTGTGGAGCTTTGAGGTCATCAGTGATGTCAGTGACCTTGTATGAGGTGCCTACTTAAGGACCTCTTTCTTCTTCATTCTATAAGCAAGTATTCTGATTTTGTGTCAACTCTACTCTTTCCTTTCAGTATTCCAACATCCTATTATCAAGCTTTCCTTTGTTTTCTCAGTCACTCTTTTCTTTTTCAATCAATTCATGCACACATCTACATAGGGATTGGTGAAGCACCATGTGGCAACCTCATTGCTCGCCAGGTGGCACATTTCCTATGAATGCATTCAAGTGTCACATAAACCACTCTGCAAAGACATTTATGTAAATTTTGGGCATATGTAGCCTGCCGATAAAGATTTTAGTAGCAAGAAAAATTATGGGAATTCGTAGTAGCTTGAATGATCTGGCATATTGTAGTTGCAGTATTCTAGCTGTTATCTTTCGGCGATGTATAGTACAAATGCCACCCAAAAAAGAAAATTTGAGAAAGAGTGAATGTTTGAGATTGAAGGTTCAAAAAAATTTGTGCCATGGCCAAGCAAGTTGATGGTACAGCCATGTCAGTGCTTAAAAATCATCACCCTAGATTCATTCATTCCTAATACTAAAGAGATGCCATTCCAATGTTACGCAAAGGTAGAATTGTACAACAGCTACGAAAGGATGGAAACTTTATTAGAACTTGCTAATTGATTGAATTTAGCAGACCTCTAGATTGCTACAGCGTGGGGGTAGGGCTACACTTGGAGCAAGAGATGAAGAAGCAATGCACAAAGTGTAGTCTCTTCGCTACCAGCCTGATCTCATGAATTATGAACATCCTCAAAAAAGGTGCGTGGTATGAATTATGAATAGCCTCTAGAAACGTGCGATGTTAATTGATATTTATTCATGCATGCTCTCATCACCCATCATGAAATAAGATCAAGAGAAGCTACTTCTCACGAAGATGATCAACATTTCCTCGCATAGTTGCCCCATGCAATCAGCTTGCTAAACGCCATCTCCAACGAAGATCAGGCAAATTCAACGCTCTGATGCAGCATAGATTTCTCATATGAGTCTCATTTGAGCTTAGGAACAAAGACTCATTCTATACAGGTTCTAGCTCCTCTGCCAATTGGTTTTTTAGTGTTTATGGTACACTTAGCAATGATTGCAATAACCAGGAAGATGAAGGAGCACAAAATTCAACTCCTTGTAGCTACTCCTAGGAGGAGGATGAAGCCATGGCATCTAGGTTTGCCAGTTTTTATTAGGCCATTGCTGACAGTGCTATCTCCAAAAATGGTCGTCCTCCTTGCTAGGAGCTATGCGGCCATTTGAGCAGAGAAATTGTTGTACGAGGTGCTCAATGCCCAAGCTATCAAAAGACCTTGCAACCATTGATTGAGACAATGAAAGCATCTTGCCTATTGATAGAGAGAGAGAGAGACCCAGAACATGGTTTGGCGAAACTATGGGTACTATTGCGGTGAACAAACCAGATGCACAAACATGCAAAGGAAGGAGCAGATAGGAGGAAGAATCTTAGTTTTTGAACAAAGTAGCTACAGTGCATAAAGATTCAAGATTATCTTCCATAATGTTCTCGTTTTCATTGCATCAAAAAATTATTAGTTTGATCGATACGTTAGTGCTTTGTTAAGTTCCCAAGGACTTCTCTATAAAGGAAACTTCCAAGGTAACACCAGGCAAAGTTCGAGTTTGCAGACCTGCATGAAAACCAAAAGAACAAACCAAATTGACCGTGTTTCAATCAAAGTTCATTTTTGCGGCCGATGTGTGCTTGGCCAACTTGTCCCAGCAGAGCTTATTCACTGAAATGTAGTTCCTATTCAGTGGAAGCTGGTTTCAACCATCAGATTCTATGCGTCATACCTGAGATTTAGGACAATGACCCACCTAATTGAACTTATCTGAGAACTCCCAAAAGATCGTGTCAATATTGCCACCCTTGACAGTGTGGTATCATCAAACATAAGTAGACGTCATGCATGAAGCTTGTCGATATAGCTCATTCGCCTCCTCTTCACAGCTCCCTTGTCACGTTGAAATTTGTCTCACAACCGGGATCAGGTTTTCAATCTAATTCAGAATTGCCTCTTCAACCTTCTTCAAGATCTTTTCTATAGCACAATACTCAGTATCAGTCTCTACAATGGACACCCAAGATTCAAAATATTTTACTTTCTTCTCCTAAGAGATCAAAACCCCTTGCCATCGATTTTTGTTGGTTTTGTTTTCGTATTAATTGATTGTCCTAGCAACATCCCTCGTGCTTCGAGAAGTGCAACCGATAGCAGTATTTTGAATTGTTAGTCTTCATAGCAAAATGAGAAGAAGGTACTGAAACCCAAGGCGATAGATACAAAAATTAATCCCATGGTAGATGGAAACTCAAGCTGCTATTGATATTGCCCTTCCCCTCCACCCGATGATCTGCAACAACAGGAAAATGAAGAGAAGGCGGAGGAAGAGCCTCAAACACTGAAAGAATCACCTGAACCGATTCAGAAGGAGAGATGAAGACCCATACACCAATGAAGAAGAATGAAACAAAGATCACAACCGTGACCATGATATAGAAATCAGTTTCTCCTGGCAAAAATGCTTCCCTACCGCCATATTGCCAGAAAGCAGTTGACTTCCGGCGATGATCACTAGAAAAATGATGGTGTACATTTAAATCCCAAATAAAACGTGTCCTCGAACTGCATTTCAAATCACCACATGGCAAGTACTAAAGCAAACTCGTCCGGACCATCAACCTCGAGGGTGCACATCGTAGATTGAAACAAAGAAAGTGAGCACAAACTCCATTTCTTAGTAGAAGGAGCTACTATGTAAGCAGTAGCAAAATGGAAAACAGTCAAAGACATCGCTATGTAAAGAAGATGCTCGTATTGGAAGAGGAAAACTCCACTCATAAGGCGCTTGCATCACTAAGCATCCAAAAGGAAAGAAATATGGCAACAATCACGAAACCAACCCGCTATTTCAATTTAGATTTGTTGTTGCTGCGTTCGGCGAGAACCAAAATAGAAAGCAAAACCAAGCTGTTGTGGCGGCAAGCCTTCCCACCGGCAACAAACCATTTCGGCCATCCCACGGATCTAGACACCCAAACTTTTTGCTATATTTTGTGTATTGTGTAGAAGGTAGGTGGATGGAAAGAGCAGTGCAAGGGAGGGATGGAGCAGAGGCACAACTCTGAAATGTGTTGAGGAGGCATTGGGAAATTTTATCACCTTCATTGCCTCAGACGTGACATATTTACGCTACAAATTGCAACTGTGAAGTTCACTTAGATCCAGCCTTGAAATCCTTCCAAAAACCGTGGCCTCCATCGCCATTCAGCACAATTCATCCCTCCCTCCATATATGTAAAGTTTGGAACCCTGCGCAAGTCTCTTAACTACGCAATAAAACTGCCGCCAATTATTCCACTCATAGCATCTAGGCTGGCGCGATCGAATCCATAAGTGGTTTGACGTCCTTGGCTAAACCTTCAAATCGTTCGACACAGATGCAGCTGATTTGAGCCCTTGTTTTGCTACTTTGAAAGTGAGGCAGTGCGAAAGGATTGAAATCTAGCTAGAAGGGGGAGGAGAGCCAAAGGATCAAAAGTAGAGCGGAGGGAGGAGAACGAAAGGGGAGTATAGTAGGTGTTAAGGAGGGAAGGGGTAGGGAGATAGGAGCCCACAAGAATGGATGTGAGGAGGAGCTCTAGGCGAGCATCAAAGAGTAAGGAGTACCCCACTAAGGTGGAGATTGTGGCACGAGCATATAAGCTCTATGTGTGTGTGTGTTTTTTTTTTTTATAAATCCTCCTCCAGCTTGATATGTAACTTTTTACTTGGCTGCTGCATGACTTTTGCTCTGAGGCTTTACTTGTAAATTTTTTCCTTGTACTTATTGGTGGGTTTTACCTCTTTTGAGGTTTCCCACACAAACATATAAGATTTCACTATTTTAAAAAAAGTGTGTGTGTGTGTGTAAGAGAGAGAGAGAGAGAGAGAGAGTGACAGAGGCAGCTCTGTGGGTTTTGTGGAATGGGGCGAGACTGCAAGCTTTGAGATTTGGAGGACGAATAAGATGATCTTTTGAGGTTTCCCACACAAAAGTATAAGATTTCACTATTAAAAAAAATGTGTGTGTGTGTGTGTGTGTGTGTGTGTAAGAGAGAGAGAGAGAGAGTGACAGAGGTAGCTCTATGGGTTTTGTGGGATGGGGCGAGACTGCAAGCTTTGAGATTTGGAGGACGAATAAGACGATACAGACTGTTGGCTATGGCAAAGAAAGGACTTTATACACAAAGCATGTTGAGGAGAGACCATCTCACCCTTTCATAACTTCTCGTGCAAGCCCGCATGATAGTCTGTCTTGCCTTCTCTCTTCCACTCCACATGCCACGTGACACTCTAGCGCATACTCTTCTTGAACCTCCCTCCTGCTCCTCTGGACCTGCCTCTTGCTCCACCGAACCTCCATACATCCTAGCCTTTTAGTGCCATGTAGCACCTCCGAAATAAGTAAATACAGATAGATCCTACATCAAGCAATCATTGCATTTTTCAAATGCAATCTACGCAGGTGTTCTATCGCTTAACTATATATATATATATTATCTTATTTGTTAATAACTATCCTCATGAAGAGGGAAAATGAATTGATATTCAATTGATTCAAATCCTTTAGTCAATCAACCCATGGGTGATAATTGAAATGCAAGACTATCGGATGAAGAGCATACAGTCTCAAATTATCTCAATATTCTTTACAAATTGTTCAAACTGTTTTCATGACTAATTTGATACCTCTTTATCTAATAACGACATACCTCTTTATCTAATAATGACAACGCTATTGAATTCCCTCGCTCAATCCATCTGAGGATCTATCATTTTTCAATTGCATGATCAAGTTGTACAAGGTCGACTCATCGTAAGCAAATCTCTCAGAAGCTAGCATTCCTTAACTTGCACCTTGTAGGAAGCTACCATTCATCAAGCTCCTACATAAGTCATGTGCAATTAGGATTGGTGAAAATACAATATCGTAGTGCTCTTATTAGCCTGTGTAGAAGTGAATGTTGTGAGAGCATTCAATTTTCAAAGGCTTTTTCTACTACCAAGTAATGCCCACTCCTAAGGAACTCTCTTATATCTTTTTAGATATGTCTCTGTAAGGTCATCACTTAGTCTCCCATGTACTAAATGCATGGTGGGCTTTGCAACAATAATTCAATGATTTTAGGTGAATGAATGTGTGTGCATGTGTGCGTGTGCGCCCGCGCATGCGTGCTTGTGCATGTGTGTGCATGTGTGTGTGCGGGCGGGCGAGCAAGCAGGTGTGTGTGTGTGTGAGAGAGAGAGAGAGAGAGAGAGATGTATTACCATTTATGGGAGGCCTGGCGGCCCTATGAGACAAAGCACAATCCAAAAGGTAACTCATACAAGCCATTGTGGGCTGAAGCAAAGGCTCCCTGTTGACTGCTAAAGTGTTAAGCTAACAGTCTCAAAACATCAAATACTCAAAGCTAGTACTTCAAATATTTTTCCATGCTCCATGGTACCTCTTTGATGAGATGCAAATATGTCTATCGACTCGTCTCTTGCTACAGTGGGATATGGTCTTTGAGATCTCTATCCAGTGTGCCATATCAAGAGTGACACCTCGACTTAGACGGGGTCTCCTCTAAGTAGCACAGGAATCAGTTGGACCTCTATTGTGCATACTTTGGTCAGCCTCTACATTGTGGGTGGTCTCTATGTCTCTAGATCCACCACCCCACGGTGTTTCTTCTTGCTAATCCATGCTGCCCTCATGTCAACTATCTCCTCCTCCTCTACCCCACTATGCCATTAGAGCACTAGAGTAGTAGAAGAGTGGTATGTAGTGAGTAAATATATGATTGGAGTATGTGGATTGCATCACTGATGTGGTGACATGTGGACCTAAGAGTGGATGGAGTATAAGCCCTTGAGATTGTAAAACAATGTACTTACACATTGGAATACAAGTGGATTAAGTGTTGCCTACATCTTATCTTTCCCTTCTGGCTTATCTTGTGTGGTTTGATCCCCCATGATCATCTTGCTTATCTTGCTTATTTTGTATTACACTAGTCCAATTTTTTCACATGGTACCAGAGCCTGTAGGTTTATTCTTTTGTTGTATAGATAAAAAATTATGGCACACTCATTTAGGGAGAGTTGTGATGTCATGCCCATTGATTATGAACTTGCCCATGGAGTATACAATGGACATTGTTGCTGATGCAAGTTGTTGCAAAGGAAGAAGTTGTTGTGAGGTAACGCAATGCTACAAAAGGAAGGATTGCAATTGTGTGAAGGAAGAATTTTGTTGAGTTGTAGGTCATTGGTTAAGAAAAGAAGATTGTTATAGAAGTCCCTTGGCATGGTTGCTACTATGCTTATTTGTTGGTTTTGGAATGTTGTTTCTGCTTGAGCATGTGTTGCCTGCATTTGGAGAAAGGCATAAGTTTTTAGTGTACAATTGGGTACACGTTGAAGGGTTGGGAAGTAATCCCTATGGAGGGAATGCCCTCAGTGTGAACAAGTAAAAGGAGTTGTGCACAAGGAAGGTGTGCCATGTGGTCATATCAAGGACAATAGAAGCTACAACCATAGAAGGTCAATGGTGCCTTGTGGTCTCATGCAATAGACCAATGAAGATATGTGGCTTATTACTCTTGGATATACACATTGTTATGGCTGTGTATGCCTCAAGGAGGAGGCTATGCTTTTGAAAAGCTACATTGAGAAGCCATGATCCAAACCTGTGGTAAGGAGACTGGTTGAAGCATAAGCAAATGGCTCATAGTGAGGAGACCAAACCAGCATAGTTGTTCATAAAAGAGGAAGAATATGCTGGAAGTGCAAGGGTCTGCAAAGAACGTGAAGAAGACATCCGACTAAGAAGCTGTCATAAAACCCACACTAAAACTCGATGATGGTAAGAAAGAAGGCCTGCAAAATGAGGAAAAAGCACATGCAAAGAAAAAAAGGTGTAGCTATAGCAGACAAAGGTGACAAATAGAAAAGAAGAAATTACCAACATCCGTTTCCATGGAAATCCCCTCAAAACACACAGACAAATGCAGTCGAATATGAGTGGAGAACCTCAGTGAAAAGGAGCTCACAATAGTTTCTAACCTACATGAGAAGGAAGAAATGTTCTCACATATGTCTGATGCAGGAGAAGAAGAGCTATGCAAGAGAAGAAAAAGACAGTTATTGGTAAAGGTACATGAAGCATGGAACATATCTTAAGGAGGCATTGCAAAGGAGCAGACCGTTGTTGCAGCAAGACAACCTGCATAAAGCCCAATGTTGGTGCTGACCGTCAAAGGAAAAGTAGCAATAGAGAAAGAGAGGTAGAGCCACAAAATAGTAGATAGCATGACTTGCAAAAAAGTATGGTTGTAGCAGTAGATGAACACCTGCCACCAATGTAGAAAAGAGCATGCATCATTGACATGATTTTCATGGAAGAGACCGCCAACCAGGAGGTGGCAATCCAAGGAGAAATAGCATGATGGAGATAATGACTAGGATGGAGATGATGGTGGGTGCCATAGGAAGGTTAATGTTATGATTTTCTGTTTTGTGGCTAAAAATCTAAGAGATTGAAACCCTATCCCATTATGGTCATGAAACCCTTAGTTGAAAGAGAATGTAAGCAACCATATTTGTTGGAAAGGTCACCTCCCCATCTGTAAGCCCCCAAATGAGGAGAGCGTGGGGGAGGGAGACCTAGGGCAGAAGATGCCCAAAGAAGAAAGAGAGAGGGGGCTGCCACATGGGCAACACCTCACAAGAGAAGAAGGCTGCAAAGGACGGAACCTGTGGAAGGAGCAGAAGGCGGGGACAACAAGCCCTAAATCTGACCTGGCAGGGCACGATGACATTAGCAGTGTACGACGCAAGACACATGGCTGGGAAGAGGGCCTGGCAGAGGCACAGATATGGCAGGATGTGCAGGCCCAGATATGCAGCAGGAAATGTGGTGTGCCCTTTTAGGGTTAGACCAGCCACAGACTGGTCGGCCAGTCTGTAACAGGCTGGTCGGTTTTTTGCCAGCCCCCTTGGGGCCTATAAAAGGAGAGGCCCTAGGCCTCATTTCACATCACTTGGAGCAGCAGAAAAGCCCCATCAGAAAGGAGCAGTAGGGAGCTTGTCTTGGGCCTCATCACTGGAGGAGAAGAGGGCATACAGTAGCTGTAGACTTAGCTGAGGGTGCTGCCCACCTAGGCTGGTGCAAAGACAGCAAGGTGGAAGGGATCTAGACAGAAAGTCTACTTACACTCGACGTGGAGCACGCGGACTCGAGTCTAGAGATAGCCAGCAGATAGGAGAAGGACCTTGTGGTAAGATCAGAGGACCACATCATTGGTGGGACTCTGGATCTGTCTCTTTTGTATTGTGTCCATAGTTGTGGATGGAAATATTGGTGGTTTCTCTCTCTGGTTGGTTCATTGTCTATTGATGAGTCTGCACACCTATTGTATGCACATAAGTAAAGAAGTCTGTGATTCCACACCCACACCGCACACTGTGTGAGCTCTTGGGCATTACTATAAGTCTTCCGCTGTGTGTACCCTCTGTTGGGTCATTTCTAACAATATTAGCATGTAAGTGTACAACAAGTTGAAAGAGAATTTAATCAACTGTATCATCATGTACAACTACCACTACCACTATTCATTGTAAGAGAGCCCACCAAAAGAGTAGGCCAAATCAAATCCAAATGTTGTAAATCAGTTGACTACCTGAGAGTAGCTCAAGGTGCACCCAAGGGAGACCAGGAGCCTCTGAATCACCCAACCAAGCTACATTAAGGGGGCGTAATCAAACTTGTCATCTTGCATCCGACCACTTTACAGTAGCCATGTTGGAGCCAAGGGGGGCTATCGAGAATCATGGTACCATAGAGCACTAGAGTAGTAGAAGATTGATTGTAGTGAGTAAATTTATGATTGGAGGATGTGGATTGCATGAATGATATGGTGATATGTGGACCTAGGAGTGGATTGAGGATAAGCCCCTGAAACTATAAAACAATGTACGTACGCATTAGAATACAAGTGTATTGAGTGTTGCCTACATCTTGTCTCTCCCTTATGGCTTATCTTGTGTGGTTTGATCCCCCATGATCATCTTGCTTATCTTATATTACACTAGACTTAGCACAATTCCACATACAATTGATCTCATCTCGTGGGATCTAGAGGGATGGGGCATCCAAGCTGTACTCGAAGTGGGGGGAGGAAGTCCATTTGAATACTCTAACTATCAAACCATCTAAACATGCATGTGTACTAGTCCATGCTGATACCTCTCTTGGCTACTCATCAAGATGAATCTAGTTCCAACCTTAGTAGTCTCTAGCTAGGCACAAGCCCAAACCCTATGGAGGTATGTCACCATATGAAAGACAACATCGATTTAGAGCAGTGTCATAGCAAACTCTACCAATACTCTGATGAGGGACCAAGGGATTACTCTGAATCATCCTAGACCTTGTAATAATGCTTAGCCTCTTGAATCTCTTCCAATCGGTTGCTAATAGGTCACTCCCCTAGAAGGGTGCTCCATACATGGTTGTCAAGGTGTCAAATAGCCATCCCTTTGTGGGAGGGTCCTAGAAGTGTGCCTAAAGCATTGTCTCTCTAGTCAAAATAGAGCCCCCTACCCTCATGTGAGCCATGCCTTAGCTGTATGAGTCATCATGAAAAATAGCCCTTTGAAGACTACCCATAGTGGATAGGTATATGATTGCATGATCTCAACCATCTCTCCTTGGTAGGTTGAGTTTTGTGGATGAAGTACTACATGATGTGAGATCATGTAGGGGGTTTGTAATGCACGGAGGCCATATCCCATCCAAGGCACTGTAGTTAAATACCTATCATAGGAAAACTCCACCTAATCATATTGATTTATGTGAAAGAGAAGTTGGTTGCCCTAAGTATATAAGGATTGTTCACACAGGGACTTAGCATCCCCCTTTATAGAGTCCTCTATGATCCTATCCATCTACCTATCTATACAACATACCAGTGTATGTGACACAATATGTAAATGGATGATGACCAGCCCAATGACCTATCCTTCATCACTGCCTCCTCATTGGATGGTCTCTATATCACAAAGAGATAGACAGCACTTGAACTTTTCAAGCTTCTCATGAGGCAAGGCTTTCGTGAACAAATCTGCAGCCTAGTCCTCAGAGAAACAATGAGCTGGTTGAACATTTCCTTCCTCTTGCTAATGTCATATGGAACGGTAGTGGATGTCAATGTGCTTTGACCTTTCACGATCTTTTGGATTCTTTGGCAAGGCAATGGCACTCTGGTTATCACAAAATATCATGGTAACCCCATCTTGGACTGTACCAAGATCCTCCAAGAGCCTCCAAAGTCTAGGGGATTCACTATGTAGAAACCCCCTATATCACGTGTATTCAATGGGTTTTAAGTAATACTTATACATGTATATTTCAATAACTACATAAGAAAATCAAAAGAGAGAGAAAGAATTATACTAAAGTAATTTCAAAAGAGCAAATTGGCTTACGTTATCAAAGTGTAACAATGACATCCATGATATAACTCATCATGGCAAATATTAAATGAAATAAAACTAGATTTTAAAAAATAGAAGGTAAAGCTAAAAGACCTAAACAAATGCCATGGATGTATGTAGGATGTTGATTATAGGGCAATAATTTAAAGCATCTTGTTAATGTAGTATAATGTTAACTTGATAATACATTAAGATATAGTTGATTCGAAAGGGGTATGAAATGTAAATTCACAACTATTAGTATCAGCCGTGATGGCTGATACCAATGTAATCTACAGAATGCAAAAGCAAGTGTTGTCAATTGTCTCGATATATGTATTTCAGAGAATATAATCTTTGCCAAAAGAGCAAGTATGTTTATCAAATATCTCTAATTACGTAATACAAGATGTTTGTCAATATCTTTCTCTGTTTCTCACACTTTTCAGTTTATCTCATTCTTAAGTTTCTAATTCAAAATGAGAGAGAGAGAGAGAGAGAGAGAGAGAGAGAGAGAGTTTGTTCTTAGTTTCTCATTAAGAATGTTTCTGAGAGAAGTGAGAGATGTACACAATCAAAAAACCTTTGCATTGCAACCTGTTTCATCCGAACATGAATGCGGAGTTCTCAACCCCATTTATAATGGCAATCTTGTGGGTTCAAAAACTCAATTAGGTTTGGTGACCGGGAGGACAATAGAGGCCGTGTTCTATTCAGGAAAGTAAGATTTCCTCAATCCGAAAATTTGAAAAGAGGCAAGCGATGACATTTCCAACAACCGACGAAACAGGTATGGTTTCAGAATTTGATCTGAAACCTAATAAGTGAAAAACAAATGTGGGCATGGCAAAATACACTACAGGATAATGAATGTCGGAGAATACAAGTGAACAAGACTCCATCTCCCAAAGAACACGCTTGCAAGTTTGACTTCAAAGATAGTGAACACAATAGAAAAGTGATGAACATGAAGTAACCAAGGGAAAAATTGCTCTTGAAGCTCCACCATAGGGGGACAATAAAGTCCAAATGGTGTCCCGAGAGGAGCAGGAGGCACAAAGCCCAAATGAGCAATTCTGCATACAATACTAAATTTGGATGAGTTACATTCAAGAAGGACTAAACGTCAACTCCCTTTTCACTTGTTCCAAGAATTTGAAGCAAGTATACCACCCTGACCTTAATACACTCCAGGAACCTAATAACATCGTTCTAGGAAATTTTGAAGTAGCACAAGTGATGTGGGTAGTCCAGTGGAATGGGATGATAGTTCTGAAGAAGAAAGAGAAGGGGAAGGCAATTCAAAACTTGAAAACAATTGAGAAGAGGAAGGAGGAACAGACACAGAGTTGACTCAAGATAATTTAAGAGAAGAAGAAAGAGATATTGGTGTAGATGCAAAAATGGGACAATGACGACCAAGCATATCACACGTTACCAACGAGTTCGAGAGCGGAGGATGAGGATCCGAACGAACAACCACCAAAAATCTTGGTAGCAAGAGTACCAGTAAGTCTACCAAGAGACCGTTAGCACAAATGCCAGCACCGATAGCACACACAAATGTGGCCACTCTAAAATGTAAGTTCTCAAAATTTCAAGGAAAATGAAAGGAAGACCTGAATAGCCATGTAGCTCAATTCAAGACACGATGGCAAGAAAGCAACTTTGATAACCTATTCAAGGATAAGAAAATGCAATAGTTTGTAGGTACGCTCGCGAGTAAGGAAATGAGATGGTTTACTTGTATGGAATGGCAAATTTTGCAATGTACGAGGAACTCAAAATGGCATTCCTGGAGAGATAGGCAATGCATATTTCATTATGCAAATTTTCTGTGGGTTTATGGAAAATGAAGCCCAAGCAAGCTAGAGAGCCATAAGAACAGTACTCCCAACCTAGGGTGCTTTGAGCCAATGTATGTTTTTCTTTATCAGCATTATGGTTGGACTTGTGTGAGTGCACTACAAATCAAGCTTCACATCCGCAAATTGCTACTTTGAGAGCAAAACTATGGACTGCATTTTTAAAAAATCTTGCTCGTGCACATTAACTGTGATTGTTATCATATATCATTTCATGTCCAAGTGCCCTTCCAAGTCAGGTTCAAGTGCCCTTCCAAGAATACCCATGCCATTTTCATTCTTTTGTATCCATAAAATAATTTTATTAGCATCTGCTTCTTGGGGCTTCCTCTCTGTGCTAGATAGCACTCCCCATAGGGTTCTTTGCATGAGCCATAGCCAAGTTTGACATTTGCCACAATGCATACTTCCAACCATTAAAGTTCAGAAAAAACCAATTGGAAATGTTGTGTTAGTTTCTCTCTTTTATAATTTCATTTTCTTCAAAATTAGAGTATAATGGAAAAAAATATAAACTCTTGGAAGATGATATTTATAACTTTAACTTACATACTTCAAGGCTCCAACAAAGCTCACCAAAAAACTTAAAAGCTTACTTCAAGGCTCCAAAAAAGACCACAAAATCTTTACTTCAAGGCTCAACAAAGCTCACAAAAAACCACTTAAGCTCACAAATGTGTGTGGTTTCAGTGTTTATTTTTGCGAGCTTTTTCTTTCACAACTCAAAAAGCTCACAGAAAATATCCCTTTGGTCCATCAAGAGAAGACTCTTCTCAACACTTGTTTTCACATCACTGCTACAAGGAGTTTACAATGTTGATTTGAAGTTCTGTTTTAAAAAAAAAAAAACTACATTTTGGGTCAAAATAGTTTTAATGTACTCACCCTACACTAACAAAGAGCAACCCTCACATAGCCTCCTACAACATGCTCATTTGAAGAGGATGAGCTTTTTCAATGCTGTGCACCCTACTACCTAAAAGACCATCCTCCAAATTCACAAATGAAAAACCATGAAAGGGAAAACCACACCATAGAATCCAAAATGTAGCATTTTCAAACCTTCAGTGTGAGGAACACTTGTACTACTATGCAACCATCCTCCCTACACCCACCTTTGGTTCCTTACAAGTGCACTTAGATATTTTGGAGCTAATGATAATGTCAAGCTCATGGAAAGAGGCCGATGTCAAGATCAAGGCAAGAAGCCAATGCCAAGTAATTCTAAAAAAGAAAACACATTTGTACCTTCCCAATCCTATTTCCATATCATGTGGCCAACTCCCCAAGCTCCTTCTCCTTAAATTTTTGTAGCTCCACATCCGACAAGGCTTGTTCAAGCTTCTTTCCAAGTGCTTGAGTTATTTGAACCTATTAAGGAACAAAGATTATTTCCCAAAATACCAACCAAAATGGCAAAGACTACTTGGTTTATAAACTATCATGAGAAAGACTTGCATTATATACTGATTTGCCAAGGTGCCTTCTTGCGAGTGGATACCATGGCTCACTCCCTTTCATGTTTTTTTCCTTATATTTGAAATCATCTTCTATCCTTTTCTAGCAAATCCCTCATGTAATATTTGTGGTTAGTAGCATACATGTAATCTTTGTGGTTAGTATTTATGAGCTCGTCTCTTAATGAGGTGGCCACCACAGTGTGGGTTCTCATGCTATTATAGCATGTAAAACCAAATTATTGAATTTCAACCATGAAACTTAAATATGCAAGGATTCAGAGAAAGCCCGAGATGGTACTTAGAAATTCATTCTATGTAGGGTTGACAACAATGTAATCTCACAAGCCCTTGTAGGATCAATGACTATGCATAACACCATGTAATGCATTGTATTTGAGAAGTGCTCTTTTACAGCAGACAACCATGCCACATGTGCTAGAATGGTTCCCTTCCCCCCAAAAAAAAACATCTTTGAAAGAATTTGAATTCAGGTTGGGATTGAACCTCCATCTCAAACTCTTCATTAATGGAATACCATATGGGATCCCAATCCTCCACAATCTTATAATCCTCATGCTTCTTCTCTCTTCCACATGTCCATAATGCAACAATGAATGCTATCTTCTCTTGGACATAGCTCTCTTTACCAAAAGTGGATGTCAAGCTCAAAACATCATCCCTTAAGCCTCTCACCTTTGCATAAGGGATAAGTCTATACAATGGAATGGGTAGACACTAAAAACGACTAAAGAATCTAGCTTTTACAATCATTCCTGGAAGGAAGGATCTCCGGTTGGACAATATACTAAACTATTTACATGCATGCCTTCTTAAGAGAAAGAGAATTATCAACCTCTTGTTGTGCCCTAGATTCACCAACAAAGCTCTAGCTCTCATCTCTAGGCACATTGGAACTTTCTATTGTATCAATGCCAGAGATAATTGAACCTTATCTACATGTTCACATAAATTCCCTCTTCCACGACCCTTCCCCCCACCCCGAGTATCATGTTGGTGGCACCTTATTTTGAGTCACTTGAAGAGTTGCATGCAAGAAATTACCAAATTATTACCTCCATTACCCACAACAAAGCATGAGATCATAAATTACATTCTTAAAAAAAACAAGCATGCATGAAAGCATGCTTCAGTAGCTATGCACTATACAATTAGAAATGTCCAATTTCTATAGCCAAGAGAAGTCTTTCAGACATGGAAAAACAAGCATTCCTACAAATGTTTTATATATAAAACATCTTTATATTTTGAAACTTGCATTTCAACACATGATCAAGAACTCATTGAAATATCCATGAGGAACATTCATCGAGACTAAAAGAAATATCTATGGAAAATTTTCATCAAGCCTAAAAGAAAAGAGATAGTGCATAGGAGACTTTGCAAAGGCAACTTCCATTGACGTGGCAAATATTTCTAGCTAGAACAAGCCACACCAACATGGCATGTTCTAGCTTTAAAAATTTGCCATGTAAAGTCATAGAATGTCTTTGGATGTCTCTCATACACAAATCCATTGTCTTTGAATATGAAAGAAAATTATGTAGATAGAACTTGTGTTAGAGTACAAATTTAGTCAATGTTTAGGCTTCCACAACCAAGCATTCAATGAAGATTCCATATCTGCAAGCATCCTCTCTCGCAAGCACAAGATCCCTCTCTATGGGAAGAGAGAAGGGCAATACCATGAGTCTATGTCTCTTAAAAATATTAATTGAAAGCACATATTTTCCTAGCTAGAACAGGCCTACACTAGCGTGGCCTATTCTAGATAAGAAAATATATGCGTTCAATGCATTTTTTTGAATGTATGATAGGGACTCATTAGCCTTTGGTATCTCCTTGCTACAAAATTGTGTTAATATTATGTAAGGAGATCACTTTTTACTCATGATCCAGGCCTTGAGTGCCATTTTTTTCTAATGTATTGTGAGACTGCAAAGTAGAATTTATTTCTATGGTATAGCATAGTGTACTAAAAATAAAGGCTCTCGATTCATTTTGTGTGTACTATTAGCCGGAAAAGAAATCAGGACCAAAGGCTAGAGGCTAAGCATGGCGACGCTCAAGGGCCATAGAGGAAAGGAGATCATGAGGGCGAAACGTTATCATGGGAGGGGAAAAGGAATTAGAAGGGGAGGGAATGAAGAGGGAGACTATGACACAAGGGGAAAGGGAGAGGGGGAAGAGAAGCATGTACATGATATGAGGAGGAATGTAAAGATGGAGACATCAAGGGAAGAGGACCATGCTTTATTTGAAAGAAAGGATGAGAGGAAATATCAAAGTACTAGCTAGGTGGCTTTACAAGAATGAGCGTGTCCCATCAAGGAATAGCCCCCTCCTTTTATAGCCAAAAGAGGGGGTCTCTCCAAATTAATGCATCCTCCCACATGCATGGCGTGTGTGGAAAAGTCTCCCATGTGGGCTAGGCGATTACGCACTCTCAATTGTGTGCGACAACCCTTTGCCTCAATTTTCCACATAAATCAAGCCCCATATCTGAAGTCTATGATACTCCCTTGGTCTCTTCCCAATTTTATAATATGTTCAAACCTCTAGGAGGACAAGTGGAGGGTTGGCACAAGGAATCTTGCCACAAGGAATCTTGCCACCTCATCCTACTTTCCCATTATTTAACTTGCTCTCTTGGACCTTCTATACCTCCCCCACATGGGCCTATCCTATATGGAGGGAATAGCCCAATATAATATCCATCTCCACCTATTTTATATTACTTCTCCCATGGACTTTGAGCCATATCTCACTAAATGCATCCTAGGTGGAGGGGTGGCACATGGAGGAGCCATGCCACCTTACATTTTATAATATTACTACCATGGATTATGTACAACACACCTTATGGGTCCTCTTATGTGGAAGGGTGGGACATGGTCATGCCCTGCCACCTCAACCCTTGTCCTATGCACACCATATTTTATTATACTATTGCCACACATACAAACACACACACATATTAATGCCTTTTTCCTTAGACAATTTTATCCATAACAGTTCCCCCCCCCAGGCAGGGAACGCACAGCATTTCCATGCCTGGGTCCATCACGCACAAAGAAAGGCTTGAGGTAATGCTTGTTGATCACCTTCTTGCCATATGGTTCATGCAGCTCCTAAACTTGTACAGACCCATTGCTACGTTCCTTGATGACTTTGTATGGACCAGTCCACAATGGCAGAAACTTCTTATCCATTTGGTGGTCCAATCTGTTATCAAAGCATAGCACAACATCCCCCTCAACAAAGTGTCTTTCCCATCCCTTGTGAATCTTAGCATCCAAGCGGGCCTTTTGTCGATTCTTTTGGATCTCTGTTTGGTGTAGTGCAAGGCATCGAGTTTTATCTAACTTCTCAAGTTGTACCAATCTGGCCTCTACATGTTCATCTTCTATCATCCTCTGTTCCTGTGCCAATCTCAAGGCCAGAATCTCTATCTCTAATGGTAAAACTACCTCATTACCATACACCAACTCAAAAGGAGTGTGACCTGTAGATGTTTTATGAGTGATTTTGTAAGCCCACACGGCTTTAGTGACCTTCTGATCCCATTGGCTCCTGTTCCCTGTGGCCATTTTTCCCATGGTTTTACAAAGGAGGCCATTGGTCCGCTCTGTTTGACCCATGGATGCCGGATAATAGATGCTAGAAATGTGATGATCAATACCCATGCGATCCATGAGTAACTCGACTACTTCATTTAAGAATGGACTCCATGGTCAGAAACAATCTCCATGGGTGTCCCAAACCTTGTGCAGATATGTTCAAATATGAAATTTGAAACTGCCTTACCATTTGCAGCAGGGAGGGCAATAGCTTCAGCCCACTTAGTGACATACTGAGTGGCTATCAAAAGATACTTCTTTTTGCGGGTAGTCATGGGCAAGGGCCCGACAAAATCTATTCCCCACTTCTGAAACGGATGGATGGACATCACTGGGTGATGTTGCCCAGGACGCAAATCCTTCCTACCAAAGAATTGGCATGGTTCACAGGTTTTGCAAATCCTTGAACAAGGTCGGCCAATAGTATCCAGCATGTAAAATCTTCTTAGCTGTATAGTCACTGGCATAGTGGCCTCCACAAAATCCATCATGATAATGCTTCAATACCTTAGGCACTTCATTTGCATCAATGGCCCGTCTTAGTACCCCATCCATGCCTTGACGGTACAACACCCCATCAAGGAGGGTGTAGCGCCTACTATCTCTATGGATCTTCTTTCTCTCATAACTAGTACTTTCTGGAGGAAAGGAGAAAGCAGTCAGAAACCTGTAGATACCACCATACCATGGATCCCCAACTTCTATGGCCGCTACAAGGGTTACATCAAGGCACTCCTCTAAATCAATCAAAGCATTCTTCAAGTTGGAACAACCCCCTTTCACAATTTTGATAGAAAAATCATATTCTTGTAGAACTGCCAACCATTTGGCCAACCGGCCCATGGGATTTGGTGATTGAAGAACCTGCTTTGCAAGACTAGTGCTAGTGAGTATAATGAAGGACTTTCCAACCACATAATGCTTAAATTTCTCAATGCAAAACACCAAAGACAAGGCATGCTTATCAGCCTCTGAATAGCGTCGCTCAGTGTCGAGCAATTGTCGAGAAGCAAATCAAGTGGGATACATGAACCAATCCTCCCCTTGCTGGAGAAGAATACCTACCAGAGTGTGCTCACCAAACCTAGGATTGATATAGAAAGTCTTTGACCAATCTGGATTGCGTAGAATGGGTTATGAAGCCAGAGCATTCTTGATTTGTGCAAACCCATGATCACAATCCTCATCCTAAGAGAAATCAACCCCATCTTTTAATAGCAAATGATTCCTGCCCATGCGCAATATGACCCGAGTCAATAACTGCAGAAACCACATCTGTCCTGGCATAACCAACCAATGGATCATACCAGGCATCATCCGCCAAGGTATCCTCCTCACCATGCATAGCCTCATCCTCATCTGCAAAGGCACTCTGCATCCTGGGAGTAAACAGTAACTGTCCATAGAAGATGCATCAACAATCTCCATAGGAGTATAAACCTGTGGAATACTCGAGACATGTGACCGTCTCTAACCAAAATCAGGAAGTAATCATGGCTGTCCCAACTTTATAACCTACTCACCGTGGGAAAAACTTCCCACTCTAAGGGATATGGGCTGCCCCTGCAAAGAATTCGGAGGTATCAGTGCACTTACACCCTCCTAGAACACCACTCTCCTGCTATCCACAGTCCTGGGCTGTCTAAATATAGCATCCTCTCTGAAATAGACATTATGGCTGTGTATCAACTCTCTAGTTGAAGAATCCCATAACATGTAGTCCCTATTGGACTCACTGTATCCAAGGAAGATACACCTCCTCGATCAGGAACCATGAGCATAAGCCTCGCAGCCAAACACATGTAAATGCTCATAACATGGTGCCTTGCCTGTCAAGAAGTCAAATGGCACTCTACCATTCAGAGATCTCCTGGGTGACCTGTTAAGCAAGTATGCAGCAGCTGTCTTACACGCCTCAGCCCAATAGCATTCGGTAAGACCTGCATATCGTAGCATACTACCAATCCTGTCCAATAGAATCTGATTTATGCCTTCTACCAAGGCATCATGAGTAGAAAGATGAGGAGTGGTCAACACCCTCCTGATACCAAGTGTATCACATAGATGCTGAAACCTAGAAGAGGTAAACTCTGCATCACCATTAGTCATCAAGCTCAATAGCTTCTTTCTTGACTGATTTTCAGCATTACCTAAGAAGCGCTAAAATATATCATATACATCATGCTTCTGCAAAATCGGATATACCCATATGTACTTTGTAGCAGCATCAAGAAATGTCAAAAAGTAAGACGTGCCACCTAGTGAAACGGTAGGCATAGGCCCACAAACTACACTATGAACCAACTACAATGGCTCAACATACCTCTCACTGACTGTCTTCCTCACAAAAGAGGATCTTGATTGCTGACCATCATCACAATCATGACATAAAATTTGAGAGACATCCATAACAGGAATGTATCTCAATGTTGTAAGGGCTTCCATACCTGTAGTAGACATATGTCCAAGTCTGGCATACCATAAACTAACTGATGGCTGCTTACTAATCATAAGCATCTTATCCTGGACACGTGATACATGCAATGCATAAGAGAATCCAACCCATGATCCCCTAGCCATAACCAAATTGCCTCTAGTAATCTTCCATGCATGATCACCCAAAGAGACATGATAACCTGCCTCAACCAACTGTCCAGTACTGATCTTGCTCGTAGCAAGTCCTGGTATATGTCTAACCCTCTGTAGAACAAGAATAGAGCCACTAGGCATAACAAGGTGAATATCCCCATAACCATAGACATCCATAGAATGATCAATGCTCATCAAACCACTCTCCACAATGCATTCCTGATATGCACTGAACCATGACCTATGAGGGGTCATATGACATGAAGCACATGGATCTAACATCCAATCACCGAGAATGGGTACATCAGTGGCTAAGAAGGAGGTGTCAGACATAGACAAAAGAATGCCTTCATCACTGCTACTGTCAGTGGAAAACCTGGCATCCATGCCTTGAAGCTCAACATGCTTCTTCTCCTTCTTCCTGTCATTCTTAACCTTGCTCTTCTTCTTGCATTTTCTTAGCCATTTCTAGTAGTACTTTTTCATGTGGCCATACTTTCCACAATAGAAACATCTAACACAAGTCCGAGAGCTAGACTTGCTCTTGGAATTCCCCCTTGAACATGACCTGTTTCTACCAATTAATCGACCTTTGGAGTGCATATCAAGGCTGTATTTCAGCACATCAGGGCATTTCAACCCATCATGCTATAACATAACACTATCATGGTTATACATCCGGCATATACGAGTATAGAACTCATATGCATTGCAGTCTACACCCTGTACACCATCCTGTACCTTCAAGTAGACTGACTTCGAGAGTGATGACTAAATGATAGAGCATGCTTGCTCATCCATGTCATCCCAATCACTCTGTAAATTAATGCTATTAGGCTTGACACCTTTGCATTGAATGGGCTTATGCTGCCTTTTTTGCACTAACACATCATAAATTTGCTCTTTCTAATACTGAAAGTTTGATCCATCCAACCTCTCAATATCAAAGAGGGCACTACCAGCTGTAGATGCCATATCTGTGGCACAATAGCTCACAACCAAAGAGCACTATAGTGCAATAGGCAACCCAAATGACCAAAAATATAGTGTGTCTAGACCATTCAGGTCTCCAAATAAACTGGCTGATCCAATGCTCAAAAGCACTCAGCCATAAAGAGGCATAAACAAGAATATATGCAGCCCACTTGCCAATGCTTGGCAATCCAAGTAAGAAATGCACTGAATCAAATGAGCAATGCCTGCTCAACCAATGGCAATAGGAGCCCAGCTCAACTATCCATAACCATCAGTGTGGCATCCTCCAATGCAAATCCATAATGCATCGAAATGGCATTTACTGCATCACCAATGCATCATCTCAAGTGTGCAATCCTTTGGCAACAAAATCAAGCATTCACCACTTGCCAAATGTGCCAAAGTGACTTGCCAAAATGCCAATAATGCCCTTGGACTGAAGTGAGATCCCAATCACTTTCTGTAATTTACTGTGAGTTCCCAATTCACTGTTGTGCAAGAGAAATTCCTACAACAATACCTCACAGCCACTTTGGGCAAAATAACATGCTGTCCCTGTTTTTGAACAGTGATATCTTTTCACTGAAAGATCCGATGCCAAAGCTATAAACAGCAAAGTTGTAGCTGGTAGAAAGATCTACAACTTATCATTTGACCTCAAGAGCCAAATCCTTGTGGATTCTCAGATATTCTCACCTGAAAAATAGCTTCCGGCACATTGGTCACAAATAGACAGTAGACTGCAACTTTTTGTGGTCTTACAGAGGCTGTAACTCCTGCAGCTTATACCAGATCAACTTGCTCCCAAAAGCAAAGTTGTTGTATGGTCTGTGAACTACAACTTTCCAGTCCGGCATGAAGTGCAATTCCGCACCAGGAAAGAGATATTCAGTCCTGAAAATGACTGTTTTGTCATAAAAAATAGCAACAGTAGCAATTGTAATGTCCTGACCAATGGCAAACACAATGCCATAAAATCAGCCCCGAATATGGTAACAAATCAGCCCCAAAATGCTGACAAACCAGCCTTGAAACAGCTCCAAACAATGCTAATCTGACAGGATCTCAATACATCACCGTACCACCGTATGTATCCAACATAGGCAAATAACCATGCATCCCAATGAACTGTCAATGCATCTCAACCAGGCATGTACCACTGTCAAAGCATTTGTCACTGCCACTGCCAAAGTGTGTATGGTATGAATGCAAGGTGCTCGAAAAGAAGAGTGTCGATGAAGACCACTTGCTGGCCAAAACCACTCAATTCCGTAGTATAAGCAGTGCAAAGAGCATATGAAAACAAATGCATTAGCCTTGCAATCCACTACACTGCATGATCAATGCATACATCATCCAAACCGGCCCAAAACGACATTAAATTGCATCCAAAAAATGCATCAAACGGGGGCTCGAAATGTAACACTTTTGTACTCCGAAAATCAGCAAAAAATTGTTCAAAACAATGCCCGAGATGCCCTTCCTCTTCGCCGAACGTAACAAGTACAATAGCCCCAACGATTACTATAAATTCAACAGCCAAGTCTTCACTTTCACTTCTTCACTTCACATTGCTGGCCTCATTGCATCTTTCTGTGCTTACACTGTTACTCACACATTTGGAAGAAAACCGCCCATGCTCATTGGTGGAGTTAGCTTCCTCTTACGCTACCCTCAAGCAATAAAACGCCCCGACAAAGAGCAAGTCCAATCCTTGTGTCAGCATGGCCACCAATCTGCAATGGTCATGAGGAAGAATGGCCAGCATAGATCACTACCCTCAAGCAATAGAATGCCTCGACAAAGAGCAATTCCAAGCCTTGTGTCAGCATGGCCACCAATCTGCAAGAGTCTTCACACTGCCCATAGAAGCTGCCAACCACCCTATCTCTGACTAGATCATCTCTGTCTACACCTATGCCCATCTTGGATCCCCATTACCGGGACTGGAATAATGCCACCACATAGAAGTGCTTGTAGCTCATCGAGGAGAAATGCAAGCTGCGCACTAAGGTATAAGACCTCCGCATGGGCACACAAGAGCTACAGCGAGCCTGCAATGTCCTTGAGATGCAGCACCAGACGATCTTCCAATGGAAGATCCTTGAAGATGCCTACCTCAGCGTTCAACGCCTTGCGCAAATGTTGCACAAGATGTCATACCGCTTCTAGTTGGAGCTTCTATTGCTCAAACAAATGCCTGCTGATCCCTCCAAGAACCATTCCTGTTCCAGAAAGAGAAGACCTCCGCGAACCACTCCTGCTCTGATACCAGTTGTGGGGAAAGAGTGAGCACTTAGGAAGGGATAAGAGGAGACACCAAAAGTGGTGGAGCAAAAGCTACTCCAGCTTATTCCTCTATCATATATATATGAGTATACATGGGCACTATACAGTGGGTGGGCACACTGCCCTTTGGTATGGATGAGGGGGTATGAAAGTCCTTAAGTTTATGGTAGGTATGGGCCTCCTTGATGTCAAATCTGTAATGTGTCCTTGTTGTGTAAATGGTTATTGTTTTTTGAATGTAATATACTATGGGCTGACTAAGCAGTTTGCTAAAAATGGCAAGAGCATAGTGTGGGAAGATAGAGAGAGCTATCTTGGTATGATAGTATATGCTCTTAGAAACCAATAAATATTGTGGGATTTGATATTATCATCGCTGGACTTGTGGAATCTTGTTGGCATTTAATGCTATGGAAAAGGAGAGGTAGCTACTAGGGAATGCTAGCATATGTGAATGTCTAATCGGACTTGGGAAATTATTGAGGATGGAAAGACGCTTGCTTTGATAAATTTGCCTCATGCTCAATGTTTGCAAAGAAAAGGAATTTGTTTGTGGAGTTGGTTGTGGATGTTGGCAAGGCTTATTAGAAACCTTTAAAGGTGGTTCATTATCATTTTTCTCTTAATAAAGCTAAAGTCACTTTTTTGACTACTACCATAGATAGAATCCTAGAGGAGTGGCTATCCAATTGCATTTCTTCCTCAAGTTGGAGGGTTAACCAATGGGGGTCCCCCATACTCTGAGCAAGACTTTTCGAGCTCTATCCAAGAAAAAAAGAAACTGAGTGAAACTTGCTAAAATGAATAGAGTACTTTGTGTGCACATTAGTACAATAACTACTTTAAGCATGGTGTAAATCCACCTCATCGAACTCTGGACACCCACATCCATAACGTACAAGATTTGACATTACTTTATTTATGCATGGTGAATACATAGTTAAGTGCCTACTCCTACAAGCTCCACCATGAGATTGAGATCAAAAGTGGATAACCCAAGAAGCAACAAATATACTAGTGCCATCATAATGGTCTCAAGCAAGAAACACCTTCCCAACTTTGATTTCTATACAATGGGCGATCTTACATTGCTGTATCACTAGCTATGCCCATACTACCTACTAAATGTAAATCTGGTAGGTGCAAAAGCATGAATGCTAAGTAAGAAGAGAGAGAGAGAGAGAGAGAGAGAGAGAGGGAGAGGGAGAGGGAGAGGGAGAGGGAGAGGGAGAGGGAGAGAGAGAGAGAGAGAGAGAGAGAGAGAGAGAGAGAGAGAGAGAGAGGGGGGGAGGGGAGGGAGGGAGGGCGAGCAAGCAAGCAAGAGAGAGAGAGAGACACACACGCACGCACGCACGCACGCACACACACACAGAGGGAGGGAGAGAGAGAGAGAGAGAGAGAGAGAGAGAGAGAGAGAATGTTTTCTTTTTCGAGGCCTCTACTATATACTATTATGGATAAAATTGTCTAAGGAAAAAGGCATTAATATGTGTGTGTGTTTGTATGTGTGGCAATAGTATAATAAAATATGGTGTGCATAGGGCCCAGGGTTGAGGTGGCAGGGCATGACCATGTGCCACCCTTCCATGTAAGAGGACCCATAATGTGTGTTGTACATAATCCATGGTAGTAATATTATAAAATGTAAGGTGGCATGGCTCCTCCATGTGCCACCCCTCCACCTAGGCTGCATTTAGTGAGATATGGCTCAAAGTCCATGGGACAAGTAATATAAAATAGGTGGAGATGGATATTATATTGGGTTATTCCCTCCATATAGGATAGGCCCATGTGGGGGAGGTATAGAAGGTCCAAGAGAGCAAGTTGAATAATGGGGAAAGTAGGACGAGGTGGCAAGATTCCTTGTGTCAACCCTCCACTTGTCCTCCTAGAGGTTTGAACATATTATAAAATTGGGAAGAGACCAAGGGAGTATCATAGACTTGAGATATGGGGCTTGATTTATGTGGAAATTTGAGACAAAGGGTTGTCTCACACAATTGAGAGTGCATAATCGCCTAGCCCACATAGGAGACTTTTCCACACATGCCATGCATGTGGGAGGATGCATTAATTGGGAGAGACCCCCTCTTTTGGCTATAAAAGGAGGGGGCTATTCCTTGATGGGACACGCTCATTCTTGTAAAGCCACCTAGCTAGTACTTTGATATTTCCCTCTCATCCTTTCTTTCAAATAAAGCATGGTCCTCTTCCCTTGATGTCTCCATCTTTACATTCCTCCTCCTATCATGTACATGCTTCTCTTCCCCCTCTCCCTTTCCCCTTGTGTCATAATCTCCCTCTTCATTCCCTCCCCTTCTAATTCCTTTTCCCCTCCCATGATAACGTTTTGCCCTCACGATCTCCTTTCCTCTATGGCCCTCGAGCGTCGCCATGCTTAGCCTCTAGCCTCTAGTCCTGATTTCTTTTTCGGCTAACAGAAATGGTGTGGCTGCTGGGATCAAAATCTCCACGGCTAGTGGTATGAAATCTGTTACTCCTACGAATGGGTGTGGCATTGCGGCCTCTTCCATGCATAGTTCTCTTCTTTTCCGTCTCTAAACTGTGTGCCTCCCTATCTCTACGGATGCAAAACCTCCCTGCTTCTGTACTTTCAGTCTGTCTGCTTTCTACTCATTGTTCCTATGTGTATTCTGGTCGGCGAATCTTCTACTCGTACCGGTCGCGTCTGCAGAACTGTATCATCTGTGCTCCTTTAGAGTTCTTGCGTGCGCATTCGATTTGCGCATCTACTGTGTTCACCCGCACGATAGTTTTCTGGGCTCCTACGTCTTCTGGTCATGGACAATTTTCTCACATCTACTGTGTTCACCTGCGCGACAGTTTTCTGGGCTGCTACGTCTTCTGGTCACAAACAGTTTTTCTGAGTTTCTGCAAAACTGTAATAGCAAATCCCACGCCCCCCCCTCTCTCTTCTCTTCTTCCTCTTCTCCTTCTCTTTCTCTTCTCCTTCTCCTCTCCTCTCCTCTCTTTTTATTAAAGAGTAGGATTTGAACCCAAGACCTCCCCCTTCACAAAAGGGAGACTTATCATTGGGCCAACAAGTTGGAAGTGATGAAAATGTAATGATTTTTGTTTATATATTGAAATCTTGGGAACTGTAACTCTCTAACTGTGGCGAGTTTACTCTTGCTGTAAAAAGCAAAAGTACTTCATTTCATCTGCTCTATTCACATCTCCTACTAGATCGCCGATTTGGAACTTCTCCAAGTCCACTTCACGGACGCACACCACACGAGGAGGGTGGATATTTATGTCACTTCTTGACGCGTTTAAGGATTTGGTGCCTGGTCCTCTGTGCCTGACAGCTACCAATGCACGAGATCTCTTCCTTGATCTTCATGTTGACCTTCAACGGCTGATTGTGCATTGTTCAAGGAGATGACAGGTGGAATGATACGCCGTGGATGATTCATGGTGAAGAACTACTGATACGCTGGGAGAACTTTGATTTTAATTCTACTCATTGTGCGGTGATTGAACTACTTGCTGCTTCAGAGGTAATTAAAACGGTGTCCTTCATCGAAGGGTGGGATGCTCTCCAAGCTTGGGGAGAGATTTGGTGCATCTGCTTGTTAATTCCTATGGATAAGCTCATTCTGAATGGTTTATTCTCAATCTCACTACAAAGGTTTCTAGGCCTCAGCTATGGTTAGTAATGTTTCGACCAAGGAATCCATTTGTACCTAATCAACCTTTTGTGCCTCATTTTGAGCTTCAAGTTGTAATTCTTTTTGGTCTAAAGATAAACTATCAACAAAGCATAGCAAGTTTATTTGGTGCTGAACGTTTGGTTCAAGTGTTGAATTCTCCCCACCCTCTCCTTCTACCTATCTTGGACTACCGAGAAACTTGGGATGTCCGAATTTTAGTCTTGGTGTGATGACATCTTGGATCCTTCAATTTGATGGAGCTTACAAACCTTTGACCAAGGCTGCTAGCGTGGGTGTGACTTCGCCGGGTGGTGAGGAGTATTGTTATAGTGAGTCTGCACCTGCAAGTACTTGCAATCAAGCTAAGTACTCGGCGCTCATTTTTGGGCTATAAAAGGCACAAGAACATCATGTCAAGCAACTTGAAGTGCAAGGAGATTCTCAACTAGTGTGTGAACAAGTTAGTGGAAGGTGGAAGGTGCGGAGCAAAGGCTTGGTTTCATGACATCATCAAGCATTGGAACTTTGCAACCAATTTGAAGGGGTAAAAATTCAACATATCCGTCAAGCTCAAAATCTAGTTGTTGATTTCTTAGCACGTGAAGCTTGTACTTCAATCACGCATGACGCGAGTGGAAGCACCACCCCAACAAAGCCGCAAGCCACGAAGGAGGGTGATCATTTGTAAGGAATGCAAAGGTTGTGGTCATCATGAAACCAAGTGTTGGGCATACTTGATACGAGTTCATCGACTTCAGAAGATCATCAGAAAGGTCCTCAAGGACATTTCTCAAAAGAAGGATGCCAGACCGCACACCCCTTGAAGAAATAGCATGGCGACTACAAGAACTGAAAGAAGCTGAAGGTGATGTGCAAGCTCTCCAACTGTTGACATTTGTCATGGCATTCTTATTTGCCTTAATGAACAACCTTATGCAGCGCCGTGTCTCTAACCCTTGCTTGTAAAGATGGATGTGATATCATGAGGGTTGGTCCTTTTAAGATTGTCTATGTGCTATTCTATGCTGAAGATTCTTCCCGTGTAGTATTTCACAATACACTAGTCACACCCTACCTTGCCTATGTGTGCTTTGTGGATGTATCTTCACCCGATTTTCAGTTCAAGCTTCCTCTTTCTATTGTTTGTCCATAGATAAGCCTCATCTTGCCTCTCTCTTTTCCATCTTCCAAGCATGGCTAACATTCCTGTGTTTTGTGGACGGGTGGAAGAAAATCCAAATGAGTATCTTGTGGCCTTCAAGCGCCGTTGTGTTTCTCTCAACTTTCTTACTGAAGACAGATGGCTGTTGGTTCTTCCCACTTTTCTAGAGGGTTTGGCTCAAGTGTGGTATGAGAAGCAGGCCGATGATGTTCACCAAAGCTGGCCAAGTTGATAGCAGTGATGATTGAGTATTTCGGCAAAGAAGAGGAGACAGAGAATGTGTACCTGCAGGTGGAAAACTTGAAGCAGTCAGAAGGTGAGACAGCGCGTCGATATGTGGATCGAGCGACCATGCTCCTAGACCGTTTAATTGCCACATAGGAGGACAATGCCGGATTTCGAGCTAAAATGACTCAGCATGTGCTGGGCTACCTTGTAGTAGGAGCAAGTGATGAATTTCGCCTCAAGCTTAAATGGGAGAATCTAGAAACTATGGTGCTAGCACATGAGATTGCTCAAAAGTTTGATAAAGTTCAGTTTGTCCCCGCTTCAAAGAAGACGATTGTCCCTCCGCAACCCCCTCAATTCCTGCAACAACAACCTAGGGGGTCTAACTCAGGGGCATACCCCCACCCCTCATCAGGGATGTATCCACCGCCTCCACCTCAAATATATGGTCCTCCCTTAGATGCTTACCCTCAATAAGGTGTATATTCTCACCCTTCGCCTCGAAGATTTTCCTAGCCTCACCCACGACCCCCCTCCTTTCTACTCCCTCGGCCCCTCTAGCTAAAGAGGCCCACCCTGCAATAGAACCTGGAGTCAATGACCTAGACAAGGCCTTGAATGATCTTCGGCTTAAGATGGTGGGCATCAGAAATCAAGCCAACCGCCCTCCAAGAGACCGTGCTAATGTTGTATGCTACGAGTGCCACTAGAAGGGTCATTATCGCACGGAATGTCCCAATATTCCAAGGGTGAATCTTCTAAGTGAATTAGGCACTGAGGATTTTGATGTAGAGATCCTTGACCTTGGGAAAAGAAGTCATAACACCTCGGACCCCTCTCCAAACCATGGACCGGGCTGCCCTAGGAAGAAGGTGTCCTTCTCAGAGCCCTCAGATGCTAAGATGGTAGACCCACCACCAACTGAGAAGACTGAAAGATCCCGCAGGAGTAAGTGGTCACCCTCGGATTTTCCCATCAGCTCGAGGCAAGAGGACTATTCGGTAGTTCAGGACCTTGCTCATCGGTCTTTGAGCATCACGCTCCCTCAACTAATAGCATTAAGCCCTAAGGTGAGACGTGAGCTATAGCAAGGTCTCTTAACATGGAAGAACAAGATAAAGGGAAAGGTATGAGAGGTATCTTCTATCTTTGAAGAAATCGATTGGCACCCACATACGGTAGATGTCATCATAGATAATTGCCATGTCAAAAATGTGTGTGTTGATGGGGGAGTTGCATGTAATATCATGGTGCCCCGAATCATGAAGAAATTGAATTTGAAATGCGCAAGGCGTTCCTCCACTCGAATCAAGGTAGCAGATGGTCGATGACTCACCACCCTGGGAGTCATTGAGGATCTGCCCATCACTGTCAATGGGTTGACCACCACCGTCAATTTCTATGTAGTGGACATCAAAGATACAGGCAGGAGTTACCCAGCCATACTCGAGAGACCATGGTTGAGAAAGAGTGATGCAATCAGCTATTGGAAGACAGGACACATGTCTTTTGGTGCTTCTAAGGAGAAGATCCCAGTGCAAACCGGTGCCACGAAACCAAAAGAAGAAGAGGAGCAAGACAATGATAGTCTCTCATCCTCAGTGTCTGAATCAATGGAAGAATCAGACGAGGGGGAGGAATTTTCAAAGGAGGAAGATTACATGATGGGGGTGTCTCTGACCCCACCACCTACAGAAAAGGTAATAGCTAGTCCTCAACAGCTTGAATCTATGCTTTCCCCAGACCTCACTCCAAGTGAGAAAGAGGAGTTCCTAGAAATGTTCAAAGATTTCCCTGACCTCTTTGCAACTAGCTACCACCACCTTCACCATGTGACTGCCATAGAGCACAAGATAGAGCTGAAGCTTGATGCGAAGACTGTGGCTCAGAAGTATCGGAGATTAGGGCCCCTGCAAACCAATGCTTTGCGCTCAGAGTTGCAGCAGCTTGTAGAGGCTGGGTTTATTATTCTGGTTCACAATACTGAATGGGTTTCACCAGTGGTAGTCACCCCAAAGAAAAACAATAAGTGGCAGGTCTGCATCAACTATAAGAAACTCAATACAGCCACCAAGAGGGATCATCATCCTCTGCCCTTTCAAGACCTCATTCTTGAGAAGGTAAGTGGTCATGAGATGTATACTTTCTGTGATGGTTACTCTGGGTTTTATCAAATGAGAATTGCCGAAGAAGATGTGCTTAAAACCACATGTGCCACACCCTGGGGGACATTTGCATTCAAAGTAATGCCATTTGGCCTCACCAATGCTCCTGCTACCTTTCAAAGATTTATGCAGATGGTGTTTGCTCCTTATTTGGGGGATTTCTTGGAGGTGTTTTTAGATGATTTTTGTATATTCTCATCACGTAAGGAGCACGTCATGAAGGTTAGGTTGGCCTTCCAAAGGGTCAATGATGCAAATGGCAGTCTCAACCCTGAGAAATGCACCATTGGAGCCACTCAAGGGAGGTTACTGGGACATATTGCCTCATCCGAGGGCATCAAGCCTAACCTCGAGAAGCTACTAGAAGCTATCCTCAAGCTCTCCCTGCCAACAACCAAACGTCAGGTACGCTCATTTGTCAATCTAGCATGATACTATTGTCGCTTCATTGATCAATATGCTGCTTTGACAAGACCCATGATGTTTGCTTTGTAAGTGCCTCCATGGCTAGAAGCAATCCCCTCGAGCTTGGCTTCATAGGTTTGATACCGTTATGAGAGCTCAGGATGTGATGCACAGTGAGATAGGTTATGGTCTCAGTATTCAGGAGGTTGCTATCCTTCTGAGGTTACTTGCCATATGGTTCCTTATGGATAGGGATGCTTTGCAATGGGAACTGCATGGTCTTGATGATGTTTGTCAGATACTTGGTTGTTTCAGTATGGAGAGGGGGAAGTTACTGAGTACTCCATTACCTGTATTGGCTCCATACTTGAAACACTACAGGTTTGACGATCACAGATTAGTTGAGCAGCAAGTTATGGTTGATATGGCAGCCATAGTACTTCATGCATCCATGACTGTGTTGAGACTTGGTTCTCACATGTTTGCCATTGGGGCTACACTTCCGGTTCTTGCTTCCGTTGCAGTGGGAGTTGGTAGCATGATTATGGTAGATTTTGGCAGTAGGGAAGCGGTTGTGGACATCAGGTCCTTATGCTTCCAAGAGCAGCATGCAAGTGATGCAGGTTGGGTAGACCAGCAGAGGTCTATTGTAGGGCATGTGCCTATGGTCACAGGTGGTACATAGACATTTTCTTTGCACAGTGATAGTTCGGTTGCTATGGACTTAGCACAGGAGCACGTGGTGTTGAGAGTTCACTCTCCCAGTGAGATCTGGCATGAGATCTTAGTTGACAGGCATCTACAGCTTGTCATTTTCTATCTTGCAAACCTGATGTCTACTAGAAACTTATTCTCTATGCACTTTGCACATTGTAAAGTGCTGATGGGCATAAGATGACGGCCTGGTCATCTTGTTTTTCAACCTATGGCTGATTGTATTATATGTATACTATACTCCCTTAAAGGCACACTGCCTTTAACTGGGAGGTTGTTGGGGTAAAGTGCAGTGTGCCCACCCACTGTATAGTGCCCATGTATACTCATATATATATGATAGAGGAATAAGCTGGAGTAGCTTTTGCTCCACCACTTTTCGTGTCTCCTCTTATCCCTTCCTGAGTGCTCACTCTTTCCCCACAATATTGATTGCGAGCCAATGGCCATCAATGCAAAGGCATCCTATCCTATCAAAGTGAAGTTCCAAGAATTTAAAGTTGCTAATAATGATAAAGACCCATATGACCATCTATAGGTTTTTCTTCAGGGGTGCCATATAAATGGTGCCACAACCAAGGAGGAGTGCGTGAATTCTTTCCCTTGCAACCTAAGAAGTTAGCATAGTGCTAGTTCAACTGATTACTTTGCAATTGGTGGAAGATGTCCAAGACTATTCTAAGACGTTTAAACCAGAGACAAATGAGAAGGACATCAACACCAAGCTCAGTGATTTGAAGAAGAAAAGAATGAGTCTATTTAGGACTTTGTATTGAGATGTGGGAACTCATTAATTAGTTGAGTATTCCATTGGATGACGAGTCACTCCGTGCCTAGTTGATAATAGGTTGTACTCAGATAAACATACAATCCCTAGAGATTGTTAATCTGACCAAGACATATGAAGAGTTGTTGAACTAAGTAGTAGCTTTGCATAAGAGTGGGCCTAGAAAGAGTAAGCCAAAGAAGAATGATGAGGAGCATCCTTTTTCCTTACTAGTAAAACTAGTGAAGAGGAAGCTGATTCTTTTGTCTGTGTAACTCAATAAGGGGGTTTGCAAATAGGGGTAGACCTACAAAATATATCTATTTTATGATCTATTACTCCTCTTAGGGGGGTAAATCATCAGGCAAGTTAGATAAATGTTTTTGCACAACAAGTAAAAGTTTACTTTTTTTTAGCGCAAGAGAAATAAACTATCAACAAAAATAAAATAAAAAATATATACATTACATGTTGGTGTAGAAGTCCTTCCAACTCCATTGAAAAAATAAGTGGAGAATCATGCACATCATGTTCTTCTTAAATCTAGAAGACTATACCATGCTTTTCAAATATGATGGATTAGGGAATTATTTAAATAAGTATGCTACAAGCTTTGCCTACGTCTATAAATCGTTCTCAACCTAGAGCTTCATCTATTCTATCGAGATGCATCATTTGGAAATCCAAAGCATCTTGATAGCCTTGAATTTCCACCTCTACACAATGTATCATGATGTGCTGATCTTTCTTATCACTACCTTTTGGATGTATAGACACATGGACTCTTAGGAAATGTCAATTTCTAAATCTTGAGAAATTATGTGTGTCAACAAGAATCAACCATTATTAGTAATTTTTTCCCCTTAATATTTCCATGCATCCTCCAAAAGCGGCTTGCCACATTGCCAATGATAATCAACACATATGGGTGCTATCCTCATGATAAACCTCTACTTCTACTTACTTTTTAGTAGCAATAACACTTGCACTACATGTGCTTGTTTTTATTGAGGTTTATTTTAGGCTTTCGCTCTCACCTTTTGTTTCTTGGGAAGTTCCAAGATGAATGACGTTTTCCTAGACATTTAGAGCAAATATTTTCTTGCTTAGCTTTTCCATAATCCTTTTACTTTGAGTTTGGAGTTTCTTGGGCTATGTGTAAGAAACACACTTTTTAAATTGCCTAGCCCTTTTTAAATTGGATATTTATTGAATCTAGGATCAAAACTAGTTTTCCATGACTCCACTTCTAGATCTCCCATTGTATCATCATAAATCGAGACATAATTGATTGCCTCTAAAAAGTTTGTTTATCACTCTACCAAATTAACAACCAAATAAAAAAATAACCCTTGGATCCCCACATCCTACAAAAGTGTCTCCCCTACCCCTGAATCCTTCCTCATTCACTTTTGCAATCCCTCCCTTTTTGAATCTCCACTTTTTGTCCACCATCTCTTCCACTTTCCATCCACCACCTTCACCACCCCTCTTTCTCTTCATCCCCTCTCCTCCACCACCATTATTCCATCATCCGCCTCCACTTTTCGTCCACCTCTCTACACCTCCACTTTTTCGTCAAGGACACAAGGTATACCCTCCCCTATTCCTCTTTCATTCCATCATTCCTCCCCATTTTTATCCCCCTCTCTTTCCTTTCTCCCCCCTCTTTTCCACTTCCTCCTCCCCTCTCTTTTTTGTCTTCCAAGTTCCCTCATATTCTTTCACTGCCTTTTCTTTTTGTCTCCCATTGCTCTCTCTCCTTCTTCCCTTCCCTCTTTGTTTCATCAGCCCCTCCCCCTCTCTTTTCCCTCCTTCATTCCATCACTCCCTTTTTGTCCATTCCCTCCCCCTTTCTTATTCCATATCCCTTTTTCCCCCCTTCTTCAATCCCCTCCCTTCCCCTTATGCCCTCTCTCTTTCTTCTCCTTCTTTGCTTTCATTCCTCCCTTTTTTTCATCCCCCCCCACCATTCCTTTCCCAACCCCTCCCCCCCTTCTGTCCATCCCAACCCTCGTTCCCCCCTTCCATCCTCTGTCTCCCTCTCATTCCCCCCTTCACATTCCTTCCCCAAAAGCTCTACTTTCAAATTTCGTTGATGAACTTCTTTGCCCTCTTTTTTCATATTTTTCGTCACTCTACTAGTTTGTCATCAAAAGAATCCCCCCCTTCAAATTTCTGTTGTTCAACCCCCCTTCCCTTCCCCCTTTTATTTTTGTTGACCCCCCCTCTTCCCTCTTCTCATTTGCATGTTCCTCCCCCCTCTTCCTTTCAACCCCCCACACCCTCTCCCCTTTTGCTATCTTCCATTCCCTTTTACTTTTGTCTCCTCTCCCCTAATTTTCATCACCTTATAATGCGGCTCCCCACCCTCAACCATATGTCCTTTCCCATGTGGCCAAGCTCTCCCTCCAGCATGCTCCTAATGGCGATGAGAACCTTCCTAATTCCCTCTACCCAATGCCCTAACTCTAGGATCAATGTTGCCAGCTACCTTTTAACCTGTTCATCGACTGACCCAAACCCAACTCACCACCCACACCCAGCATGGCCACCCTTACCTACAATAATCCCCGTGCCATGCCCTCGAAGTCCACCATCGACGAAGGGATGCCACTCGTGTCGCCCCGAGTTTACCATGCCTCCAACCCAGATCTCCACATTCAAAATTGACGTTCCCTTGGTGGTGCTGCATTCATCCTTCCAACAGGTTTTCATCACACCCTTGTGTCCACCACTGCTCACCATCAAGAACCACCTACCACCCTAGAAGACCTCCCTCCACAATATGCCTAACCTAAACACTAACCTAACCCTAACCTAAGCACTAACTAACCCTAAGCAGACCTAACCAAATCCACTAAACTAGTTATTGACTAATGATGAGTTAGTTAGGTTAGGTTAGTTAGGTTAGGTTTACTAAACCATAGTTAACATAATCACATCCTAGTTAGTGAAACTTACTTGAGCTCATTCTAGGTAAAGTTAGAACCACCCTTGGTTAGCCTAATTAACCTAACAAATTAACCTAGATGAGTTTGTCTAACCCCTTCAAGTTTAGTCTTTTGAAGTATAAGGTCTATTCATACCCAACCTTAAAGCCCAAAGACCTCTCAAAAAGCCTCATTTTTACCCTTATTTTAGAGAGACATAACTTTCTCAAATGAAGCCCAAATGGACTTTGTCAAAGCCCACCTCTCACACACTAAAAGAAACATTGTACAAAAATTCTCAGTACATTTGACATAATTTTTTACATCATTTACAAGCAAACCATTGCACCAAATTCAGGCTCATTTTAAAGGAAAAATAATAATTACTTCAATAAAACATATAATAACTGTTATAGTGTGACAACAAAAAATGATATTTTGTTTTGAAACTTGTGGGAGGATTTGTGGGGCCCGCAAGGTGACAAAAGCTAGCCATGGAGACAAAGAACCAAGAAGCGTGACGGAGAAGTTGGTGGCGGGAGATGGCTCTTCGCGGCTACTCTCGTTGCGGCTTGTCAATCTTTTGATGTCGACTACTTTATTTCATGTAATCATTAATGTGGGTTTGACACTAATTAGAATAATTAGTGAAAATGATTGCAAATGTGATTATGAGTGGAGTGCATCATTGTAAATACCACGGGTATGAATTATAAATACCTTGGTATAGGGATAGAATAGTTTGGGAGATATATTATTTGATTTGTAATTGGGAAAATAGAAATAAGTCATTTATTTTGAGTTGGCCAGATGACTGCAGGGCCTCCATAATGTACTAAAATAATATGGAGAGCACATGCCAAGCACATGGAGGGCATGTGGAGGAGTGTGGAAGAGTGTAAAGTTAAGAGGAATCCTTCTAGAATTCCAAGGTGGTATATGGAGGATGTTGACATATGGAAAAGAGAGGGTCCCTATGGGCTCCAAGGGGAAAGACTCTTGACTTTTTCAAATTTTAAAGAGTCATGAGGATCTTATGATGGGACACTTCTCAAAATGTGCCCAAAAGGACATTTGATGGTGAACCATGTCCTTATGTCACTAGGGGGTGAAGGAATCTACTGGTTGAAAATGTAACAAGGTGAAGGAGGGTGAGAATTGCTCTATAAAAGAGACCTCTCTCCTCCCTCTCTAGCATCTAGTTCTTCTCCTTGTAGTTATGCAATCACTTGTATCTAGCTTTGCCTATCTTTTTCCTTCTCCCTAGAGCATTAGGCTCTCACTCTGTACCCCTCTTCTTACTTTTGATGTTTTGAATAAAGTTCATGCTTCCTTTTCCTCATCCTTCTTCTGTCCCCTCTCTCCTCGCTCTAAAGCTTAGTGTACCCACATGAGTGAGTCATTTCTAGATGTGTTTTAAGGGTATTCTCTACTCCCCTAGGCAACCTCAATTTGCCATGTACCTAGGAAGCTACTTCTCTGCTGAAGGAGATCATTGCCCTTTCCATAATTGCAGTCGGGTATGGATAGCTTTGACAGTCTTCAGTAAAATGGTCATAACTTTCTACTCCGAGCTCCGTTTTGAATGAAACTTATATCAGAATATTTGTCTTTTCAAGATCTATCTATTATTGATGTATTCAGATATTTGTTCCATTTAGTAGAATAAAAGTTATTGTTGTCTGAGTGGTCGAGTCTATTGTTTGGAGTAGTTTTGAGAACCTTTCGTAAAACCGTCGTAACTTTATGTTCCAAGCTCCATTTTGAATGAAACAGATATCAGAATCTTCGTCTTTTTGAGATCTATGTTTTGTCCCAACCATCCCATTCAGCCAAATCAGCCCTATCAATTCATGCCTTTCACATCAGTTCATATTGTGTTGAGTCAAAAGATGTTCTTCCAACAACGGCTCGCCCTTACTTTTGGGGCTGACTGATTAGCTCAAATCAATGCTTCCCCTTAGCCTTTCTTATTTCCCATGCTAGAGTACAACCTCACCTTTGACATCTATATCTTTGTTTTGATCTGAGAAGATAGAGAGTGAGTGTCTCTTTAAGCTTCATCTAATGCCCAAATCTCTTCTCTCTTCTTCAATTTGTGGGTTGAGACGTGACCAAAACCAAACCCCCAGTTTTGTGTCACATCTTTTGGTGGAGACGCTGGGTAGGCTTTGCCTAGGATTTTCCTATCATAACCTCACGATCTCATCTTGTTTACAAGCAAAGATTTTCTTCTTTATGCTCATTTTTTGTGCAAGATGTACAACATTCCAATGTTCCATGGATCAAAAGGAGAAGACCCGAGGAGTTACCTTCGGGAATTCAATCGAGCATGTCGCTTGACTGGTTGGTCTATGAAGAAACGTGTTGAGATACTTCCAGATTTCTTAGAGGGTGTGGCCTTAACTTGGTACAAGGCCTTGCCAAAAGATACCAAGGATGATTGGGAAAGCTTGGTCGAGGCAATGAAGGAGAGATTGGGGACATTGGAGTCACCAAATTCCTTGTTATTGCAGCTGGAGAAGATTTCCCAAAAGGAAGGAGGGTCAGTTTTGACCTCGCTATGAGTATGAGGATTTATTCATCAAGTACCAATAAACTGCTTTGCATATGGTTGAGTCTTCTTCATCTTCTATGGGAGATTCTAAAGGTTCATGGGCAATGGAACATCTCAAGATGAGAAAATTTGTTTATGGTTTGGATTCTACCTTGTGTGGAAAGGTTCTAAGAAAAAATCCCAGTAATTTCAAAGAGGCTCTTCGCATTGCTTTGAAGAAGGAGGCGGCCCATCAAATTGAGTCCGCATTTCAGCCATCTACAAGTGTCATGACTTCGACACATTGGGTAGAGGTAGCCTTTTATTTTTCCAGTTGAGAATTTAGAGTGGGTTTCTCCAATGGTGGTTACTCCCAAGAAAGGAAAGAAATGCCGTGTTTGTGTGGACTTTTGCCCTCTGAATGCATGCACAAAGAGGGATTATTTTCCTCTACCATTTCAAGATGAGATATTGGATCAAGTTGCAGGCCATGGAATATATTCAGTATGTGATGGGTACTTCGGATACTTCCAAATTTGGATTTGTGAGGAAGATCAAAGAAAGACTTCATTTGTTACACCATGGGGGGTGTATGCATATAGGGTGATGCCATTTGGTTTAACTAATGCACCAGCAACTTTCCAATGTTTCATGAGCCAAGTATTTGCACCCTACTTGGGAAAGTTCATAAGAGTATTTTTGGATGATTTTTGCATTCATTCAAGCCGTGTGGATCACCTAGAAAAGTTGAGGATTGCATTGAAAAGTATTGATGACACAAAAGGTTGCCTTAATCCTGCAAAATGCCGTTTGGCCAGGAAGAAGGTGGTTCTGTTAGGACATGTTATCTCAGAGGAAGGTATAGAAATGGATCTTGAGAAGGTACATGGAATCATGACCCTTCCACCACCTAGTAATGTTAGAGAGGTGAGGGGCATTTTGGGTGAAACAAAGTATTACCAGAGCGCTTTGTTGATATGTTTTCTGAAAAGATGTATCCTATAAATTTATTGACAAAGAAAAATGTATCTTGCCAATGGGGACTAGAGCAAGATGAGACATTTTGTTTGCTTAAGGAATGCATGAGCCAAAGGCCAATTATGCATCCTCCTAGGTGGGAGGATGATTTCTATGTGAATCCAAGTGTGTCAACTCATTTAGTGGGAGCTATACTACTTCAGAAGGGTGAGCAAGGATGCATGCAACTAGTGTATTATGCAAGTCGGCAACTCACGAAGGCTGAGGAGAGGTACGGTGAAATGGAGAAAGAAGGTTTATCTTTGGTCTTTGCAGTGATTAAGTTTGCCCTTTTTTCTTCCTTACGTCTCAACCTGCTTTACAATTTTTGGTTCGCCAACCCAATCCTACTGGAAAGTTTGCTAAGTGGATTTGTGAGCTTCAAGAGTTCTCTTTCACTTTTATTACAAAAAGCACCACTAGAGCTTCTTTGGTAGATTTGCTTACCGTTAAGGAGGAAGAAGAAGTAACAAAGGCAAAGAGAGACTTAGATGAAGAATAGCTTTCAAGCTACATTTTGATGGAGCCTTTGGCCCTTCTAGGAAATGTGGGGCTGGGGGGATAATTCTATTTGATCTAGAAGAAAAAGAGGTATGGGCCAAGGGTAGGTAATTTCTTGAAGCAATATCAAATAATGTGGCTGAGTACAATGCATTGATATGTGGATTAGAAGATTGCCTAAAGGAAGGAGCGAAAGAGGTAGAGGTTAAAGGAGACTCTCAACTGGTCATTAGGCAAGTGAAAGGTGTTTATAAGGCATGGAGTCCTAATCTACAAGATCTTTATAAAAGAGCGATGGAGTTAAAGGAAGCTTTTGAGTTTTGCAAGTTTGTGCATATTCAAAGAAAAGATAATCATCAAGCTGATGAGATGGCTACTAAAGCTATGGCTTCTTTCACTGAAGGTACTCTTGCATTGATAGATACAAGTTGGCTCGAGCTCCAAGATGTTCAATATTACTTCGATGAAGGACATTTTCCTCATGGATTGACCCCTCAACAAAAGTAGAGCTCATAAAGAAGGCTCATCCTTATACAATCCTTGGGGATGTTCTATACAAGCAAGGTAAAGATAAGGTTCTTAGGAGGGTAGTGAGCTTGGAAGAATCTCAAAGGATTTTGGAGTTGTGTCATGAATGTTCAAGTCACTTTGCTTCAACTAGCACTACTTGAAAGATCCTTAACATAGGGTATTATTGGCCCTAACTCAACAAAGATGTCCATGGAGGTATGCCAAGCAGATGGACGCAAGCAATTGGTTCCTGGGCCCTTGAATCCCATCCCAGCATATGGTCCATTTGAGAGGTGCGGTTTGGATTTTGTTGGCCCCCTTCCTCGTTCTTCACAAGGGAAGTATTATATATTAATTGCAACTGATTATGCAAGTAGATGGGCAGAAGCAAAAGCTACTGTCAACAACAAAGCAACAATGGTGGCATCATTTCTCAAGGAGTTTATATGTGCCCGTTTTGGTTGCCGTTTGGAAATCCTTACAGATGGAGGAAGGTCTTTTAGGAATAACTTGATTGAATCTTTGGTGCACAAATTGAAAATAAATCATGTCATATCAACTCCATATTATCCCCAATGCAATGGTCTTGCGGAAAAAACTAATGGTTTGCTTTGTGGGTCCTTGTCTAAGCTAGTAAACACCATGAAAAGGAAGTGGGATGTGCATATACCAGAGGTTTTGTGGGCTTATAGAACCACTCATAAGCTCTTCCTTGGTTTCACACCTTTTCAACTAGTTTATGGAGTGGAGTCCATCTTGCCAATAGAATTGGAAATCTCAAGCCTTTGCACGTCTTTTTCTCGATTGTGCAACGAAGAAGAAACTCATGCCCAACGTCTAGTACAGCTGGAGATCTTGGATGAGAAGCGGCTTTAAGCACTTCAACATTTGGAGGCAGCACAACGACGTCGCAAAGCAAGGCATGATGCTCTTACCAAGAAGAAGAAGAAGCCAGAACTCAAAGAAGGAAGCTTGGTCATGAAGTTTGATGGTCGTGTGGAGAAGCAGCTAGACAAAAAACTCCTTCGGCGCTGGGAAGGTCCCTTCAGGGTGAAGAAAAAGTTCAAAAATAACACTTATGTTTTGGAAGATGCAAATGGTCAAGAGGTCCCTGGACGTTTTAATGAGTACCGGTCAAAAGTGTTTTATCTGCGGATACCATGGCCAGCAGACCCCCATGCCAAGCACGGGGATCTACTGAGGGGGAAAGATGTAACAACAAAAAATGATATTTTGTTTTGAAACCTGTGGGAGGATTTGTGGGGCCCGCAAGGTGACAAGAGCTAGCCATGGAGACAAAGAACCAAGAAGCGTGACGGAGAAGTTGGTGGTGGGAGATGGCTCTTCACGGCTACTCTCGTTGCGGCTTGTCAATCTTTTGATGTCGACTACTTTATTTCATGTAATCATTAATGTGGGTTTGACACTAATTAGAATAATTAGTGAAAATGATTGCAAATGTTATTATGAGTGGAGTGCATCATTGTAAATACCACGTGTATGAATTATAAATACCTTGGTATAGGGATAGAATGGTTTGAGAGATATATTATTTGCTTTGTAATTGGGAAAATAGAAATGAGTCATGTATTTTGAGTGGGCTAGATGACTGCATGGCCTCCATAATGTACTAAAATAATATGGAGAGCACATGCCAAGCACATGGAGGGCATGTGGAGGAGTGTGGAAGAGTGTAAAGTCAAGAGGAATCCTTCTTCCTAGAGCATTAGGCTCTCACTTTATACCCGTCTTCTTGCTTTTGATGTTTTGAATAAAGTTCATGCTTCCTTTTCCTCATCCTTCTTCCATCTCCTCTCTCCTTGTTCTAAAGCTTAGTGTACCCACATGGGTGAGTCATTTCTAGATCTATTTTAAGGGTATTCTCTACTCCCTTGGGCGACCTCAATTTGCCATGTATCTGGGAAGATACTTCTCTGCTGAAGGAGATCGTTGCCCTTTCCATAACTGCAGTCGGGTATGGATAGTTTTGACAGTCTTCCATAAAAATGGTCATAACTTTCTATTCCGAGCTTCGTTTTGAATGAAACTTATATCTGAATCTTCATCTTTTCAAGATCTATCTATTGATGTATTCAGATATTTGTTCCATTTAGTAGAATAAAAGTTATTGTTGTCTGAGTGGTCAGGTCTGTTGTTTGGAGCAATTTTGAGAACCTTTCGTAAAACCATCATAACTTTCTGTTCCAAGCTCCATTTTGAATGATATCAGAATCTTCATCTTTTCGAGATCTATGTTTTGTCTCAACCGTCCCATTTAGCCAAATCAGCCTATCAATTCACGCCTTTCACATCAGTTCACATTGTGTTGAGTCAAAAGATGTTCTTCCAACAATGGCTCGCCCTTACTTTTGGGGTTGACCGATTAGCTCAAGTCAATGCTTCCCCTCAACCTTTCTTAGTTCCCATGCTAGAGTACAACCTCACCTTTGACGTCTATATCTTTGTTTTGATCTAAGAAGATAGAGAGTGAGTGTCTCTTTAAGCTTCATCTAATGCCCAAATCTCTTCTCTTCTTCAATTTGTGGTTCGAGACATGACCAAAACCAAACCCCCAGTTTTGTGTCACAATAGTTTGCACCAATAGGTTTGGACATTCAAAGACAACATTTCTACATAAATTTTAAATATTATTAGGAAATTTATCAAAGTATCATTCAAAGAGAAACACTTCATCATCAACAAATTTGCAATGTTCAACAAGGTCATCATCAAATTGAAGAATTCCAAGTTGAACATCAAGGCCCAATAAGATAATGACATCATCATCAACACATACCATAATCTCACTTCAATTTCAATTCAACGAATGGTGGCACTAAACAATAGTTCAAGAAACTTGTGTACATTAATTGAAACTTCAAGCATTTTGAAAATCACTATCAATAAAATCAACAAGCTATTACCTTGGCTATCACAATGAGATCAAGGTGACAAAGGCCCCAAACAATGTAAGATATCACTAGGGATCCATGTGCAATAAGATTTCAGAAGCTACCCCCAATACATAGATATCTACACTAACAATAAAATGGCCCAACTGGAGTCAATCTCACCAAAACTTGGCAAGGAACATGGTCCACTTGCGTACGTGCATCTGTTCTCAGGAAGAGGTATTTCCAAAGAATTCATTTCCTTGTTTGAGAAAAAATGGTTAGGACACACATCAAGGTAGGAGAAGTTTTACTTAAACCTCTTTCCTCAATCTCTCCTTGCGGAACCATTTGATTGGTACCTCAAAAGGGTGTGGGAATACAAAACTCTTGGCCCATGCTAGCACAATGCTTTATACTACAATTTGCAATTTAGAATGTGCCAATGATGGGTAGTGGTCTAGGAAATGTAGATATAAAATTTTTTGTACAAACAATGTAAATGGCCATGTAATACACCAATACATAATGGGTAGATTAAGGCAAGGCCAAGCCCTAAAAGAATTTTAAAAAATGATAGCGGAAGTGAGAGAGGGAGAGAGAGAGGAGTGCACACGATATAGCTAACTATACACTAAGTGTATTGACAATGAACATGAAGATATACATGTGAACCCCTTAGGTTAGGGCTAGGGTTAGGGTTTGCCTTATGCCCTATGTGGATAGTGCAATTTAACACCCCCTCTTAAATTGCATTGGGTAAGTACAGGGTGCATGTACAAAACCTGTTTGTGGATTTCATTTGGTGCATATGATAGCATCCAAAACTGAAAAGAAATCATAGTATGTGCATATGTGAGCGCAGTGACTACGTAGTGGAAGCATGTACAATGAGTACAACTTACGATCCCGTACATAATGCGAATTTCTCCCTCTTAAGTTGTGTGTCATCCTTCGCCTTTGGGAACCAAGCCCAGAAAATAGGCCGAAAGGAAGAGGAAGGAATTGTGTAGAAAGTAAAATCCACCTAGATCAAAGACTCTGGTCGATCGAAAGATGACTGCGTGAATGTCAAAGCTGAGCATGTCATGAGTTGCCATGGACTGTGCAGCTGCTCTGAAGAAGAGGCATCCAGATGTGAGGCTAGTTGATGTAGCGATGGCGATGTGATCCGGTAGGCTGTGACATACAAGAGTGTCATCAACCCAAAAGAACTGACAGTAATGTGAGAGGTATCCTACAGTAATGTAATCTCTGTCGAATGATGCGAGGTTGAAGAAGACCACATAGCCGATGTGAAAAGAGTGATCAGGGCCTGAAAATCTGGGGCCGAAGGTGTAGGTATGATACACTGCTCTGCTAATGAAGAGGCCCGTAAAACTAACAAGGTATAGGAACCTGTCCAACCTGTATGCTCAACTATCATGAGCTGAAGGTTCGTCTGATGTGTGCATGGCTAAACATCCATCGGCATGGGATGTAGCATATGTCATAGACTCGTTGAGAAGGAGTTGATAGTGTAAAGGCCTAGAAGGCTAGAATATCACTAAGAATGCATAAGATGTCCCGAGGCATATGAGGTGCCAAATGCTGATGAAGGGACTGATCTGAAGTCGTAGATCCAACCACTGATCTGCATCACGTATGGACTGTATACAATGGCCATAAGTGCATGATGAAACACTGAGTCTCCCCAGGTTTTGCTATGGTTGAACCTGATGATGTCCACTGCACTGGGGCAGGTTCTGCACTGATGCATAGGTATCCTTGTGTTGAGGAATGATCTGCTGATTGGAAGAGGTGGTGATAAAAACTAGATCCAAGGATGCAATGCGGCATGACTGAGTTGATGCTGGAATGTCTTGAAGACTGATCTGCTGATTTGTATTGATGAAGGGAATTGAACCCATGGTATGCTCTATGTCAAAGGTGAAAGCATCAGTGATGGATGCTGGAATGGAATCACCTGAAGAGCTGGATGCACTATGGCATATATCTCCGCATGTGGCTGGAGATGTGAGTGCTTCGTACTGAGGACCTACCCGTTGAAGAACTGCATGATCATATGTGAACTCCTGCTATGTATATGCATCTATGGCAAAGGATGGAGTCAGATCCATGCATGAATGTGATGGTTGTACATCACTAGAATAAGTCTGCATTGATGTAGATGAGACTGCCTCATACTGAGGACTTACAGCCTCGTGCCAAGGGCTTACTACTGAATGTGTCTCGTGTTGAGGGCTTACCGAGGAGTGTGCCTCATGCTAAGGGCTTATCGAGAAATGTGCACGATCAAAAATTGCGAGCTGATCCATGCTAACATCTAAAACATCTGCATCTGATCTCTCAAGGCCAATGAGACTCGAGTCAGTATCATAAACTGATACATACCCTGTGGCAATGAATGGTCGAAGTAGGTTCTCTTTCCACTCACGGATCTCATCCAGAGTCATGAATGGTGTATCGTTAACTGTATGATGAGAATAGCTCCATGCTGGAGGTGATCTGGTGCTCTGTGCAAAAGGCTTACCCATGTACCGGCGAGAGTGTCTACCCATGAGAACATTGTAAAAGCGCTGCCACTGGGGGGCTTATGCTAAACGGTCAAAACCAAGTCATGTGAGAACTGAGTATGCCAAGGATCACAAGCCTGTAGTAGAATGATGATAACTACGTGTTGGGCGTAGCCAAGAGGTTGTACAAGGCTGATGTGTATGTGTACGTAGAAACCAATGCCAAAAAAGAGTCACAATACGTGACTTTACATGGGTGGCATGTGTGTGCAAGAAGAATGCAACAATCCTGAATCTGAGAAGGAGAAGAAGAATGCAACAATCCTGAATCTGTGTCATGCTAAGGTGGTGAACTGCCAAATGCCAATATAACTAAGCTGGTGTCCTGCAATTTTTGCAATTGGTTGAAACCAATAATAGGCTTCTAAGACATGTAATTCAACCAAATGAGAATGAGCTGATTTATCGTAGAAAATATATAGAACTAGTGTTTTGATACTATGTCGAGAGGAATGGTGATGTGGTGAGAGAGATGAGAGTGGAGACATGTAGATAGCTGTCACAAATCATGATACTAAACAATATGTGCACTTCTCTATTCCCCACAAAAAGGAGCAAAGACTTAAGATTTATGTTAGGCTAATCAAACTGACCCTTACAACGTGAGACATGCCTGTTTCTACACTTCTGTGTAGACAATCCAATCTACATTCTCAACAAGTTGCTACATATTGAGAACAAATATGTTTTCCTCCCTCTTCACTGGTAGTATGAAATAAATTATTTAGAATACATAAGAGAAGGATTGGTTTGAATCTGCACTAGGAATCCTCAACGTCTTATGCCTCTACTACACTAAACACACTCTCGTAGGTGGGTGGCAAGAGAAATTAACACCAGGGGTTCGAGAAATACTTTATAGTAGTTTATAGAATAGATAAGAGAAGGATTGGTTTGAATCTACAGGAGGAATCCTCAACGTCTTATGCCTCTACTACTTTGTGCTGCACTAAAGACACTCTAGGTAGGTGGGTGGCAAGAGCAATTAACATCAAGGGTGCGAGAACTACTTTCTAGTAGTTTATTACCCCACCCCTAGAAAGAAATGTGTGTTTTTTGGAAACAGTATTATTATTGTGTTTGGAGACTTCAATATGCTTGAAGGAAAACAAGACAAATTTTTGGAGAATTTGTACTATGATTAGCGGATGTGACCTTGAGGCTTCGGATGTGAACTTCACAACTAGGATGCTCGAGGAAAACCTTAAGCTTGTTGACATTGGTTTCAATGGTGGGTTCACTTGATCAATATAGACAAATAGAGGATCACATAAGGAAAGCAAAACTCAACACAATTTATACCTTTGAAGATGTTGGTTGCAGAGTAGACACTCGACTTAAATCACCCCCCAAGGTTGCAAACAATGCCTTCATCATTCACACTATTGCTTTCCTGTGGTACAATCACTCTTCCTCAAAACCAAAAAACCACAAAAATGCAGTCCTTTGTTAATACCAAATGTAGCCATCTACGAGGGGTAAGGAACCCCTGGCCTAAGCTGCAAGCAGCAAGGACAAGCTACAATTTAGATGGTTCATAATTTAAAGAATACAAAAGCGGAGTTAGATCCACTTGCCGTCGCTGCTATAATTGCTCGATATGCATAATCAAGGTTCCCTTGCCCCACTTGGAAGACGAGCCATGAGGATCAAGATACTCACATTTTGAGGTTGGAATCCATTCGCACAGTCAATAGTGTCATGGACAACAAAGACCAGTTTAATTTAATCTTGTGCAGTTTGAAGGTGTAGTAGCCATGAATTGGTTTGTGCAAAATGAAACCAAGCATTTCACTAAATGGGATGTCCTGAAAGATGCCATTTGTAGTGTTATCAAGAAGACAAGATGATGGTACAACTATTGCAAAAGCTGTACACGATCAAGCAAGAAAAGCAGGAATCAATGGCGGACTATGATGGAAGATTCAAGAACCTTACTTCCAAATGGAAAGATAACATCCAACTGTGATCCGTTGTACCAGCTTAAACTCGCTACGAATCTCATATCGGTTATACAGTGCACTGATAGAAGATACGGCTCCTCTTCAATAGCAAAAACATCACGTTGTTCACAAAAGGAGGGCTTATGTGCATCTGAAAGAGTTATGCCTGCGTCAACAAAATTACATTCACATGATCCCACAATTCAAATAGACTCAATGACATATTTTGTAGTTCATATTTGAGAATTGTGCGGATGCTTGAGTTGGCTGGTCAATGCCAGAACTCTGGCAGTGACATAGTGAAGGAGATTGACAGTCTCCGCTCAGGCCTCATGAAGTACTTGATGAAGAGCAGGAATTCAAGCCAATAATCAGCCCATTGAAAAACGAGGCCTCTTATCATGAAATCCATAGCTTATATGACACCCCAAAAAACTTCCACAAATTTAGCAACCTATTGCCTCCTCAAATATCCCATGATCATGTTTTCTAAAACTTCTTACATCTTTATGTCCAAACTGAATATAGTGTACAAAAAAAACAACGATAGTCTCAGAACTGTTGAGACATGCAGACTCATATTTCTCCTAATCATACATGGTTCTAAAAGTACAAGTGTATCGAATCCTACCCACAAAGACCATCTAGATAACCTGCTTAAATAATCCGATGCAATGGCTTGGAAAAGTCCAATCATCTGAGCTCAACAGAACGAGTATGGGAATAAGCTCTTTTGTCATCTTCACCCCATCCTCATAAGCTCTTTTACCATCTTCACCCCATCCTCATTGGAAAGTACTCCAACCTGTCCTCATTCGAGTAATGTTTTCATGTATCAAGATCCACCTTAAGAAAATGATTGGAAGGACCAGTTCTTTTCAGACTGAATAAAATCAGTCTAATGATCACACCGATAGAAAAACGCCAAGGTTACCAGAGAAGGGAAAAGAGGCCTGCCAAAGCTGCCTGTCTTTTCCTTCCAATCAAACACGAACCCTTCTTATCATATGACAGCTAACAACCCCTGTTTGAAATAAACTTTAGAGATCCTGTATTTTCAGGTGGTTCGCACTAATATGGTGATATTTCAGACAGAAACTAATTGTACACGCGATATTGTCATGCAAGCAGGAGAAAGGCAACAGACTGCACCCTCCTACACCTATCTAGAAATTCTCAGAGAATGGTCGAAGATCCAATTCCTGTGTCCACGCACTTGGATGTTGCACATGAATCTGCCAATATACCTCTGCAACAGCATCTGGGTCCAATAACGGACGCCCTAGATTGGGCCCTCTACTGTGAACCCTCCAAAGAGAGGAAAGAAAGGGGGAAAGTCCCAAATTAGAAATCAGATGTTTTGGACCCATCTACAAAAAGCTGATAAGAAAGGTAATACGAGATTTAAAATTGTGGAACCAATAAATACAAGCAAACGTCCAAACACACCTTTGGGACCCGATGATACCATCAAGAATGATATGAGCCACATGAATCCCTTGGGGTTGAAATTCCCTCGACAAACATTGCGATAGAGCCCTCAAGGCAAACTTTCCACATGCTGCCCAACACAAACACCAGATGTATATTGTTCTTTCCATCAAAATCAATCTTCACTAAGCTGCTCTAGTTGTTCCTTTCTTTCCTCGTAAGATTTTGAGTCCAGACCAAAAGTGTGCAGGTCCACGTTCTTCCACTCCAACAGCTATGGAATTAAGAATTCCCTTCTGAGCAATTCCATTAATTAAGAATTCCCTTCTGAGCAATTCCATTTAGAAGTCTCAAGCCTGTGTAAACTACATTTCATGTATATATCATAGCTAGTGCAGAACAGACCTAATTCAGCAAATCCAGCTGCTCCTCGAATAGAAGCTGTTGCACCAGTAAACAGAATGGTACCCCTATTTCTGTCGAGCATTCCTGATAAAACCTACCCCAACACAACAAGGAAGCATATAAGCAGTGTTTGGGTGGGGTGACAACTACACCAGATCGTCAATTTTCTACCCATAATTCAAGAAATATTGAAGGCTTTCTATGGGAACAAATTTGTGGTTTAAAAAAGTAACATACACAATCTCTAACATTATCGAGATTGCACAAGAGCTGTCTGATCTGCTTGGACCTCAAATCTGCAGGAAGTACCTGCTGCACGCAATGAAAGGCACCCACTGAGGGTACCATGAGAGACCGTTGAAATGACTCAGCATTGATGTCGAGAAACTGAGGAGGAGGAAATGGAAACTGAGTATTTACATTATAAACCTGTACAAACACCCAGTAAATATCATACAAGAGGAGAAGCAGACGTGAAGATGAACCAGAACTGTTATTACAGATACAGGTGCAAAATAAACATCAGAAATAACGGGCTTAAATCTCACATACCAAAACCTCCACAAAACCGAGAGAATTCACAGCTTCAAAAGCATCTTTAACGGACTTGGCATCAGAACAATCAATTGTTATGGCTGAGACATGAGCCCTTGTTTCCAGCGCCACTATTTGCTCCACAAACCTCTTTAGCTTGTCTGCCAAAACATTGCAAGCACTATTTGCATTTTGAATCGGATTGATTCAAAAGATCTTCTAGCTCTCCAATTTCTCCAAGTATAACGAAATGATCGAGCCTAAGAGAAATGAACGGAACCCTGCAGGAAATTAAAAGCTACGTTTTTCCCAACATCAAGCGACACACCTCTGACTTCCACCTCAGATTTACACAAAGTAAACTTTGAATGCAATGCCAGCTGCATCGAGATCCCTGATCTATTAAAGGTTTTTCACTGGAAGAAGTCCAAAGATCGATTTCCCAGCGAAAAGAATACATTCATGTGAATTTAAATTTTGATATGCAATAAGGCCGCTGATGCTCCTGGACTCTTACCAAACGCCTGAATAGCAACAAAGAGGTACTTCCTATCTTTGTCTCCCCTTTGCATTGTTACTATAAATTCGCTGGCCCTCTGCGATTAATCTCCATTTTCCCTCATAACATGAGCATTCTGAAATGACCCTTTTCAACATTCTCTCATTTAAACAATATCATCTGAATAAACTAAAGCATGTGAGCCCTCAGTTTATCAATCTATTAATCTGAGTTCTTGGCCTCGCAACTGTCATCCCATTTTACAGCGAATGAATTTTTCAAAAATCCAAGCAGGGAAGGATAAGCAGCAGATACTAGCTACTATGAACGGAAAACTGGAAGGTTCTGCCGCAAATTTAAAAGCTACAAGGGGGGGCGTGTTCCACTCGGCTCGAGGCTTTGGGCGACGTTTAAAAAAAAAACAAACAAACAATGCGAAACAAGAAGAAAAGGCGAGGAGGTGAGGGGGGGGCGTATGTACCGTAGGTGCGAGCGAGGATGGCGACGGTGTAGCCCTCGCGGGCGAAGCGACGGGCGATGGAGAAGCCGAGGCCGGGGCCAACGCCAACGACGGCAACAACGCCACGATCCATGAGCAAGAGAAAGGGGAGGAAGGGGAAGGGGAAGGGGAAGGGGAGAGATTGAGCTGAAAGCTGGAGCTGGAGCTCGGAGGCTATGGCGGAAATGAAACAGAAGCAGAAGAAGAAACTGGCTATGGCGGACGAGAAAGCTTTGAAGAAGAAGAAGAAGAAGAAGATACATCTGGCCTATAAGGGAAAGACAGATTTTTGCCACGTGGCGCCATTTCACTGAAGAAGGCAAGTCACACCCTTATGGGATCCATGGGTCCCCGCCAAGTTGGCTGCTGAGCTGGCCAGTCCTTTTTGCCTAAACGGGAATGCCGCTTTTGCCCAAGTGGCAGGCCACTTGGCCACCTCCCGCCCAAGTGGCGTGGTCCCACGTATCCCGTTTTGCCAATCGGACCGCGCCACGCGTAGATCCCTCCCGGCAGATCTGTGGCCCTCAATGGTTGGCCTCCACGTGGTGGCTGCCCCGCCCCTGTCCACATGGGGCCGCCCCGAATTGCCTTAAGTGTAATGGGTATTTTCACGTGATTTGGGTTGGCATTATTTGATCGGACCGTCTCTTTTGTACCCTCGTATCTATCGGCTTGACCCCCCACCCACCCCCCTTCTCTCTCTCTCTCTCACACTAGAGTGTTCACTCATTCCCCTATTCTCTCAACAAACACTTATTCCTATCTTGCCCTACTCTCTCTCTCTCTCTCTCTTTCTCTCTCTCTCTCTCTCACACACACACACACACACACACGAGTTTTCACAAAAAAACAGTTTTTACAAACCTACTTCAAAGGCTCTTTTTAAAATTTGAAGGTTTTAAGCACATATAAATATAACTAAAACGCCTTAACATTTGCAGGTTTTAAAACCTTCTATTTATTACGGCAGGTAGCCTCAGGGGAAGTTTTGAGCTCTCCTTGAGCCACATGTACACTTGTACGCCCTTGATCTTGGATAGATCTAAGGGCTAGAGGCTTTCCTATAATAAAAATCAATCCTTCCAAATTTGCAAAAGCCTGAGATTGCTTTTCTAGTTGTTGTGCTTTTTTCTTCCTAATTTCAGGTTCTTGTCCGTGCAGGGCAATCCATCTCAACCTAAGGTGAATTTTCTTTTGGACGTCAGGATTAGCGTTTTGGATGGGGGAACTGATTCGCTATGTGGGATCTCCAGGTAGCAACAGATAGATTTTGAAAGAGAATTCTGCTTGGGCTTTTGCCACCATGTTGCAATGCAAAGCTCATGTCAACGGAGCTTAGTGTGACTAGAGGAATTTTCCCATTCACTATTGCGATGTGAAGTTGGATTTAGCTGTGATTCGTTTTACGTTCCCGATACTACCTATTATTGGCTAATTTTGCACAAGACACTACGGTTATGATCCGAGCAATCATGATTCTTTGCATTAAATGTCATTGAATCTCGTGGAATGTAGGCAAGCCGATGATCTGGCTTTGCCGAATTCCTACAACTCTAAACGTAGATTTTTCACTCGCATTCTAGACGCAATTCCGTTATGGACCGTGATTGATCCGCTTTGGAAGTCAATTCCCAGATGTAGTGTAACTTAGCTACTCAGCTAAAGATTTGGTGGACTGTGTTCGTCTTTCTTAGCAGCCTGCAGGTCCCCTTTTGACATATCTCACCTTGCTTCTTGGTGATTTCTATGTAGCATCCCGATCATCATTCCTTTTACAGCTCCCTGTAGGACTCCAACAATACTGATCTCCATACTAATCATTCAAGCGAGCTGCAGGCTACGTCCCTTGGGTTTTTGGCTTCGTGATCACGGCACTCGACGACTTCCAAGGTCTTTGTAACGACATCCTTGATGACTTTCGGGTTTTTGGCTTCGTGATCACGGCACTTGATGACTTCCAAGGTCTTTGTAACGACATCCTTGATGACTTTCAACTTGTCCACCAAGTGCGAGAGATCCCAATTCCAAACCACGTATACCTTTCTTTCCCCAAAAGGTCTTGGGAGGGATGAGAGAGAGAGAGAGAGAAGGGAAATCAAGACAATGTATCCCAAGGCCACTAGGGCCACATTATTGCTTATGGGATTAAATTCCACCAATGCCATATGTCCTACAGTATGATAGCCCCGCCGCCAAAAAACCATGCTTCCCTTAACTCAATCAAGGGGTGAAGGCCGTCACCTCAAACACCCCCTTGTGGACAAACCCTAATGCAAACAAATGTGACCAATTGGTCAAACCTAACAAAGACCAAACCACACAAGGCCGGGCCAAATCAAACGCAGACCACCACCAAATGCCACATGGATAGCACGTTTGCCAAAGGCCACATGAGGGAACACACGTGTTAATAGGGAGTCACCAAGAGATGTTGTTGAAAAGTTTGTCCCATCAAACTTTTTAATGCTGAAAAACTTCTTTTTAGACATGGAAGAGGATGCCATGATGCAAATAAAGCAAAATCCCAAATGCTAGTGAAAGAATCACACTGAATACTAGGTGCACCCAAATATGTATGCTGCAATGGAAGGTAATATCACCAAACCTCAAAGGCTTAAAGCATAAAAAAATGCAACTGACTCATGTGCATATACTATGCATCCATATGAGCAAATCTCATCCAAAAGAAAATGTCAACCTGTAATGACAAAACAATGGCAAAACCCAATGCCAATAAGAGCCAAATGCCTCAAGCATAAACACTGTCCATGGGCATAAGCATCAATAATGTCTCATCCAAGAGAGCATAGCACTATCAATGCATCAACTACAATGTGTCAAGGCTATCCCTCAGCATGAAATAGCATCTGTGTGCTAAACGTCCATCAATAAAGCATCCCACAAGGCAATCTAGGCCTATCAGTGCATCCAACAAGGATTGCAATGCATCGAAATGGCATTTAAAGCATCCACTACAACCCAATGCAAACCGTGAATGAGCGCACATGGCTCAGACTGTAAACCAGAGTGATCTGCATAATGTATGTCCCAAAAATCACGGCCCCATGGCAATGACCGCTACTGAAAATAGGACTTGAGATGCCTCAAAACATGGGCATCACTGCATAATAGGAGTCATCAAGACAATCTACAAATATCTCTCTTGTGCTGGAACTTTGAAATCCCAACCGATGGATGCAAAACAGGGAGTCAACCCTTGCAATTGACCAGCAAATAAAACCTTAGGAAAGAAACCTTAGCAAATAAAGCCACATGGCAGCTGTGTGAATTTGTGAAGCAATCTCAAACAGAGATGAGGAAATCGACTCAGAGAATCAAAACTCGGAGTCCTTCATGGAATTGACCAGAAATTCACTGACCACAATTCTGGCCCATCCTTGATCCACTGGAATAGACAGATCCATAAATGGTAGCCTAAGCAAGCAAGTCCAAACCAAGAGCATTCAGATGCACAAAGAACTCCAAATTTTCAAAATGGTTGCTTCCAATGGGTTTTTCCTGCCATGCTCCTTCTCCAGGGCTGACTGGAAGCTGAATGGATGTTGAGAGTTGTGGTGCCATGAGCACATGTAGAGCAAAGGTATGAGCAAAGGATAAGCTGCCACATGGCATGGAGGAGATATCCCACATGTGAGCAAGCAAAATGGATGTAAGTACCCTCACCTATAAAAGGGAGGTTCATTTGAAGTAATATCAATCAAGAACTTTGCACTATCTCAAGATTCTCTTTATGAGTCCAAGCTATTCTATCTTGGAACCTAATTGACTTGAGATACATGTCATGAGCACTCTCTTCATCATGTTTCCACATAGGTTCCATCCACCTTAGAGTGCTCCATAGATCCTGAGGCACACATGTTTTGTCATGGTATCAGAGCATAGGTTTAGCTCTCCTAGTTTAGCTCATTAGTAGTACACTAGGATTGCTTCCATTCCTAGATTAGTTGTAGGCATGTCTTAGGAGCTCATGTTTTTTCTCCTAGGTTAATTTTAGTTTTAGATTGAGAGAATTCCGTCCATTGAATGAAAATTTCGTTCATTGCTTTGAGATATCTCCGTCATTCTTGATGAGAGAGAGAGAGAGAATTCATTCCTTTTTAGAGATCTATTTTGTGAGATAGATCTGTGAGAGTTGTTCTTCTCTTCCGAAGAGAGAGATTTGGTTGAGAGAGATTTCTTTCATGCTGTCTGAGAACAAAAGGTTTTATTTGAGATTTGTGAGAAAGAGAATCATCCTATCTATTCTCGGGAAGATATATGGAACATAGATAGAATTTTGTGACCATTGTGTATCCGTAAGGAGGAGGCTAGCCAGAATGAAGCTCCAACGCTCAGCTTCAAGGGCATCTTGGACCTCTCCATCAAAGAGGGAGACTCAGACACGACCAACACCACTCAGAGGCGACTTCAACAAGCCAGCAAGACTGCAGCTCCTGCAACACTACAAACCCACAACCTAGGTGACTGGAAGGAGGCAGCTCCAACAGAAGGCCATCGACATCAACAGCCACCTATGTGATTACAGCAAACACCTTCAACAAACAAGCTCCCTGCAACCAGCCGCCAATGCTTACTATAGAGCTTTGAATAGCCTCTACGATACTCGAATAACTGTAGAAGGAGACCGTTCCATTCTGAGAAAACTAGAAGAAGCTGATTGGTTCCATTGTGGCATACTCATCAGTGCACAACTGCGACCCCCAGCCAACAAGCCTCTCCACACAGACGTGAGACTCCACATTCTGCATAATGACTCCAAGGCGGTTGTCCTGACGAACTAGTGCTTTGGCAAACGGCTTCTCCGGCAACGCTCCTACAAGGCCAGCCTAAGGCACCTCTATAGCCTCAGCTCACACACAAAGTAACGCCATCTACGAGAGCACTCTCACAGCGGCCGACTAGCAATGACAAAGCAAAAGCCGTCAACTGCCTGTGCATCCTCGACCTTCCAGCAACGAACACCAGTGCTTCCAATCCTCGCCGTCGCTTCCGAGACCGTGATGCAAAATCTCCAGAAGAAATCGTGCGCCTTTGCGAGCTGTCGTTCCTCTGCATCTTCAAAGGTCTCTCTCTAATGTTTCCTAAGGTTCACAAAAAAAATGACACATGGCAGATAAAACTTGACCCAGGATAAGTTTTACCTTGGTTAGCCAAAGCAGATAAGGTTGGTCAAATTTACCACTATGGTAAAGTTTCACCATGGTTAGGATTAGGATTGGTTAAAGTGCCACCTAACCATAGAGTCTCTTGTTAAGCATAGTTTTAATTCTGCATGTGAATCCCTGTGCCAGGCCCCCTCTTCTTCACAAAAGCTTCAACAAGCCGTAACTTGCAATCCAGGAAGAATTTGGACATGCTCCAAAAAGGAAAAGTGATCGTCTTTTTGAGCTCTACGCGCCTGTCAGATCAGAATCATTGTATGCAATTAGACACTGCCAATATTGAAAGAATTCAATTGGTAAGACCTTTGCAACAAATGAAAAAGCAACGCATGAATGCAGAAAGCATGCCAAAAGCACAAGTGCATGAGATGACCATAGCAGAAAGCATGGCATCCACACACAAAGCATCAAGGCACATGGAAGAACAAAGCATCATGTATGAAGCTACACCAAGCAAAGAAGCAAACGACATCGTCATCAAGCCATGAGCCAAAAGGTGACATCAATGGAATGCATTGAGAAGCAACAACCTTGCCACCTTCAGCCCATATGTTTTGTAATTCAAACCTGACCACCTGAGAGTAGCTATGAAAGCCCCCAGGGGAGGTATTGACATGTAAATCCACACTTGACCACCTTAAGTAGCAATGCATGCACTAAGGGGAGGTGATGGAATGTAACTCACATCTGACCACCTTGCAGTAGCCAAAGGTCCTTGGGACACTTGGCAGCAATGCAAGCTGCCAACAAGCATGACTATACATTTGATCCTACCAATTGAAAGCAATCCAAGTAAGTTTGCCTTCTTAAAAATTTTCACCAAACACATATACACAACCCAAAAAAAACACACCCAAAAAAAAGGTTTGGAATTGGGATCTCTCGCACTTGGTGGTGTCCTTGGGACACTTGGCAGCAATGCAGGCTGCCAACAAGCATGACTATACATTTGATCCTACCAATTGAAAGAAACCCAAGTAAGTTTGCCTTCTTAAAAATTTTCACCAAACACATATACACAACCCAAAAAAAACACACACAAAAAAAAGGTTACTTTATACTATATTTAAAAGACTACCATGTGGCATTCCATAAAGCAAGGTGTTTTCTAGGTGTCAAGTTTTTTCCAATTGTCGAAATGCCGAGAGAGAGAGAAAGAGAGAGAGAGAGAGAGGGAGGGAGGGAGGGAGGGAGAGAGAGAGAGAGAGAGAGAGAGAGAGAGAGAGAGAGAGAGAGAGAGAGAGAGAGAGAGAGAGAGAGAGATTGAGAGTAAGAGAGAGAGAGAGAGAGATGGAGGCTTGGAGCTTGATAGCTCGTCCTCATGGGGAGGCATTTATTGTTCTAATGTTTTAGTAGCATCAGGGGATTGGCTGGAAGGTGCAAATAAAGCCATGGGATTGGCCCACGCAATTAGCTTGCATGATTGGCTGTCTCTGCATGCAATAGTACGTGGCAACATTGTAACTCTTAGTGGATGTGCATGTGGCCCTTGGAGGTTCTTAAGGGTTCTGGCTTCTATGATCATGGATCATTATTCAGCTCCTTGTAGCACCATACCGATTTGCTGATAGTTTTATGAGAATCAGCTCTAGAGGGAGATATAGGCTAGATTGCAGAGTAGATGATTGCCATGATTGTGAGCTCCAACAAGGTTGGTTGACTTGAGGAGACGTGCATGGCCAAGTGATTATTCAAAGAGATTGTTGATTCTCATAATGCGCATTAGTTGCTTGCAATCGAGGAGTTCACGGGTTGATCATTGAGAAAGAGTTCTCTGTTTTCTTCTCTAGTATTTTTTGTCATTTTATGCATTCGTTTTGTCTTCTATTTCCATGCAAAGTTATAGATTTCCATCAATGGTATCAGAGCAACTGGTCTTGGGAGCTCCTATACATGTCAAAGTATTCTAGCTTAAAAGCAATCATTGCTCCAAAAAACGTAAGGAAGCCTAGGTCGAAGAAAGTTCCAAAGTCATCATTAGAGGTATTAGTTGAAGCTTACTTCCATGTTCGATTGAATCCCCTACATCACTAAGATGGATACAACACAGAGAGAAGTCTGGTCGTGGGACTACTGCCCTCATCACCTTCAATGGTAAAATTTTTTTATCGTGGCAGAGCTAGCCACTCGTTTATTGTTTATGCAGAAAGAACTATGGGGAGTTGTTATTGGAACAGAGAAGAAACCAAAAGGAAATGCTTCAGAAGCAGATAAAAATTTGTGGGAGATAAAAAATGAGATGGCAGTCGGGTACATGGGACGTGCTCTCGGGCATGAATTTTTCCATCACCTTGATGTGAAGGCGTTAGTAGCAGATAACTGGCACATTTTGGAAACTCTTTTAGCGTGACTAAAAATGCTCTAGGAATTTTTGGAGGCAGCTTGGAAGCACACTTTTTCGAGAAGCAGTGGAAGAGATAGGATATTCTAGATGTATACCCCAATGCTTAGATTAGTAAAGATGGTGGAGTCAAGATTTTGAGCTTGCCAACAGACCTCCAAGATGTGTTGAAGAAGACCATTCACTTCTTTCCTGATACAAGAGGAACCTGCAAGTTCTAGCAGGTTCAAGCAGCAGTAGAGCAACTGAAAGGATGTGATGTATCTTTCTTAAGGGCAATCTCCAAGAGCGTGTTAACCAACCAGAAGAATTGCATGGATGGTGAATCCCAATTGTCATCTCAGTCCGCTGGAGTTGCAATGCACTTGATGGCTATCTACCCTCAAAGGGAATTTCGAGCAATACGAGAAGCAGATGTCTCAGAAGGTGACTTTTCTACAAGAGAAAGCCACCGATGCAACAAAGGCAGTGCAACTTGAGAAAAGTCTAAGGGAAGGTGTAAAATCCAGGGTAGAGGAGGCACAAGCGAGGGCCTTACAGGCACAAGAGCAAGCTAAGGCCGCTACAAAATTGGTCGACATGGAAAGACATAGAAGAGAAGAAGCAGAGAGGAAAGAGCTCTGAGATAGGCTTGAAGAAGTGAGAAATGACAGGGACATGGCAGACAAGGAACCAGAAAAGATGCGAAAGGACCTTGAAGATCAGAGAGCCAAAAAGGAGGGTCTTAACAAATGGATCTACAACATGCAAAATGCATTGAACATTAAAAAATACCAGATGATGGAGGAGCTGAAAAGGGAGAATGTAGAAACCAAAAAGGTGATGCAGAAATTGCAAGAGAGTTTCAAGTCTAGGAAGGATAAGGCAGAGAGCAGCTGGGGTGGAGAAGACAACGAGGCAGCTCCCCAGGCTAGGAAGGATGTAGAGAGCAACCAAGGTGGTAGCCACCATGGTGGAGCAACTTCTAGTCACCACGGTGGAGCAAGTTCCAGTCACCGCGGTGGAGCAATTTGCAGTAACCACAGTGAGGGTTGTCTTTTCGAAACACTGTTGGAAGCCCAAAGAGCAAGCTACAATACCCTGCAAGAAGATCACGATAGATGTTTGCACAAGCTTGCCGTGGGTTTTGATAGTTATGAAAAGAAGTCTGTTGTCTTGCAAGATTTGCAAACTAGAGTGGAAGTCTTGGAAACCACCCACCATGAAGATGTTTTTTAGCAATTTACGCAGGTCTAACAGATGTTGAGGGATTTAGATGAAGTTGTTGCAGAGAGTGAGCAAAAAGTAGAGGAGATGAAGGAGAACATCCGCAGCCTTAGGATGAGGGATGAAGGAATCAAGAAGCAACTTTGTGATGTACAGAGCAAGACTCTGGTATTGATGGCCACAATAGCTAAATTGGATGCCTATCTTGCTATGCAGTAGGGTATGAAATGCATGGTCTGCCATACCCCCATCGTAGATCACTGCTGTATCTGATGGCTTGCGTGCTACCACCTTGTACATGTTTTTTGCTTTGGAGTGTTTCTGCATACAAAATCTAGCTATAGAGAATGCCATTTGCCATTGCCCAGGTCATGGAAAGATCAAATGTGCCTACTTGCTATAGCTATCTATGATGAGAAAGTAGATGCTATAGCTCAATTTTCCATTTAGGCAAAAGATCTTCAAGACACGGAGCTCAAATTGAAGAAGGCTAAGGCCAAACCTGATTGTGAGGAAAAGGAGCCTGAAGGGAGGAACCATCCCCCTTCAAGAAAGGAGCAAGAAGGGCCAAGCCTACAACCAGGATGCTCAAATCAAGGAAAGAGGAAGCAGCATGAAGGGAAGGGCCATGGCCCCTTAACTAGCCCCATTCTAGAAAGGAGCAAGGATGGCCGAGCTTGCAATCAGGGAGCTCAACAAGGAGTCCTTGAGATGTAAAGGAGTCTTTGAGATTGTAATCTATGTAATCTGTGGGTAATCTATTGAATTGTTAATCTTCTCTAGAGTTTACTTGGGCAATGTTTTCTCAACTATGTGACTAGATAGTATCCTTTGATCCACGTCAACATGGCGATAATAATGAGATGAAAGATTTTGATTTGACAAGTAATGTGAGATGAAAGATTTCAATTTGATGAGTGATGTGAGATGTAATATTTCAATTAGATCACTAACGTGAGACTGAAAGATTTTAGTTAGTGAACTAATGTAAGACGAAAGATTTCGATTAGACAACTAATGTGAGACGAAAGATTTCTATTAGACAACTAATGTGAGATGAAAGATTTGAATTAGACAACTAACATGAGACTGAAGAATGAGAAGGTCAGGCTCAATGAACTCTCTCCCTATTTAAGTGTAGTGTAGACACAACTAAGAGCCCATTATGAAATCTAGCCCCAAAACTCTATACACCGATCCACCTACTATGAATCTATGGCATACACAAAAGACTTTGGAATGCTTTTGTTCTATCTGAAAACGATGTTGGATGAAATCTTTGTAGAAACAGACCCGGAGAAGGAGGAAAATAGCTACAAGGAGGACATGCTTCGGTGGTGGGTTTATTACTTGGAGTTAGCTATTGTTTTTCCTACTTCTTTAAGGTACTTGTCAAGCTTATGATGTATGTTTCTTAATTTTGTATTGACCTACTTCCATATTAGTACTTAAATGTTTTAAGTAGCCCGGTGGTTGAAATCTGATGGTTAACTATAACCAGTCTAAAGGGCACTAGCACTATGCAACAAATTTTAGGATAGCATGTCAGTAGTGTAGGGATAGCACGATAGTAGTGTAGGATTAGTGTATGATAAGTTATCGCCAATGTGGTGGTTGGTTGCACTAGAATATGAACAACCACCAGTGCAGTGGTTTGCTTCTATTATCACAAGATGAATGGATTTGTATGATGTGTGGATTCATTATGGGAAACCAGTGCGGTGGTTGTTGGGATATACTAAAAACAAGCATGGGTTTTACTGTTTAGGATTTAGAAAAAAAATTTAATAAAACCAACATCGATGGTTGTTTGGGATATACGCCTTAAAAAATATGTTCTTTAAACCTCATCTCATAGGATGAGAGTACATTGATTGGAGGTGTTTTTTTTTGGGATGGCCACCCTAAAAATGTCAGCTACACTAGATAAAAGACCAACAACTAGTGCTGAGAAGGAATCTTTTCATGCTTTGTTGACTCTGTGCCAACATGAACTTATGAAGAAAGAGAAGGTGTTACAACTTTGTGTTACAACTTCTAGACACAACTTTATGTTACGACTTTGTGTAACAACTTTGTGTTGCAAGTTTGTGTTACAAGTTTATGTTACAACTTTGTGTAACAACTTTGTGTAACAACTTTGTGTTACATCTTCTACATGAAGAGAGAGAATGTGTTACGACTTTGTGACACAACTTTGTGTTACAACTTTGTGATACGACTTTGTGTTACATGCAGGGAGGGAAGCTCTCCAACTTGTATAAATACCCCATAATGGAATGAAGCCCACACTCTTGGGGCATTGTGTTGAGTCTACGTTGGTATTCCAAGCATTTGTCTCAAGTGTCCATGCTTCCTTGCACTGCACGTCCAAAAGCATGTCCTAACCTTGCAACCCTTCTCCCCTCTCCTCCAACCCTGCAACCCACCCTCTCCCTCTCCTCCTCCCTCCTCCTCCTCCCTCCTCCTCCTTCCTCCTTCTCCTCCTCCTCCCTCCTCCTCCTCCTCCTCCTCCTCCTCCCTCCTCCTCCTCCTCCTCTCTCCTCTCTCTCCCTCCTCCTCTTCCCTCCTCCTCCTCCCTCCTCTCTCTTCTTTCACCCATGCACTTACACCTTCTTCCTCTCCCACTCCTATGCTTTCCTAAACCCTTAAACTCCATGATCTACGAGGGAGACGAGTTCTCCACCATGTACTCTACTCTGAACCTTGTATCCTCCTTCTAACCCTGGACTCCTTCTAAACCTTGGAACTTCCTTCTAAACCCTGGAACTCTTTCTGAACCCTGGAACCTCCTTCTGAACCCTGGAACTTCTCCTAAACCCTTGAACTCTTTCTAAACCCTACAACCTCCTTCTGAACCCTTAAACTCCTCCTAAACCCTACAACCCCCAATGAAGGCGAAAGCCTTCATTACCCCAACAACAATGGTTCACGTGCCTTGTACACATGCTTGCATTTTGTTTACTCACCACACTTAAGCCTACGTCTCTCACCGGAACACGACTCGAGGTCCTAAGCTACATATATACTACAACGACAATTCCAATATATCTGTAGGTGACAAAAAGCCTCGGAACCCTGCAACATAGAATACCCAGCTCTTCCTACGAAGGCAGTAGGAAAGAGTCAACATTTGGCGCCGCTGCCGGGGAGACTAGCGTCTCAAGTCGCGACGAGTAAACATGCGTGGGTAGGTATAAAAGCCACATGATGTACAATTAGGCTAGGTAGTAAACACGGTTGCGTAGAGCTTTCAATTACGATCATTTTACCTTTTTACAGAAAGGCAAACCGAGCTCTCCATAAAAAGTTATGGCTCGGGAAGAGTTTAGGGTTAAAACCTAAACCTAAACCCTAAACCTAAAATCCAAACCTATAAAAACCTACTCCACCCCCCCTCATTCTTCATCTTTCACTTTTGCCTCCATTCTCTTCCTCCTTCCGAGCCCCACGCAAGACACTCCTCCCTCTCCATCGACCGCCCCCTTACTCCTTTCCTCGCCATGTAAGTGACATCGAGCCCTTCTCGCAGCGATGACCTAGCCTTCCACCCACCGTCCATTGTTCCGCGACAATCCCGTTCTATCAAGAAAGACTTGGAGAGCGTCAGGTAACCACTTCGCCTTGCTTTTCAATTTCCGTCTTTCAGTTTTTGTGTTGTTGCTCTTTCCTGAGCATGATGGGGACATTGAGCTCGATGCCGAGGCTGACAACTTCTTCAATCGACGAAATCACAACAATCACGGCCGACGCCCCTTGGGAAAACTGGAACTTCCCAAATATAATGGTAGGGGAGACCCTGCTCGCTTCCTCCAACATTTTGATGCCGCATGTCGAGCAGGTGGTGATCAATCCCATGAAACTAAGGTGGCTTGGTTTCCAATGGCCTTAACTGATGAGGCGTCAGAATGGTACCTCGACCTTCTTGTGGAAGAACGTGCCACATGGGACCTACTTCAAACCGAATTCAAACGTCGCTTTCAAACGGAAAGGCTACAAGATGATCCCGCTCTCCAACTCAGCAAGATCGAACAAGGCCGGAGGGAAGATGTACGCACATACCTGGGAAAGATGAAGAGATTGATCGCCAAATGTGACCCACGCCCAGATGCAAAGCACCTCACGGCATGGTTCATAGCAGGCCTCAGAAAGAAAATCCGCAAGGAGATGAAAAAGATAAGTAGCTATGAAACATTCAGTGCTGCTCATGCGGCAGCCATTGACATCGAAGATGGCATGACAGATTTAGACACTAGCAGTGATGATGCCAGGTCCAATACACGAGATAAGCGCTCGAAAAAAGGTAAATCAAAGGACATTGCCGAACCATCCAATGAAGATCGCCTCGAGGCCATGACCTTGAAGCTGAAAGAAGATATGATGCAGGCCATGGATCAAAAACTTCACTTGTCTCAGCCGCCAACTCAAACATACCCACGGCGAGAAAATGTCTGGTGCCCACACTGCTTGGCAAATCATACAACAAATGAATGCCCAGTCCTAAGAGCAAGAATCAATGCACAAGCAAATCCACCGCCACGGTTGTGGTGCCATATCTGTGTCGTCGGCGGCCACGATGAGACCAGTTGCATCTTCAACATGCGCAACAATCCGCCTCGACCACCACAATACCAAGCGGCACCCATGCCAGTATACAGGCAACCGGCACTTGCACAAGCGCCCCCAGCTCCGAGACTAAATCCTGTTCCCGTTCGGACACAAGTCCCACAACTACTCAGGAATCCGAATCCACGACCGTATCCAAGAGCAGCAAATCCAGCTCCTCAGGCAGTTCCAATACATCAATTACAAGCCGAGGAAGTCGACTCGCTATTTGAGTATGAAGCAGAGTACCCAGTGTACTACGTCGAAGGTGCAGAGGGTTTAATACCAGTCTATGCAAATCAAGTGCGACCCAACACATTTCGCGCACCAATCAAGTGTTACGGTTGTGGAGAAAATCATAGGATCGCAGAGTGCCCTCATCGCGGTAGCCCAGCCACTTTCCAACCACTCTGCAGAGATTGTGGCATAGGACATGCCTGTATGGATTGTCCCATGAAAAATAAGGTCCCAGAACAAACAGAGGTTAAGCCCGACGTCCCCATCGGCATCATTGGGGTGGACCATCAAAGTCTGGGACCGCCGGCAAGTCTAAGGTCACAACCTATCAATGTAATTACACGCCAACAGAAAGCGGCTACGAAGGACCCTATCATTCCGATCCAACCGAAGCGACTTCTGAGAAAGAAAGCACAAGTTCCTCCACCTCCGCCAAGCAATGAGCAGCCGAGTTCATCTACATCAACTCCCGAGCCTCGAATAAAAGAAGCTCCATTCCCGAATGCAGAGGTGGAGAAGGCTCGTTTTCAGGCACTTCAGCAATGGGTCCAAAATGAACAAGCTCAATTTGAGGCTCAGAAACAAGCTCAAGACCCACTCCATGACTTGGCCCAACAAAGTATTGATACTGTACTCGAGCCTTTGTTCCAACAACAGACTCCACAACAGAATGTACCACCCCGTCAACTTGAAGGAGCTGCACTCTCTAGCATCCTGAGTTGCCCTGTGTCCATTCCCATCGGAATCCTCTTACGAAATTGTCCCAATCTCTGGGAGAGTTTCAAAGGATGGATTGAACTCGCAAATCCCTCTCCACCTATGAACGACATTGATGATATCCCTGTGCGGATGGGTGAGAAAGATGACATACGCAACATCACTGTGCCTTTGATCCACAAGGCATATAATGAAATCCAAGCCATAGTGGATGGTGGCGCAGGTGTCAATGTCCTATCAAAGGAGCTTTACGAAGAATGGGGTCTCCCACCAATGCAAAAGGCTAATTTCAACATACGCCTTGCCGATGATTCACGGGCTAAACCCTTGGGAATAGTGAATGGTGTGTCCACAAAGATCGCAGGAGTCTGCTTTTCCCTTCAATTCACAATCTTGGATCTCCCCAAAAAATCCTATCAAATCTTACTGGGACGTCCTTGGTTACGGGAAGCATCAGTCCTCCATGACTGGGGAACGGATAGATTGACAATCCAGAATCGAGACACTGCAGTCAGGGTGAATGTGGGGACAGGAGTTATTAAACCCATTGTTCCTAGAGCATTGGATGACCCATCTTCCACGACAATCTCGAGCAAATCAGATCCCTTGCAACAGCATGCCATAGCAGGTGACTCACAAAGCAATGTCAATAACTGGATACAAACATTGGCAACCATCGACAACTGCCATACTTTAGACCCCATCTTCTCACAGATAGATGTTAACACACTACAGGTCGATCCTCCACCGACACATGAAGAACCAATCGATCTAGAGATGCCTTTCTTTATGGCTGACCTCGAATGGGATAATGAACCTGAAGAAGGTACCCATACCAATGATGACTCAGATTTTCCTTGGGATCTTGAAACAGAGGCTGCAAATGCTGAAATGGAAGGTCAAATCTTTGATAATGACCTAGCCATTCTGCATGCCCTAATGGCAGTTGAGCTCCCAAAAGTTGAACCTCCACAGTTGCATAACAGTAGAAGATCCCGCAAGAAAGCTGCCGGAGGAAATCGCAGAAAAGCCAAGGCCGAGCACTTCAATGAATTCGAACGAGTCCAAACACGGATTGTGGAATTGTATCTTGCAAAGGCAGTCCCCTCAAAGTCAAAACCACCACCTCTTGAATGGTCCCCTGAAGGACTGGAAGGAGTATGTGCAGCACATGAACCCTTACTTGGAAACACCTTACCAGTGGAAAAGTTACCCCACAGTTCCCAACGTAAGAAGTTTCGGAAATATAAGCCACATGTGCGGATGAAGCTCGATCAAGAGACTTCAGAAAAAGAAAGGAAAGAAGAGCCTAACAAATTACTTAATGCAACTATGCCACCCAGTACTCATGACACATCTCAGGCTAGTTCAACCCCATCAGAGGCCGATCTTCGAGCAGTGCCAGAATACTTTAAGAATTATACAAGTGGAAGTGCACCAATAGCAATGCCAAGACCAATCAGAGAATCTGAAGTTCAAGAAACCGATAGCATTGGAGAAACTCCAATCTATGAGGGACCGGCAAAAACACGCACAATAAACCTCGCCCTTGAAGGGGAGGAAGAAAAGTTGGTTTTCATTGGGAAACAGCTCCGTCAAGAAGATGAAATCAAACTCAAAGACCTCCTAATGGAATACCGTGACTGCCTCGCATGGTCATACAAAGAGATGAAAGGAATTTCACCAGAAGTGGCAGTTCACACGATCCCTATAAGGGAAGGTGCTCGCCCTAAGGTATGTGGACCTTATCGCACAAATCCTAAATATGGCACCATGGTTTATGACGAGCTGGAAAAACTCCTAGATGCCGGATTCATCTATGAGATAGAGCACACTGATTGGGTTTCACCCATTGTCATTGTGCCTAAACGCAACAAGAAGCTCAGAATATGCGTAAACTTGAAAAATGTGAATGCCGCCACAATTAGGGATCACTACCCCCTACCCTTAACAGAAACAGTGTTGGAAAAGGTGGCAGGATCCGAAATTTATAGCTTCTTGGATGGTTTCAGTGGCTATAACCAGGTACAAATTGCTCCTCAAGACCAATCAAAAACAGCATTTGCTACAGAATGGGGTATTTTTGCATATAGAGTCATGCCATTCGGCCTTTGTAATGCCCCGGCCACATTCCAGCGAGTCATGTTCACAGCTTTCAAGTCATTCTTGAATAAGTTTTTACAGGTGTTCTTGGATGATTTGTGCATCCATTCAACCAAACAGGACCACTTCAAATGTCTGGAAGAAGTACTAATCAAATGCAGGGAGTATGGCATCTCCCTAAATCCAACAAAATGCCAGTTCATGGTCACCCACGGAGTTGTTTTAGGACACATCGTCTCTCAACATGGGATCGCAACTGACATGGACAAAATCAAAATCATCATGGAATTGCCTCCTCCTACAAATTCCAAAGGTGTACAGGTCTTTATGGGACATGCCGGCTATTATAGAAGATTTATATTGCGGTATGCCATGATAGCTAGACCACTTTACAAATTATTAGTGGAGTTCTTATGGACCGAAGAGTGCGACCAAGCCTTTGAGCTTTTAAAGTGGCGCCTAATCACAGCACCCATCCTTCTATCTCCCAATTGGGATATTGATTTTCATGTTCATACTGATGGATCCAAGTATGCAATTGGGAGTGTGCTTTGTCAACCTGGTGAACATAAGAAAGACTACCCAGTCTACTTCGCCAGTCGACAACTCAATGATGCAGAGATCAACTATACAACCACAGAAAGAGAAGCCCTAGCAATGGTGTACAGTGTAAAGAAATTTCGGCACTATCTCCTTGCAAATGATTTTGTCTTCTACACCGACCATCAAGCATTGCTTTATCTTGTGAACCGTCCATGTACCACAGGAAGAATAACCAGATGGCTCCTCTTGCTACAAGAATTCAACTTCAAAATTGTGGTCCGCAAAGGTGCCCAACACTACATTGCCGATCACATGTCTCGAGTAAAGACAGGAGAAGAAGCCACTGGAGTAGAAGATGACTTACCAGATGCCACACTATTTCAAATAGATGCTGTTCCAGAATGGTGTCGAGATATCATTGGGTACTTGATGGCAGGAAGACCACCCCCTGACATGAAAGCAGTAGATGCCAGAAAATTGATTCTAAAGGCTGCACCCTATCAACTCATTGCAGGACAACTATACAAGATGGGCAAGGACCAGATATTAAGAAGATGTGTAATGCCTCATGAGATCCTGCCAATCCTGAGTGAAGTCCATGAAGGCATTGCAGGAGGACACTTCCAAGGGGAAGCCACAGCAAGAAAAATTCTCCTCGCAGGCTACTGGTGGCCAACACTGTGGGCAGATGCCTATGAATATGTAAAAGGCTGTGATGTATGCCAACGAACTATTAAACCACAACACAAAGACTTCAATCCCCTAACAACAATTGTTGCACAACAGCCATTTGAAAAATGGGGGATTGATTATGTGGGTCCCATACATCCAGCAGCAAAAGGAACACAGGCACGCTACATCATTGTGGCCACTGATTACTTTACAAAATGGGCTGAAGCTAAAGCAGTCAGAAAGGCAGATGCCAAAAGCACAGCAAGATTCTTGTACGAACATGTGATCACCCGATTCGGATGCCCCCTTGAAATTGTGTCGGATAGAGGCACACATTTTGTCAATGAGGTAATCCAAGAACTCTTGTCTGGCTTCATGGTCATTCATAGAAAAAGCACACCCTACTACCCCCAAGGGAATGGATTAGCAGAATCCACAAACAAAATCATATGCAATATCCTCACCAAGGTAGTAGAACCGCAGCGCTCTGATTGGGCAGAGAAACTGAATGCAGCCTTATGGGCATACAGAACCACATTCAAGGTCAGTACAGGGAACACACCTTTTCAATTGGTGTACGGTCTTGAAGCCGTGGTCCCACTCGAATTTGTAATACCAAGTCTGCGCATCGCAATACAGGAACGCATGGGTGATCATGAGTCCTTGAAAGAAAGGCTCTGTCAGTTGGAAAAGCATACAGAGACAAGACTAGTCGCTTATCATGCCATGACAACAGAAAAACGTCGAAGAAAGGCATGGTTTGACAGGAATCTGAAAGCTAAAGACATCAAGGAAGGCGACTTAGTCCTGTTATACAATGCCAAAGTACACAAGGGCAAACTGAAGTATCTAGGTCAAGGACCCTACCGAGTACGCAAGATGAATCCCATTGGAGCTGTGCTACTTGAAACACTAGATGGAGTCCAATTCAACACAACAATAAACGGGAGCCGACTGAAGCGCTACTACATCAACACGCGAGCCATCCCCGACAAAAACGAAGATTTGGGAAACCAAGTCTTCCTTAGTTAGGATTAGATTGTATCACGAGCACTCACTTGCATATGTACGTCTTCGCACATATAGGTAGCCTCAATCGATTTTACCTAGAGCTCAGGATTGGTGAATGAGTTCTAGCTGCCCTATGAAAATCCCAGCAAAAAAAGCATATAGTTAGTCCCTACTTAGCTACTAGGTCACGTGCACTCACACGCTTTCGCTTAGACACATAGATGATTGCATGAATAATTGTACAACACACTTTCATTCCACCCTCTCAAAAGATGTATTTAAAAAAAAAAAAAAAAAAAAGATCTCTCTCCCACACCCACACAGAAAGGTCATACAGGCATGCCAATCAATGTAATGATCAATGGTACACTACATGTACATGGATGCAGGTTCAGAAAAGATGCCGCCACTAAAGAGGATGCGCAGAAAGAGCCCACCACCTCAACCACGAGACCCCCTCCCGAGTTCGCAGCCATCTACATCCTCTCAACCACGGAGACCACAGGCGTTCGTGGTCCAAAGCGATAGCTCCGAAGAAGATTCAGTGCATGCCCAAGCAGAACAAATGCCACCCCAGTCACAGCCGGCGTGCACAACTGTTAACAAGGCCCAATCATTGGAACTTGTCTGGCCACCCACCTCGACTTATGCTCTTTCCCAGGAAGCAACATCTTACTTAGAGCAACGGGGTCTAGGCAATTTGCATGAGAGCCTCAAATCCTTGGAGGATAGTCCTATCATGACCACCTACATTAAGGACTTTCTCCACTCTTACTACTCCAGCAATGCAACGGATGGCAAGTACGGTACAATCACTGTACAGCAGAGCCCACTGAACATTATCCTCGACAGTACAGTCATTCAAAGGGCTTTCTCTCTGCCAAGGCAAGGTGGCGAGTACCCTAAAAGGTCTGCGGATGCAAAGTTTATCGAAGTACAGTCTCTCCTCACCAAGGGTACCCTGATCCATAGAGATGGCATCTTGCTTCGCACAATCCTTGACCCTCATCTCAAGGAAGCAGCACAATTTCTATCCACCATCCTGGGAATAAAGAACGGCAAGGAACGCTCCCTTCCACTCCGCACATTTGTTTTGCTGAGTAGGAAGCTCAAACAAGACTGGGTCCAACACTTCGTCATTTTCTTTACCAAAAAACTCGATGGTTCTTCAGGCCCGAAATGTAAAATTCCGCACTTATTGGCTATCATCATCAAAAAGGAACTACAACAAAGAGAAATGACTCTGCCCCAGTCTCCAAAGCCAATTGAGGAGTTGGACATACCCTTCTCACCAGTATGGGAGCCATCATCAACTGCTCCAGCTATCACATTGATCAGTACAGATGCCTTAACAGAAGTACCTATTCTGGAAAGCAGGATTGCAGAATTGCCCCAGGAAATGCTTCAGCTCGGTGCACAATTGCAACCACTAAGTCTCCCCCAACAGCACCCACCCGAGCTCGAGACAAGGTTGGCACCCGAACCTGAGGAACGATCAGCACCAGAGCTTGAGACCACATCAGCACTCGAACCGCCCATCGACGTCATGCCAGTCGATCAGCCCCAAGGAGAGCTCGTGCCAGATCAGCAGTATGACTATTGTCCACAAGGGAGTGAAATGCCATTGGAACAACCTCCCCCAAGTACTACAGAACCCTCGGGATGGGTACATGGGCACCACTTGTATCAGCAATATCGCCAGACCTCATTACCATCTGTCATTCTCCAGCATCAAGCTAGCCAAATGATCCAAATGTCCGAACTCTTCACTAGCTTGGCTAAGGAAGCATATGCAAGAGAATTGGAAAGGCAGACGGCATCAGAAATCGAAGACCAATTTCAGGCAATCGCCATCGAGGTCAAGGCTCTTCGGGCACAGATAGATGAGAAGGAGGTAGAAGAAGTGCGCATGAACCAGGCTCTCCAAGCTCAAGAAAAGGCCGTAAGGGATGTGACCTCCAATCTCCATCAAAGTCAAACACAGCTGACTGCGGCAGTAGAAGCAATGGCAATCCTACAGACCTCCTATAACTCCCTGACAACTGCACATGCGCAACAAACAGAGGAAGTGGCACAAGCTCGACTCACTCTCATTCACAAAGAAGACGAGCTCCAGGAATGCAAGGACAAGCTAGAAGACATGCAACAATCTTTGGCAGTACGTGCCTTTAGCATTGATGAGCTTACAAGGGAATGCCGACTCTTAAAAGACCAACTTGCTACTGTTCAAGAGGCCAGCACTTTACAAGCCCAGCAATGGTCCAATACCACTGAAGACATCCCTCAACAGGCAAAGGTCACCTTGCAAATGAAAAAACTTAAAGAGGCATACACAAGCATCTACCATCAGTACAAAGAAAAGATGAATGAGATGCACTCCCAAAAAATAGCCATCTCCAAGCTTGAACTCCAATTGCTAGTGCATAACAATGAGGCATTGGAAGACAACACCAATGACGGCCCACTACAATGCACAATCGTGGTGTATGAAGAGCTTGTGACTGCTCTCCAAATGGAAGATCACCTCCACGCACGCGTGCTGATCCAATGGAAGCAACTCCAACTCAAGATCATAGCTGCTCATCCAACAATCGACTGGAAACGATCCATCGGGATTAAAACCCTGCGCATCATTTGCCAAGACTTGTCTGAAGATGAGAAGAATATCTTCTGCCTGTCTACACATGCCGGGTTTATAACTCTCAGGCCAGATGCTTTCATTGCATATGCCTGCCTCATGGGTAGTCCTCCCCTCAGGGTTATTGCAGGTTTGTTGCCGTTGCTGCAAAGGCCATCCCTATTATTTGCACGGCATGACATAACGGGCATCCAACCCATGCAGCTGATCATCCCATCGCACCAGCAAAAAGAAGTGTCGGACGATGACAAGGCCTATCTCACATCCAACTTCCCATATCTAACCACTCTTTCTGCCAACATCATAACCTCACTTCCCCTTGCTGCTGCCACCCTCTTAACCTTCTCCGAGCTCCATCCTAACATCTATTCCCTCCATCGTCTCTTTGCTCATGCCTCTCACCATTTTCAACTCACCCAACAGTCCCAAACTTACGAGCCCCTCACACCTAGCTTTTTCCCCTCCCTTGCTAATCCTACCCTTGAGGATTACCAAGCTGCTCAAACCATTTGCCCATTTCTTCCCCCCCTCCCCTCTGCTCCCCCTTCCGCCACTATCACTCAGCCATATTTCTCCCCCATGTCCCCTGCTTCTCTCCCGGCCCCGTCATCACCTCCGACACTTCTGGTGCTGCCATCAGCAGAAAATGATGCAGTATTTGATTTTGAATATCAGGATCCGGATAATCCAATTCGTACACCCATGCCAAGTTCCAATGATGAGTATGATTTTGATGAGATACCACTTCCCAGTAACCCCATCAAGGAATTTTGGAGCAAATATCCTGATATGAAAACTCGCGGTGGATAAACCCTGGGTAACTTTCCTACCAATCTTCATCAGCACCAAATAAGTGAAGCTTGGATTAGCAAATTGGATCCACAACCTGATTGGCGCCGTCCCAAGCTCTTTGATGTAAGCTTCTTAAAGGAGTACTTACGGGCACCTCCATGTCTCAGAACCCATCCCAAGTTCTATGCAGTTCCACGGCGTAAAAGATGGGAAGCCAACATACACACTTTGGCTGAAGATCGAGTCATTAATTGGCCAATGATCGAATCCTACTCTGGTGTAGAATGGACTATCCAAGGCGCCATGATCCGAGCACTTCAGCAGCATGAACAAACAATGCGCGGCAACATTGATCGCTTCCTTCGCCAAAGTGCCATATTCTGCAAAACATTAGCATTAATTCTGGAAGTCCCATGCTACCTTGATTCCCATTTGCCTCCACTCAGCTTTAATCCCAATGAACGGATTGATGCTCAGATTACAAGCAGACTATACCAAAGAGTGATCTTCTTGGAGGCACGCCACATATCTCTGTTCGAGCAAATGGTGGATACAGGCTACCTGGAAACTGCGCAAAAATTGTATGGTGCTAAGGCTCTACAACAAGACCGTCCGGCACGACACAAGTTCCACAGCCACTGGACTAAAAACATGGCAACCCAGGTACATGATCGCAATAAGCCATAACCCGAGGACGGGTAATATAATGGATCCGGGGGTATGTTGACTCTGTGCCAACATGAACTTATGAAGAAAGAGAAGGTGTTACAACTTTGTGTTACAACTTCTAGACACAACTTTATGTTATGACTTTGTGTAACAACTTTGTGTTGCAAGTTTGTGTTACAAGTTTATGTTACAACTTTGTGTAACAACTTTGTGTAACAACTTTGTGTTACATCTTCTACATGAAGAGAGAGAATGTGTTACGACTTTGTGACACAACTTTGTGTTACAACTTTGTGATACGACTTTGTGTTACATGCAGGGAGGGAAGCTCTCCAACTTGTATAAATACCCCATAATGGAATGAAGCCCACACTCTTGGGGCATTGTGTTGAGTCTACGTTGGTATTCCAAGCATTTGTCTCAAGTGTCCATGCTTCCTTGCACTGCACGTCCAAAAGCATGTCCTAACCTTGCAACCCTTCTCCCCTCTCCTCCAACCCTGCAACCCACCCTCTCCCTCTCCTCCTCCCTCCTCCTCCTTCCTCCTTCTCCTCCTCCTCCCTCCTCCTCCTCCTCCTCCTCCTCCTCCTCCCTCCTCCTCCTCCTCCTCTCTCCTCTCTCTCCCTCCTCCTCTTCCCTCCTCCTCCTCCCTCCTCTCTCTTCTTTCACCCATGCACTTACACCTTCTTCCTCTCCCACTCCTATGCTTTCCTAAACCCTTAAACTCCATGATCTACGAGGGAGACGAGTTCTCCACCATGTACTCTACTCTGAACCTTGTATCCTCCTTCTAACCCTGGACTCCTTCTAAACCTTGGAACTTCCTTCTAAACCCTGGAACTCTTTCTGAACCCTGGAACCTCCTTCTGAACCCTGGAACTTCTCCTAAACCCTTGAACTCTTTCTAAACCCTACAACCTCCTTCTGAACCCTTAAACTCCTCCTAAACCCTACAACCCCCAATGAAGGCGAAAGCCTTCATTACCCCAACAACAATGGTTCACGTGCCTTGTACACATGCTTGCATTTTGTTTACTCACCACACTTAAGCCTACGTCTCTCACCGGAACACGACTCGAGGTCCTAAGCTACATATATACTACAACGACAATTCCAATATATCTGTAGGTGACAAAAAGCCTCGGAACCCTGCAACATAGAATACCCAGCTCTTCCTACGAAGGCAGTAGGAAAGAGTCAACATGCTTCAATCACCAGAGCATCCAATGTAAGGCCAAAAAACAATCTTGCACAAGTAATGATAAGGCATAAAAAAGAGATGCATCTGAATTGCAAGTGGTAATGATAAAGGATATGATCCCAAACATGTAAAAGATTCTATTTGAGGGGTTAATTTTGAACCGTTATGGCAGGAAAAGAGATTCATCGTACCCAAACATAAGAGCATACTTGATAACAAAGGTGGCCTCATAACAATCACATCGCAACTTGATAAAGAATTGATTAAAAAACATGACCAAAAAATCAAAACTAGTAACTACGTGAGAATTCAGAACTTTTAGATTTTGAAAAAAAGTCAGAATTTGATAGAGGAGATTCTGAGTTGACGTTAAAAGTGACATCGAGTACAATTATTACTGTATTTCATTAGTGCCTACAAATCGATTGAATTTCTATGATAATACAACTACAGAGCCTGGAAACATTTACAGCTGGCGAAATTAATAACACATCCTAAAGACAAAGATCTGTTGCAAAATTTAGAACCCAAGGATGAGTTCACTACTAAAGCTGTTACCTAGAAAAAAAAACTGCTATCCAAAAACCTGCTTGCAAGAAAAAGATTTTTCCCTAGAAAAAAGCTATTTTCCAAGTGACTATTCCATTTTTATTTTATTTTTAGACAAAAAACACAAAAGCCACAAAAAAAAACCAATAAATCTATTCTTTGCAAAACAAAAAAAGTTTGTTGAAAAGGGTTTTTTGCTTGGCAAAAGGGCTTTTTGCCAGCTAAATGGGCTTTACGCCTGCCAGTAAAAAGATTGTTATTTACTTTTTTTTTTTTTTAAAAGGGAAAAAAAAGAAGGCTGCCATGAAAAATTTGCATGGAACTACTGGTCCAGGAGGTATTTCTTTGAAAGTCTTCATTGCTTAGTTCTTTTTATTGTATTTTTATTTTTTTCCCAATTATGTAAAGCTTTTAGAAGGGGCAACAAAATGATCCATGTAAAATTGCAAAGGTCACCTGTTTGTTTGTTTTTTTAAAAAAAAAAGACAAGCCTTGCATTCAAAATAACAACGATGGGTCAATTGATATCATCTTGCATGAACAGAACTTGAGCCATGTCATGCAATATGAATATATAGTAGGTGACTGTTTATTTAACATGATCGCATACCTATTGGAAAATAGAATGACCAATAGAAAATACCTATTGAATAACTCTGGACTAGAAAAATCCAAAATTTTGTTTCAGATTTGCACAACAATGACCAACAAGCAATAAACTGCTGCAACACATATTTGGATTTGAGCTTCATACGTGAGTTGAAACAACAATGAATACCTTACACAAATGAGTGTTCAATTTCACGCGGTGGTCTCTGGGGAGATAGATTTGCTATTATGTGGCTTTTACAATTCCTTCAAGTAACAATACAAGTGTGGACATCTAAAACTGGAGAGATGTACGCATTGTGGTGGTGGAAATATCTCAACCCCATTACGGGTCTTATATGATGACAGTTTTGCATAAGCCCCCCACTTTGAAGAAATTATTGAAACAACTCCAATATCTATCATTGTTTCAGTGAACCATTTCCCTACTGTATTACAAAATGAGAATCAAATCACACCAACGATGCGTGCTACACCAGCTACAACTCAATTTGATGATGAAGTTTTAGTTCTTGGCACAGCAACAACTACTAAACCAGATCTAGCACCAAATATAGAAACCTGAGAGAACACTCAATTGACACTATTCTACAACATCAGCATTTATGACATGAAAGAAATTACAAATATAGGGTCAACGTTTGCTTGGGTGTAGCTAATCGAGGACCTATTTTCGAGGCCATTTTGGGGCCGCGACGCGCTCTTGGGTGAGATTTTGAATTTTTCACGGCCCCATGCTCTCACCAAAAATTTTATTGATGTCATTATGCCACACTGATGTAATAATGAGATGCAATCTATTTACTCTAAACACTGCAGAGCTTGAAACATGGCAACTTTGTACTACATCGTGCATCTTTGCACTGCTTCGCACAGCACGGTGGCCTGACCACCTATCATTGCAAACCCTTTTGTCGCAGCTTTCCCACCTGTCACTGGGCATCGCACCCATGTAGATCATAAAAGCTCAAGGTTGTCTTAGAGAGATGACTGCATTGGTTCTTGGCATAATAATGAGATGCAATCTATCATTCTGAACACCACTATTGTGCAGCCTTTGGCTTGACCACCTGTCATCGCATAGCCTTTTGCCATAGCTTTGCCACCTGTCACTTGGTAGCATGCCCATGCAGATCATAGGTTGTCTTGAAGAGACCACCGCGCTAGTTTTTGGGATAAGAATGGGACGCAATCTATCATTCTAAACATCACCTCAATGCAGTCTCTGGTCTGATGACCTATCATCATCCAGAATTCAAGGTTATCTTGGAGTGACCACTGCACTAGTTCTTGGAGTTATAGCTCTGTTACCTATTTTTATGTATTACAGGAGGAGGTCTATGATGACCACCATGCTAGCAAATAGAAGGAGATCTATGACAGCCACTGCACTAGTTCTTGGAGTTATATATTTGTGTACCAAGGAAAATGTATTTCCTTGTGCAACCAAGGGAAATGCAATTGACGATATGGCCCTGGATGAGGGGTCCCCTCTAGGGGCAAGGGCCATATCGACATGCCATATCTATCTAGTGGCATCCTAGATATTGTATAATGCATGTCGATATGGCCCTTGCCCCTAGAGGGGACCCCTCATCAAGGGCCATATCATCAATTGCATTTTCTAAAAGTTTATTGTATTTTTCTAGATGTATCTCCATGCAACCACAATGGTGGATTTTTGGAGCTATTTTAATGCTCTTATGCCCTGTAGATAATAGTGATGGCTTTTGTAGCAATGGCAACAAACTAGCAATAACACTAAGGAGAGGATTGCCCATGAGGCATACATATGTGATGAAATCATCCATCTCGAGTGTTATAAACCCGACATGTGTAAACAGGCAAAAGATATTTTGTTCATCTTTTGACAAGTGTTGGCAAATTTTGCATAGAGTTTTTGCCTTTATGGAATGTTCCCATTTGATGTTTGGATGAGTGGATATGATCCTGAGTTGGAGTTGCTTCCATTGGATAAGCACTCGTGCTTTGAGGTGATCTTTTGCTTGTAGAGAGGCCACAAGCTCTTGGTACAACACCATTGTGCATTGTAGTGGGACTTCATTGTTTGTTGGTGTCTTCCATTTTCTCATTGTTTTGCACTAGCAATTGGAGTGAGATTGGAGTTCAAGCTTTGAGATAACAATCTTTTGGGATTGCATCTCATCCAATTTTTCCTTATGATAGATGAATGTGAGAGTGCTCTCAATAGAAGCAAGAACAGAAGAAGGAGAGAGAGAGACACAGAGAGCCACACAGGTTTTGGTGGGTGCAGAACCACCCTAATCTTCTTTTTCATTCATTTATATATGTGTTTGAGTATTGTACATAACCGGGGTAAAGGCACGCTGACCTTTAATCCCCACAACCTCCCACTTAAAGGACAATGTGCCTTTAAGGAAGAAGAACCAGTGAGCATACTATCCAATGCCCATCAACACATGACAATACTCAAACCGCTGACTAGGTAGACTCTTCGTCAGCATATCTGCGGGGTTATCATCTGTATGAACCTTGACAAGCTCTATGCGCTTGTCCTCAAGTACCTCCCTGATGAAATGGTACCTAACCTCAATGTGTTTGGTCTTTGCATGAAAGACCAGATTCCATGCTAGTTGAATAGCACTCATGAAATCACTATGCAATGTCGGTACACTTGTATGAGTCCCCAAATCTCCCACTAGCTGATCAAGCCATATAGCCTCCTTGCAACCCTCTATGGCTACAACATACTCAGCCTCTGTGGTAGACAAAGCAATGCACTTCTATGTGTGAGACATCCACGACACTGCACCACCTACAAAGGTGAGCACATAACCAAAAGTGGATCTCCTACTATCCACATGCCCTGCATAGTCTGAATCTGTGTACCCAAGTACACGCATGTCTCCTTTACCAAAGCAGATGCACATCTCCTTGGTACCCTTCATGTACCTCATGATGCACTTAATTGCCTCCCAATGCCTCTTTCCTAGATTAGCCATATACCGGCTAACAACTCCCACTGCAAATGCAATGTCTGGTCTAGTACCTATCATAGCATACATAAGACTCCCAACTGCTGATGCATAAGGAACCTTGGCCATCATGGCCCTTTCCTCATCTGATTTGGGACTATCTGTATGACTCAGTTTCACATATGGAGGCAATGGAGTACTCACTGCCTTCCCCCCCTCCATATTGAAATCCTGCAATACTTTTGTAACATACTCTTTTTGTGAAAGCCAGAGTTTCCTACTCCGATCACACGTGATGCACATACCAAGAATATGACCTGCAAATCCCAAATCCTTCATATCAAAGGCCTCATGCAACTTGGCCTTTAATGCATCCAGCTCATAAGTATTCTTGCTAGCCAATAGCATATCATCCACATATAGTGCCAAGATTATTAGGCTATTATCCTTAGCCCTTTTAGTGTAGAGGCAGTGATCAATTTCACTCGTTCTAAAACCCTGGGACCGAATGAAAGCATCAAACTTCTGATACCATTCTCTAGGTGCTTGCTTAAGACCATAGAGACTCTTCTTCAACTTGCAAACTAAATGCTCTTTGCCCTTTTCTTCAAAGCCTTCCGGCTGCACCATGTAAATTTCCTCATGCAAATCCCCATGCAAGAAAGCTGTCTTGACATCCATTTGCATAAGCTCCATATCCTCTGCTGCCACTAGTCCAAGCATGCATCTAAGTGTGGTCATCTTCACAACCGGAGAGAATATCTCATCAAAGTCCACACCCTTCTCTTGCTTGAACCCTTTAGCAACCAAACGGGCGTTGTACCTAGGCACATCATCACTTGTGACCTTCATTTTGTAGACCCATTTACATGGCAATGCTTTCTTTCCATGTGGCAAAGAAACCAAGTCCCAAGTCTTATTCTTCATAAGTGAACTCATCTCTGATTGCATAGCATACTCCCACTTGCGTTGATCCTCGCGCATCATAGCCTCTTTATAGCAAGAAGGCTCCCCACAATCAATAAGCATCACATAGTCTACCCTTGGAACAAACTTATCATGCGGTCTAGACACTCTAGATGATCTTTTCAAGGGCATTTCAGCTTGCTGTCCCACTTGCATATCAGCCACATTTGGCTCATCATTTCCACCAATAGATGATCCATCATCTACTCTTACTTGTATACATGTGGGAGTACTTGGTGGTATCATTTCTTGCAATTTTGGTGCATGGACAACTTGCTGTCTATCAACATAGGCAGGTGGATTCACATCCTAGAAAGTGATTCTCCTCATTTCCACATCCCTCATGGGTGCCTTATGCATTTTCTTCTCATTGAAGACCACATCATGGCTGCATATGATCTTCTTTGCTTCTAGATCCCAGAGATGATAGCCCATCTCTCCACTTTCACCATAACCCAAAAAGATGCAATTCCTAGACTTAGGATCTAGCTTCTTTCGAAGCTCTTTTGGCACATGTGCATATACCTCACACCCAAATATATGCAAGTGAGAGTAAGATGACTTCTTGCCACTCCATGCCTATTCAGGAATACCACCATCCAAACTCTTACTAGGTGATCTATTGATCACATGCACTGCAGTCTTCATTGCCTCAGCCCAAAAACCACCAGAAAGACTTGCATTGGAAAGCATGCATTGTAACCTTTCTTGAATGGTATGGTTCATCTTTTCTACAACTGGATTTTGCTTTGGAGTACGAGGGGATGTGAGCTCCCTCTTAATCCCATGTGTATCACAGAAATGCTGAAAGTCATGAGAGAGATACTCTCCACCATTGTCAGTCCGTAGGCATTTAAGCATTCTACCTGATTGATTCTCAACCAACGCCAGCCATTTCTGAAATACCTGGAACACATCACTCTTCCGAGCTATTGCATAAGCCCACACTTTCCTAGTTGCATCATCAATGAATGTCATCTTCCGAGCTATAGTTGTATTCAGCCCCGCCTAATGACCGTGTAGGCATGGGACCACATACGTCTGAATGCACCAAATCAAGCATTTCAAACTCTTTCTTTCCCCTTCTTTTATGGCCTGATTTAGTCTGCTTCCCATAGAGACAATGCTCACAAAATTCAAAATCAGAGAAACTCAAATGCGGTACATAACCCAAATGGCATAAGAGTTTCATTCCATTCTGGCTCATGTGCCCCAACCTGCAATGCCATAACGAAGTGCTTGGCTGCTCGGTTATTACAACCACATGATCAAATACCCCTGATACATGTAAGGGATACAAAGTCCCACACTTGGCACCCCTGGCCAAAAGCATAGAGCCCTTCTGAATTTTCCAAGTCTGAAAGCCAAAAATGGTGTGAAAACCAGCATCATCTAGCTGACCCACTGAAATAAGACTCTTGGTCAACTTAGGCACATGTCTCACATGTTTCAAAACAAATGCAGACCCATTTGCAAAAGAAAACTTTATGTCACCTGCTCCCACTATGTCACATGCATAGCCATTTCCAAGATGCACACAACCTGTCTTTCCACTGTCATAAGTGGAGAGCCATTCCCTATGGGGAGTAACATGGAATGAAGCACTAGAATCCAAAATCCAATCCTGGGAATATGCATCATCTGAAGTGGTAAGCAATTCTGCAGATAAACTAGACATGAAGAGAATGTCATTGTCACTATCATGTGTGACTGCATTGATCTCCTCGATCTTCACTTTTCCTTTGTCCTCCCTTGGACTCTCTTCCTTTTGATTTGCACCCCAATTTGCATTCTTTTTCTTATCCTTTTGCTCTCTTTTTAGCTTGTAGCAATCCTTTTTCATATGGCCCTTCTTGCCACAGTGGTAACACTCAATGTTCCATGCCCTGGATTTGCTACGAGACTTCTCTCTTTCTTGGGACTTCCCCTTGAACTGTGATCTGCCCCTTTGCACATTTAAGGTTGCATCCTGCTTGTTGCCATCCATAGACTTTCGTCTAATCTCCTCGGACAACAAGCTACCCACAACATCATCAAATTTTAGTACTCCACCAGGTGCAGAGTTATTGACAGCTGTATGAAAGGTATACCATGAGGATGGCAATGAACATAAGAGAAATATTGCCTTAGTCTCCACATCAAAAGTCATCTTCTGAGCCTGAAGCTAGCTGAAAATAATATTGAATTCATTCAAGTGAGAAGCAATGGAGACCCCTTCCTTCATCTGCAGAGCTCAAACAACCTCTTCATTTATTAGAGGCAGTTTCCTTCTCATAAGTGGCACACAGTTTCTTGCACAAATCTTCCGTAGTCTGCTCATTTACTACTGTGAAATAAACTGACTCTGCAAGATGAAGTCTAATAGTAGACTTTGCTAATGCATTCAACTCATTCCAATCATCCTCAGACATATTTGCAGGCTTAGCTTCAATCCCTGCCAAGGGTTTCATCTACTTCTTTTGAATAAGCACATCCCTTATTTGTTCTTTCCACAAAGAAAAGTTTGTCCCATCAAACTTTTTAATGCTGAAAAACTCATGTTCAGACATGGAAGAGAATGCCATGATGCAAATGAAACAAAATCCCAAATGCTAGTGCCTGCAAGAGAGAATCACACCAAATACCAGGTGCACCCAAATGTGTATGCCACAATAGAGTGAAATATCACCAAAACTCAAAGCTCAAAGCATCAAAAAGATGCATCTGACTCATGTGCATATACTATGCATCCATATGAGCAAATCTGGCCCAAAAGAAAATGCCAATAAGTGCCAAATGACTCAAGCATAAACACCGTCCACTGGCATATGCATCAATAATATCTCATCCAAGAGAGCATAGCACTATCAGTGCATCATCACCTGCAATGTGTCAAAGCTGTCCCTTAGCATAAAATAGCATCCATGTGCAAAGCGTCCATAAAAAATAGCATCCCACAAGGCAATTTGGGCCTATTAGCGCATCCAATAAGCATCGTAATGCATCCAAATGGCCTATAAATCATCCACTGCAACCCAATGCATACCACGAATGAGTGCACACTGCTCAAACTACAACCAGAGTGATCTGCATAAGGTATGCTCAAGAAATCATAGTCCCATGGTAATGACCGCTACTGAAAATAGAACCTGAGATGCCTCAAAACATGGGCGCCATTGCATAATTGGACTCAGCAAGAAAATTTGCAAATATCTCTCTTCTGCCAAAACTCCAAAATCCCAACCGATGAGTGAGAAATGGGAGTCAACCCTTATCCACTGCCATGTGGCATAAATCTAAGGTTTCAAAACCTTAGAATGAAAAATGCATAACAGAGAGATGAAATCGAATACACAGAGATCTATAACTCTGAAAATCCTCCACCGAATCATGCAAGAACTAATAGGTAGGGGTTTTTGGGCGTCCGGAACGCAATGGGATAGACGGTTTTGGAAACCGTGGTCTCAATCACTAGGTCCAACACACGGACTGAAAAACGTTTTTGGAAACATAGCTGTTTGTAAACTCCACTCGAGTGCGAATGATGAGCAACATAGAAGTTTTAGGACCTTCTGAGTCCACTAGAACTGATAGATCTGCAAATGGTTGCTCCAAACTTGAGTTCCAACACCTGGGCAAAAAACGCAGGAACTGACACAATGAGTCAGAAATCCAATGAAATGATCCCAGATTCAAGAATGAAGGTATTTCCAAGCTCCTAAAGTAAAGTGGACACCAAAAGCAAGCAATAGTTGCCTTTACAAGTCAATATGGAGTCTCTGTCATCGAACGGAATAGGGAAAAGCTCAAAAAACGACTTTTTCTTTGAAAACTCTTAACAGGCTCTCAAAACCACTTCGCAAAACCAAAGTAACTTTTCCAAAGGTTCCTCCAAGGTCTCTGCACACTTGAATGCAAGTAAAGTCACCCACAAAGCTTTCCACAGAGCTTCTCCTTCCTCCCACAGAGCTGCTGAGCTTCAAGCATTCATGCACGCTCAGCTAGATAACCCGGGCTTTGATACTAGTTGAGAGTGCTCTCAACGGAAGCAAGAACGGAAGAAGGAGAGAGAGAGAGAGACAGAGAGCCACACAATTTTTGCTAGGTGTAGAACCACCCTAATCTTCTTTTTCATTCATTTATATATGTGTTTGAGTATTGTACATAACCGGGGTAAAGGCACAGTGACCTTTAATCCCCACAGAATGTATATGCCTCCTTAAGCTTTTTCATTTGCAAGGTGACCTGCACTTGTTGAGTAATGACTTCAGTGGTATTTGACCATTGGTCCAAGACTTGTGTTTGAGAAGTCTTGGCCTCTATACTTGTGGCAAGTTGATCCTTTGGTAGTCCCTTGTAAGCTCTTCAATTCTGAATGTGCATGTTGCCAGAGATTTTTGCATGTCTTCAAGCTTTTGTTGGAAATCCTAGATCTTTTCTTCTTTTTGGATTAGAGTGAGTCAAGCTTGTGCTAGTTCCTCCACTTGCTGAGAATATGCTGAGGTCAACAAGTAGTCATAGGAGGTTTGTAGGGTTGATGTAGCTTGTATTGCTGCTATCAGTAGTATTTAGCTCTAGTGGAGGTTGGAGGTCACATCCCGCATTTCCTTCTCTTGAGCTTGGAGAGCTTGGTTGATGTGCACTTTGGAGAGCTTGGTTCATTCGCACTTCTTCAACCTCTTTCTCATCTATTTGCACCTGAAGTGTCATGACCTCCATGGCGATTCCATGGAAGATGTCTGCTACAGTCTATCTTTCCAATTCTCAGGCATGCTCCTCCTTGGCCAAGCTAGTGAATAGTTTTGACATTTGAAGTGTTTGGCTTGCTTGATGATGGAGAATGATAGACGGTGATGAGGATTGATGATACTGTTGATACAATTCGTGCCCATGTAGCCATCCTAATGATTCTCTGTAGTACTTGCTGGGGATTGTTCTAATGGTAAGTCAGCCACTTGGATACAGTAGTCGTGTTTCTACTGTGGCACTAGGTCTGCTTGTGGCTTATTGACTGGCATGATGTTGACAAGTGGTGCTGGTGTTGATGTAGTCTCGGGCTCTGGCTGCTTCTGTTGTTGGAGATATATTGGTTGCAATTGTGTGTCGAGCTGTAGCATCTCATGGGGCAATTCCTCATTTTCTACCTCCATAATAGGCATTTCTTCCGAGGTATCCGCATTTGCCAATGTGATAGTAGGAGAACGTGGTGATGGCTCCCACGCTGATGAGAGAGCGATGTCCAAATCCTCAATAGGTTTTGGCAACTGGGGTAGAGTCATTTTTCGTTCTTGTATCTCTTTGTTGATTACAGCCAATAAGTTTGGAATTTTACATTTTTGGCTCAATGAACCATCGAGTTTCTTTGTGAAGAAGATGACTCAATGTTGGATCCAGTCTTTAGCTACCTACCTAGCAAAACAAATGTGCAAAGTCAGAGGGATCGATTCTTGCAGCACTTAACCCCCAGGATTGTGGATAGGAATGTTGCTACTTCCTTGAGTCGAGGGTTGATTATTGTGCAGAGTAATATCCCGTCCCTGTGAAACTTGATGCCTTTGGCGAGAAGAGGCTGGATTTCAAGGAATTTGGCATTGGTTGGCCATGTGGGGTATTTTGCACCTTGGGTTGGGAGTGAGAAGGCCCTCTGAATAACTCTACTATCGAGTATAATATTGATTGGACTCTGATTGATAGTGATGGTGCCGTACTTGCCAACCTGCACATTGCTGGAGTGGTAAGAATGGAGAAATTCCTTGATGTATGTGATCATTGTAGGACTATCGTCCATGGATTGAAGATGATCAAACAAACTACCAAGACCCCTTTGTTCTAAGAAAGCTTTTGCTACATTGGAAAGTGATAAATTGATGGAGGTGACCACACAAGCTCCAAGGACTGGGCCTCATCAATGGTTGTGTAGGTCGGTGGTGACTAGGGTGGCATTTGTACCTCTCATGTCTCCATGTCATGTATTGAATTCTCATTAGAGTTATCACTCTAAACCACAAATGCCTATGGTTGCCTTGGTTGAGAGGAGGTAGCAATACATCTGAATGCCTTGACTGGCAAACCATCTACATATGTGTGCGTACCAGGCTAGTTTCTCTGCCCAATTAGAACGCTTTCATTCAACTACCTTGGTGAGGATAATCCATAATATTTTGTTGGTGGATTCGGCCTTTCCATTCCCTTGGGGATAGTAGGGTGTGTTTTTCTATGGATTAAGCCAGTCAAGAGTTGTTGGATAACCTCATTAACAAAATGTGTGCCTCTATCAGACACAATTGATTTTTTGTGCAAAATCTGGCGATTTTGGCATCGCCAGTGCATTTAGAGTGGCCCAAAACCCCCAAATTGACCTTGGAGACACTAAAAATCGATGCTCGGAGGCCCGAAAAAGGGTAGAAATGCCCGGAATGGGAGATTTGTACTAAAATGTGATTTGGCCAGTTGGCACTAATGCCCAAAATGGGGGATTTGTACTAAAACGAGATTCACTAATGCGTGGAATGGGGGACTTGCACTAAAACACGATTTCTCCAGTTGGCACAGTGCCAACTGGTGAAATCGTGTTTTAGTGCAAGTCCCCTTTTGCCCTTTTTTGGGCCTTCGAGCATCAGTTTTTGGTGTCTCTAGGGTCGATTTGGTGTTTTGGCCTGCTCCAGACACATTGGCAATGTCAGAATTGTTAGACTCTGCATAAAAAATCATCTTTTGAAGATCACGTATGTTAGACATAATAAAAGAAAAAGATTTTGAATATGACTTATTTTATCTTTTTACATGTTTTTTGGTATTTTTCCAACGTTATGTTGGCCCTCTTCTGATTGGGTGAGACCCTATTTTTCTAAACCCTAAAACCCAAACTGAGCTCCCTTTTTTCCTAATGAATCCTTGAAGCAAGAGGAGCCATTTGGTTATTCTTCCTATTATACACAGACGGTTCACAAGATAAATCAATGCTTGATGGTTGGTGTAGAAGACAAAATCATTTGCCAATAAATAGTGTCAAAATTTCTTAACACCATACACCATTGCTAGGGATTCTCTTTCTGTGGTGGTATAGTTGATCTCTGCATCATTGAGTTGTCGTGACTGGCAAAGTAGAATGGGTAGTCTTTCTTATGTTCACCAAGTTGGCAAAGCACACTCCCAATTGCATACTTGGAGCCATGATATGAACATGAAAATCAATATCCCAATTGGGAGATATAAGGATGGATGCTATGATTAGGTGCCACTTTAAAAGCTCAATGGCTTGGTCACACTCTTCTGTCCATAAGAATTCCACTAATAATTTGTAAAGTGGTCTGGCTATCATGGCATACCACAAGATAAATCTTCTATAATAGCCGACATGTCCCATAAAGACTTGTACACCTTTGGAATTTGTAGGAGGAAATTCCATGATGATTTTTATTTTGCCCATGCTAGTTGCAATCCCATGTTGAGAAACGATACAATACGTCCCAAAACAATTCTATGGCAACCATGAATTGACATTCTATTGGATTTAGAAGATGCCATACTCCCTGCATTTTACTAGAACTACTTTAAGAAATTTTAAGTGGTATTTTTTGTTCAAGTGGATGCACATCCAAGAAAACCTATAGGAACTTATTTAGAAAGGACTTGAAAGCGGTGAACATGACTTGCTGGAATGTGGTATGGGCATTACAAAGGCCAAATGGCATGACTCAATAGGCAAATATACCCCATTCTATAGAAAATTCTATTTTTGATTGGTCGACGAGGGCAATTTACAGTTAGTTATAGCCATTGAAGCCATCCAAGAAGCTGTATATCTCTGATCTAGCCATCTTTTCCAACCCTCTTTCTATTAAAGGTAGGGGATAGTGATCCCTGATTGTGGTAGCATTCACATTCTTTAAGTTAACACATATTCTTAGATTTTTGTTGTGTTTAGGCATGATGAAAATGGGTGAAATCCAATCAGTGTGCTCTATCTCATACGCATCTCATAGATGAATCTGGCATTCAAGAGTTTTTCCAGTTCGTCTCATAGACCATGGTGGCATATTTTGGATTTGTTTGATAAGGTCCACATACCTTAGGGTGGGCACCTTCCCTAATAGCTATCATGTGTACTTCCACTTCTAGTGAAATTCCCTTCATTTCCTTGTATGACCATGCTAGGTAGTCTCGGTATTCCATTAGGAGTGCTTTGAGCTTTGTTTCATATTCCCATGTAAGCTGTTTCCCAATGAATACCAATTTCTCTTCCTCCCCTTCAAGGGCAAGGTTTATTGTGTGAGTTTTGGTTGATCCCTCATAGATTGGAGTCTCTCCAATGTTATCATTTTCTTGCACATCAGATTCTGTTACTAGTCTTGGCATTGCTATGGGGACATTCCCATTGGTGGAGTTCTTGAAGTACTCTGACAAAGACATGGGCTTATAATTGAGCATTTTCAGGCTCTGTTTCAAGGTCCCAAGGAAAATTTGAGTCCTTATTGGAATGGATAGCTTCTTCAGGTTCACTATTTTATTCAAGGACAACCATAAAGAATGGCACTTGTGGATCAATTGGTTCTTCATGTGTGAGTGGAGGTTTTAAACCTACATGGCCTTAGCATCAATTTGCGAGAAGATGAGATCTAGTGTAAGGCAATTGTCAATGGTCACCAATGCTTCTTGACATTGCTTTGTTGCATGGAGGATGATTTGCTTGGGATCATCATTGAGGAGGTTTCATCCAACGCTCTCGGCACAATGGGTTTTATTGCTCCTATCCCCACATTGACTCTTACTGTGGTGTCGTGATTTTGGATTGTCAATCTATCAGTTCCCCAATTATGAAGGGCTGATGCTTCACGCAACCAAAGATGTCCAAGCAAGATTTGGTAAGATTTCTTGGGGAGATCCAAGATTGTGAATTGAAGAGTAAAGTGGGCTTTTGTGACTTTTGTGGACACTCTATTCACTATTCCCAAGGGCTTTGCACGTGAATCATCTGCAAGGTGTATGTTGAAATTAGCCTTTTGCATTGGTGGGAGACCCCATTCATCATAGAGCTCCTTGGATAGGACTTCATCATATGCTTTATGGATCAAAGGCATGGTGATGTTGCGTATGTCATCTCTCTCACCCATCCGCACATAGATATCTTCTACATCTTCCATAGGTGGAGGGGGGATTTCCTAATTCAATCCATCCTTTGAAACTCTCTCGGAGATTGGGACAATTTCATAAGAGGATTCCGATGGGAATGGACATCGGGCAATTTAGAATGCTAGAGAGTGCAGCACCTTCAAGTTGATGTAGTAGTACATTATGTTGTGGATCTTATTGCTAGAACATAGGCTCAAGTACAGTATCAATAATTAGTGGGGCCAAGTTAGGGATTGGTGGATCTTGTGTTTGCTTCTCAGCCTTGAATTGAGCTTGTTCTTTTTGTACCCATTGTTGAAGTTCCTAAAATTGAGTCTTCTCCACTTCTACATTAGGGTATAGAGCTTCTTTTATTTGAGGATCGGGAGTTGATATGGATGCGCTTGGCTGCTCATTGCTTGGCAGAGGTATAGGCACTTTTGGTTTCTTTTAAAGAGGTCTTCTTCATTGAATTGGAATATTAGGGCCCTTGGTGGCCTCTTTTTGCTGGCATGTAACTACATTCATAGGTTGTGATAATATGCTTGCTGGCCCTAGACTTTGATGGTCCACCCCAATAATGCTAATTGGGATGTCAAGCTTAGCCTCATTTTGTTGTGGCACCTTATTTTTCATGGGACAATCCATATAGGCATTGCTAATGCTACAATTCCCTCTTAATACCACAATGAGGGCACTCTATGATCCGGTGATTCTCTCCACAACCGTAGCACTTGATTGGCGCTTGATATGTGTTGGGCCGAACTTGATTTGGATAGTCAAGTATTAAACCTTTTGCTCCTTTCACATAGTACACTTGGTACTGAAATTCTACTTGATTTGAAATCCACTTCCTTGGCTTGAAGTTGTTGTATTGGAACTACCAGAGGAGCTAGATTTGGGTCTGAATGGGAACAAGATTCATCCTTGGAGTTGCAGGTGCTTCTGCAGTGTTAGTTGCCTATACACTTGGATGGGTGCCGATTGGTATTGTTGAGGTCAAGGTAGGTTGGTGCGCATGTAACTATTTTCCTCTTGCCCACCAATGTGGCACCACAAACTTGGTAGTGGATTGGCTTGTGCATTGATCCTAGCTCTTAGGACGGGGCATTCATTTGCTATATGATTGGCCATGCAATGTGGACACCATATATTTTCTCGCCATGGATAAGTCTGAGGTGGTGGTTGAGACAGTGTGAAGCTTTTGTTCCATGGCCTTGCATAATTTCTTATCTTAGCTTCATGGTCATGGCCTCTAGGCGATCTTCATTAGACGTTTTTGCAGTGGACTTGGATTTTCCCTTTTTAGAGTGCTTATCTCGCACACTGGCTCTTCCATCATCACAGTGCTAGTGTCAAAGTCGGTCATGCCATCCTCGATTTCAATGGCTGCTGCATGAGCAGCATTGAATGTTTCATAACTGCTAATTTTTTTCATGTCTTTATGGATTTTATTTCTTAGGCCTACAATAAACTAGGTTGTAAGGTTCTTATCATTGGGGCGTGGGTCACATTTGGTAATTAAGCGCTTCATCTTGCCCAAGTATGTGAGTAAATTCTCGCTGACCTTGTTTGAGCTTGGTTAGTTGGAGAGAGGGATCATCTTGTAGCCTCTCTGCTTCAAAGAGCATCTTGAATTGAGTTTGCAGTAGGTCAGATGTGGCTTTTTCTTCCACTAGGAGGTCTAGGTACCATTCTGAGGCCGAAGACCATTCTGAGGCTTCATCGGTTAAGGCCATGGGGAACCATGCGACCTTGATTTCATGGGATTGATCTCCTCCAGCTCTGCATGCGGCATCAAAATGCTGGAGGAATCTTGCTGGATCGCCTCGACCATTGTATTTGGGAAGTTTGCATTTGCCCAAGGGTTGCCTGCCTAGATTGTTATTATTGTAGTCAAAATTGTTACGAGGGTTAAAGAAATTATTCCCATCTGCTTCGAGCTCAAGGTCACCTTGATCATGACGACGTTCTTATTGCTTTTTTTCTCAAGAGCTTCATTGGCTTTGTGGTGCAGTCGAAGTGGTGTTGCAGTCATGCCTTTGTCTTTACCCCAAGATGATAACCCAAGGAGAAACGAACTAGCATGGATGCATTAGGAGAAAGAGCTCTTGCGTGGCTCTCACATTTTGCTCATTTTGTTATTGAAAGTGTCCTCTGCATTTTTTTCCAAAGCTAGATTTGTGTCTTGGTGTACTGCAACTAGGGAAAGTTCCAGTAGAATGGCAAGTCTGGGTGGAGAAATCAAATCCATATTGAAGAGTTTTCATTTACATTGTTTCAACTATCCTTCAACTTACATGAAGGAAGGTAAAAAATGCTCTAGGTAGCTCGGGTGGTCTTCCATATTGTAGACCTTAGTTTTCTTTCACATGGGATGCAATAGAATCCATTGCATTCTTTGTAACATTTTGTAGACTCATAGGTGGGTTTTTGTATTTCATTCATCTTTTCGAGATTTCATACATATACTTTTTTCTTCCAAGCAAACAAAGCTTATGAAAAAACAACACTATAGAAAGGTTCGAGGAGGTACACATGCAACCCTATCTATCACCTTTTGCAAAAGGAAAGAATGTTGGTCATGCCTTTGTACTGATTTATCCATAAGAATTCAAGCTACTAAAGAAAAAGTTCAAGGTAGGGGATCTTGCAAAGGCATTTTGGTCTACATGTTTTTGTCAAGTTTCAAACCATCCAATAAATTGCCTACCTGGCAACTAAGGCACTATCCATGTGGCTTCCTAGTTTATCCGATGATCTATCCATATAGCAATATGACAAGCCTAATATCAAGAATAGCAACAAAGAGAGAATCAAGGGATAGGAACATGACCCAAAGCATAAGCACATCAAGACGATTGTCCACATGGCTTCCCAATCAATCCAATGATCTATCCATATGGCAAATTCTTTCGTCATCACCTCACCCATCTAGTATTATCACAAGAACAATATCAAGAGCAACAACAAAAAGAGAACAAAGAGGCAGGAACATGATTAGTACAAGTGTAGCAAGAGGTGGCCATAAACTACTCTATCCACTACATTTCCAGGCAAAAGCAGAGGTAGATGCAAACACACAATGAGAACAACTAGGCAATTGGGTGCAAATCTATAGTGAATACAAGCACGAGTATACAAACAATCAAGTAGCAAGAGGACCTTCAATTGTGTTGTATTCATTTTTTGTGCCCACTCGCATCAACATTTTTGTTATTTAGCCTTCACAATTAAATTTTGTTGTTTTTAAAGTTGGTAGAAGAATACCAATGCTTGAATCAATGCTACTTAGGTATTTATCAATGCAAATGATTTTATGAGCTTTTCTTTTTCCTGTAGCAACAATGCGTGGGTTCCCCACTAGGATGGGTCACATGGGAGATCTTACATAGCATCTATTCTATTTCTTAACGAACAATTGTGCCATGTCAACACCATCAACCTTGCCTTCATCGCTTGAAGCTCCTAGCATCCATCACCATGAAGCCACCATCAATGCCATCATGTTGTCCAAAGATAGTGCATGAGGTTGAGGGGAGAGATTGGGTGTTTACATCCACAAAGCTTTACATCATTGAAAGTGTGTGTGTGTGTGTGGTTGAGGGGAGAGGTTGAATGCAATGCAAGGATGCAGAGCATCAAATCCTTTTGGAGATTAGACTTGGCATCTGAAATCTCACCCACTAGCTAGAGGTTGTCAGAAAAGCATTGCACTCTAGAGGTGTGTCTAAAATTTCTTGAAAGATGGATGAATAGGAGGGAGCGAGGTGGGATCGATGGTACACGATCGATGGTACATGACAATTTTGAGGAGTGATGAAAGCGGCATATACACAACTATGCCACATGGCAAAGTTTAAAAACTAAATTACTTAGTCGTAATAAAATATAAAATAAAAGAATTTCCATATCAAAGGTTTGTATTGCATGCTTGCAGCATTTAAAATTGTTCATAGATGGGTCTAAGTACTTGTTCCTATAAAAACCCCATTCTTCTTCTTCCACATCTAGCCTCCATTCTCTTTCCCATTCCAAGCCCTACGCAAGACCCTCCTCCCTCTCCATCGACCATCATCTTACTCCCATCCTCATCCTCGAGTTGCTTTGAGCCCTTCTCGTCGTCGCAGCAATCACCTAGCCATTCATCCACCAACCGTTCGCCCTCAACACTCCCACTACCTCAAGAAAGAATTTGGAGAGCATTGTAGGTGATCATCTCCCTCAGCATTTTCGTCAAGTTTTCCCTCTGTGAAGTTTCTCCCCCCCCCCCCCCCCCCCGCGGCCTCCTCCAACCCCCCCCCCTCTCCACCACCCTTCCCCCCCACCTTTCCTCCCTGCTTCTCCACCCCCCCCAATTGCCCCTCCTCCACCAACCCCCCCCTCTTCACCACCAGCCCCCCCTCTCCACCACCCCCACCCCCTCCACCACACCCCCCCACCCCCTCCCCCCCCTTCTCCACCACCACCACCCCCTCTCCACCACAAGCCCCACCCCCTCTTCCAACCTCTTCCCCAACCCCCCCTACCCCCTCTTCGAACCTCTTCCCCCCACCACCTCCCCCCCCCTCCTTCCACCACCCTCTCCAAACCCCCCTCGAACCCTCCCCTTTCCCCCCCAAAAAACACCTTCCAACCCCCCCCCCCGCGCTCCAACCCTCCCCAACCCCTCATCATACATTCCACTCAAGGGCCAAGACCCGTTGCCAATGGTGGCTACACATAGCTGCCCACCCCACCCAAAAGCGCCAGATATCTGATGGCACACTGGTGGTGGCCCGCCCAAGGTGAAGACCACTAATGCCTGCCCCACCCTGCCCCACCTCTGTATCGCAACACCCCCGATTTCTCCTGCCCTATGCCACAGCCACCAAACCTCCCTCCTCTCGCCTTCCAACCCCCCTCCCCACAACCCCACTCCCTTCCTCCCCCCCCCCTCTCCCACCCATTGACAGTAGCCCCCCCTTTCCCAAGTTTTTTTTTAAATTTTAAAAGGGAACTCCCCCTTTCCTAACCCTAGCCATAACCCTAACCCAACTCTTAACCCTAGTTACCTAAACTATATTAGGTTAGGCTAACGAGGCTAGGTTAGGAGTTAACTGAGAATTAGTTAGTTGAAAAGTTAGTAGATTATAGTTAGGTTAGTATTAACCTAGGTTATTTTAACCTTAGTTAGTCTTAGTCAAAGTTAGGTTAGGTCAGACTAAGTTAGGTTATAGTGACTAATAGTCACTATAACTGGCAGTTACTCTTACTAACAGTTAGAGTAACTAGACAATTAGTGTAATTGGCTAGTTAGACTAACTGGGAGTAATCTAGTGCAGTTCCCTCAAATCCTAGGGCCATTCACAGCACAATTTTGGCCAAAGGACCCCCCCTCCCAAAAACAGGCCTCATTTTGACCCACATTTACCCTCCATAACTTGGTAGTCGAATTGAACCCAGTTTGAACCGTCATTTTGCACACAAAAACACCAATCTATGAGACATTTTTCCAGTCCATTGCACACCATTTTGGCATCCATAGCACTCATTAATTCTTGCTCCCGTTTGGGCCCCTTTTGCATCAATTCGCTCATAAATTTCTACTGTGCTCTCCGATTGACGATCCGATTGCACTAGCACATTTCTGCACTCAGGTGGGACAATCCTATGCACATTATTAACACGATGGTTCCTACTACACTAACGCATATCTTACCCCTATAACACACCTACATCAACACCTGCACTTGCAGAAGAGGCACCCATTCCACCTCTCGACAAATATGCATGCAACTATGCTCCGGCCAATGCCTTTGACAACCCATTGCCACAAATTCCCCCCTTTAAATCCAGCCAATCCCTTTGACTCCTCCATGACATAACATTTCTTCTTAACGCTTCTTACCTTCTTTGGATGAAGGAAGACTTTTTGAGAAAGAAGAGGATAAATCCAGCCTTATTCAGATGAAGGAAGACTTTCTTGAATTCCTCGACGAAAGCTTGGGTGTTTTTGCATGCAAAGGGCATCCTTTTGTCCCAACATTTACATTTGCTAGTGTCTCAATAGGCTCCTTGTTAGTGCTATAAACAATTGAATTGATTAGTTGGTAAGATAAATGGAGGTCTTGCCATAAGCTTGAGGTTCCCATCGCTCAATGTTGGGCACTTAAACACAAAGCCTTATGGGTAAAGCAGAAGAACCTACCGTATATCTCATAAAGAAGATTGGGGACTTGTCCTAGTAATTGCATGACATCTAGGTTCTACCACTGCAAATTATTTTAGCATTGGCAATCTTGCACAAAAGTGTCATTGTGGCCTTCATTGCAACGTTGGCAGCAACAATTGTTTGTATAATCCGTGGCGGCAAAGCCACAGCACTGGGGAGATTATCAATTATATGTATATCGATGGTTGAAAGAAAAAACACAAATACCTCTGGCATGATGCAGAACGTAGTTGAGAGATCACAGTGAGTAACAGAAGCCAAGACCACCCTAGTTGCATGAAGCATAAAGCAAAAAAGATGCCAGAACTGAAAATTTAGATGTGATAGGTGATTAGAGTCCTTGATCTTTGAGTTTCTCCAACCTCTCTATGTGCTGAGCTAGGTTGCTATGACAATCACCAGCCATTGAACAATGTCCTTAATTGCAATGATGATGAGAAATTTTGGCATGTGGTCGATACCTATAGTTAATCGTTGTGGCTTGATGCAACGTTGAGGAAGACATAAACTATAATTGAGATCAATTCTCGAGTCCTTCTGAAGTCACCTTGAAATTGGGTATCCCCTCCACACTTTTGAACCTTTAGTTTTAACTACCTATTTTCAACCTTTGCAAGCCCTCAGTCTCAGTTGAGGATATGCTGAAAGATCAAGAGGACTTAACAGCATTCATGAACTTGCAATATAAGAAGCCAAGATTTTCCATGATACTTCTTTAGTGTCACCCATGAATACGAAATTAAATAGCCGAATCCAACAAGTACAGCTACTTTCTGAACTTAAAGAAAGGCTCATTACAGTGGGTCCGGTTGCACTGGGTCTGACCTTTGACCAAATACAGCAATATATACACTTTGGTCAGTATTTTTTAAAATGGGGTATCATCAATGTTGCAAATAACTTAGAGAGTATTCGAATCATATGTCCATGGTAGCTAGATGATAACATGACAATCAAAATCACAATAGAGCAAAAACTAGAGTATCAAACTCCATACACTACTCATAATGTTCACCCAAATCTAGGGATGATAGCATTAAAAATGGCTCATTGAAACACCATTGTACAAGAAAGAGGGTATCTCAATCTCACAACAACTGTGGCTTCCACGTTTTCAGCTTAGGATGAATGCATAACAAAATAGTGACATGACAACTGGGCATTTTAGAGAGGACATTATGACTCTAGAACAAGAGTTTGACCCATTCATAGACACACTAGTGCATGGGTATGTCGTTACAACTAACATTTTTGATGGAATATCAGCCATCACAACAATCGCTCCAAGTGAAAACCAAAAGCCAATGGGTATATATAAAGACAAGCATTGCGAGGAGCTAAACAATTTTCTTTGGTCAGCCATGGTATGTGTGTATGCTCAGTATCTTCAGTCCAAAAGGTTTCTAAATGTGGGAGATCCTGCATAGGAACTATCACTTTGCAACGCACATCCAAAGCCTTTTCTTCAAAGCTGGAAAAATCTTAATACACTTAGTTACTAGTTCGGTATGGATTCGTATGTGGAAGGCATAGCTAAATGGTAGGGTTATCACTCCTAAGGATGTCAAAAACAAGCCCAATTGAGATGTAATATTGAAATCAAATATTGGTTTCCGAACATCTTTTTACTACTTGCAACACCAACGGAAAAGGCTATTTGCAATGGATCACCAACTAGGCCCATCGACATTCTTTGTGATGTTTACAAGTGGGGGAGAGAAATTGGTTGGCATTGTTGGACGGACTTTAAGAGAGTTGCAATCGACTGGAGAGTAACCATTTATTTTTTACTATTTCTTACTAACAATTAATAGTAGCACTAGTTCTTAAGCGGGAGCTAGTGCTTCTGTGCATACATGTGCCCTTGTTTTTGAAATTAATTTTTTTTTGTTATATATACATGCCTAATGGCTCACATAGAATAAAAAATTCATACCTTCGGGTTCACATAAAATTTTCACCTCCAACCAACAGCAAAGGATTCGTAATTTTTAAAACAAAATTCACATATACACAAAGGGTCATATACTTTTATTTATACCAAAGATTTGATACAAAACGTGTTCTATTGTAAGCTCAAAAGATAAGCTCATACAAAATTTTGAAAAAAAAGCATTCAAGATATGTAAATCTTGCTCTTGCTTGGAGTAACAGGAGGAATATAATCCTAAGGCACATGAGGCACAGTGCTACTACTTGATTCACTCCTGGAGTCACACACCATGGTCTCCTTGCCCTCCCTTCTGCCAACATGCATTTTAGCATCACGTTCTTCATTAATCTATACATCGATTGGTCCAGGGGTCTTAACACTTTGAGGTGATGGAGGAGTAGCTATCTTAAAGTACCTGTCTTCAGGTTTCAGAACACCTTTTATGTGTTGATCAGCAGCTCGAGGCTGCATCACTAGAAAATCAACAAAGAAGAAGATAGTTGCAATGTCGCTTGTAGATATTGAAAAGGGAGCAACCATCAATTTCCACAAAGATTGAGTGCAAGCACTGTCCATTCCACATCCCTAAATGGAATAACCCACAAAGCACTCCGGTAGTATTACTCGGTTTGGATCATCTTTGGCAAGCATGCACGAAACGACATCTCGATAACTTCCAAAACATAAAACACCGATCAAATATATTACTAGTACTATTGAGACAAACCATGTTCTTCACTTCATCTACTCCATAGCACTCAACGCCCAATTCAAAGTCACATTTTTGGAGACACTTTGGAAATGCCTTCATGTAATAGTTGAGCATGCCATGGAACGTGTGCATGTTTTTCTACCTAAGAGACCTGCACATCACAATGCCACCCACCAGCCTCTTCTTGTCCCAGCCAATAAATCATTGGATTACCATGAACACTAGTTGAATGCTACTCGCTACGATACAATAGACCATTTGAAGATGTAGGCGAAACAAGGCACCCCATCTCTCAATCAAACATAAACCAAAAACACAAAAGCTCTCTAATATTTAAACTTCTTGATGCATCCGAGAAGGCCAATGTCTATGTCGCTCCCTCCAATCCCAAGCGTAACACTTAGCTCTAGAAGCTTTGCATGACTTGTGCTCTTCTTCGCACCTGAGCTCAGTGGTGTCCCTTTACCTCTCTCGCAAACCTGCAAGCTGCAAGAAGAGACATGCATCAAGAGGGCCACACGACATGTACGTAGGGAAAGGTGCATGAAACGATTAACTCGCTCCTCTCCAACTGCACACCCACTGTCTTCGTGTCCACCTCGACTACATCCACCAAACCAACTCTCTTCTTCGACCTTCTCCTCAATCCTACAAGTCACGGTTTCTCATCATCATTGGCCTCTTCTCCATCGCCACAACTCTTCATCCCCTCATGTATAAGGTGCTTCAGCTTCATCTTCTGTCTCCCTCGCCATCTCGTGATGAGCACCCACCTATGCTTCAAATCTACCTCTACTGTGATGTTGGCACATCCTTCCATCATTCCACCTCACTTGCTGGGGTGGTAAATACCCCACTACACCGATCCAAGACACGTGTCACCCATGTAGGTGTGGATATCTACATTAATCTAGAACTATCCCCCAAAATCCTAAATAACCTAATCATTAACGTTGATTTCAATTAATTAAACACCTAACTATATGTTAACTACCCTACCCCACTACATATCCCTCCCCTAACAATTACTAATACAATTTTTGGCTTGTCCTATATGTGTGGGAAGGGTATAGTGATGGTTTCTAACTTTTGAAAGGTAAAATAATTTTGTTTCGATTTAAGGACTACATGTTAGGTGGAAATAATTGATTGGCCATTGAGAGTGCCACATGTGCAGAGGATCCCCTCTTTAAATGCATGCGCAACTCTTGCATTTGACTTATTTGTTTTTTTGGCTGGCCTCTTTAATGATATAAGTCATTCATCGTGTTTACAATATCAAGTGGGCCTCGAAGAAAGAGCAACATATGAGGTGGAGAGCGCACATTTCTAAGAACATAGCCGACTATTTCTCAAGTGTGAGAATATTGAGTTCCCTTTAAAAACAAGGCGGATGATATTTAATCATTCATAAGGCCCGCCCAAGATAAAAACAAGGTGAATGATATTTAATCATTCATAAGGCATGCCTAAGATAAAAAAATCAAACAAAAAGGAAATGGTGTGGAGGAAGACTCGAGATAAAGGGGGGGAGAGAGAGAGAGAGAGAGAGAGAGAGAGAGAGAGAGAGAGAGAGAGAGAGAGAGAGAGAGAGAGAGAAGGGGGGGTGAGCAGGGAGAAAAGGTGGAGATGGTGTGTAAGAAAACTTGAGGAGAAAAGAAGGGGGGAGAGAGAGAGAGAGAGAGAGAGAGAGAGAGAGAGTCAACCACTTTAAAGTCTCCATTCAAGTCCAATGAAGAAGAGAAGCCACATATCAACATATTGTCCAATACGAAAAATGCAATTCCAAAAATTCTAAAAATGGCTTATTTTTGCTTTTCTCAAATTGCATCCTTGCTAAGGCTACCCTAGGGCCTAGGAGCAGAGGCCAAAAATATATGTATGCCCAATATATTAACAGTTGGATTCGTCCCAAGAAAAAGAACGTGAATGATAATAAATCATTCATAAGGCCTGCTCGAGATCCATATAGCAATAGAGGGTGGAGATGATGAATTGAAAGCCATGAGAGAGAGACACTAAAAATTAGAGGATATCTAGAGGAAACAATCTTGTTTTCGCAAGTGGCATGCATTTAATAAAAGGCAACCCAAACCACATAAAATCCACAACTAAAAGGCCATAGTTTGAAAACAAAGCAACTCCCCCCCTCTCTTTTTGGCCCCGCAAGGGTCCTAAGGGATGAGTTGGTTAGTGAGTTGCTAATCAGGGCCATAGTTAGGTCATTTGGTCAATTTGACCTTGCAAATCATGGTTAGTATGAGGCTTTTAGATGTGGGTTAGTAGAAGTTTAAGGGCTTCTAATGTATTTAGGGTTTAAGGTTTTTGTTTACTTGTGGAGGTCCTAAATGCTTTTGTCTTTTATTCCTAACAAGTAACCTAATCCGTCTACGATGGGCTAGAAACTTGCTCCGTTGGGTCTCTTGGTGGGTCTTAGAAATTCATTAATTTAAAGAATTAAAATTCCAAGTTTCAAGACCCCCTCGTTAAGGGGTGAAATTATTATTATATATATATGTGTGTGTATATATATATGTTTAAATAAATATAAATATAAACCTATATTTATACCCTCTCTCTCTCTCTCTCTCTCTCTCTCTCTCTCTCTCTCTCTCATTTCTCTACCTCCTATCCCTCTCTCCCTCTCCCTCTCTCCCTCTCTCCCTCTCTCTCTCTCATTTCTCTGATCTCTTATCTCTCCCCCCCTCTCTCTCTCTCCCTCCCTCCCTCCCTCCCTCCCTCCCTCCCCCCCTCTCTCTCTCTCTCTCTCTCTCTCTCTCTCTCTCTCTCTCTCTCTCTCTCTCTCCGTATAGCTTATCTCTGTTCTCTCTCTCTCTCTCTCTCTCTCTCTCTCTCTCTCTCTCTCTCTCTCTCTTTCCCCCTCCCCCTCTCCTATGTGTGTGTGTCTTATTGCTCTTATCTCCTCTCTCTCTCTCTCTCTCTCTCTCTCTCTCTCTCATTTCTATTTTCTCTTCTCTCTTAATTGTCCCTCTGTGTGTGTGTGTGTGTGTTATAGTTTATCTCTCTTATCTGTGCCTCTCTCTCTCTCTCTCTCTCTCTCATCTCCCTCTTCTCTCTCTCTTTCTATCAACCTCTCTCTCTCTCTCTCTCTTTCTCTCTCTGTTATCTCCCTCTTCTCTCTCTCTCTCTCTCTCTCTCTCTCTCATTTCTCCTCTCTCTCTCTCTCTCTCTCATTTCTCTTCTCTCTCTCTCTCTCTCTCTCTCTCTCTCTCTCTTATAGCTTACCTGTCTTATCGCTCCCTCTTCTGTGTGTGTGTGTGTGTGTGTGTGTGTGTGTGTGTTATAGTTTCTCTCTGTTATCTCTGCCTATGTGTGTGTGTGTGTCTCCTTGTTCTCTCTCTCTTTCTATCAGCCTCTCTCTCTTTCTGTGTGTGTGTGTGTGTGTTATCTCCCTTTTCTCTCTCTCTTTCTATCAGTCTCTCTCTCTCTCTCTTGTCTCTCTCTCTCTCTCTCTCTCTCTCATAGCTTACCTCTCTTATCGCTCCCTCTTCTCTCTCTCTCTCTCTATCTCTCCCTCTCCCTCTCTCTCTTTCTCTCTCTCTCTCTCTCTCTCTTTTATCTCTATTATCTGTGCTATGGAATTTGGAGGAAGGTTGAGGCATGTGTGGATGACTCGAGGTCTCAGGGGAGAGCAAGAGAGTCTTCATTTAATTGTTGACTATGTCACTATGTTTTTTCCTTCTTTCTTTTTTATCTATGAGTATAAACCTTGCGCTCATAAGTCTTATAAGAGCTCCTGTCCCAAACTCACCCAAAAGAAGAAGACGGTGTGTTGTATATGCAAATAGTTTGGAGGAAGAGCTCTGGCTTATTCAAATTGGAGATTGAAGGAGGAGGGGAGGGTGTGGTTCCAAAATGCAATTGGGAGTTGGACTGTGGGATGGAGAGAGGAGGATATCCTGATTCTATCCCACTGAATTCAATTTGCATTCAACGTCCCTGCTGCCTTTTCAGTCAATCTTGCCCCTGTTGGCCACCACGTCAACATGTTTGGGTTCTACAGTCGCATGATCGCCGGGCCCATCGCGGTTGCCACATCAATCCCACTACCTGCATCAATCTATCTGTGCAATCTACCCCGCGTGTCGCTGTCTCACTACAAATATTTTTTGCAGGTATTTTCCATGGCTGCCACCCACCTTTCTGAGCCCACCAGCCTTCAATAGCCTCGATCTCACCTATCATGCCTCTGCCATGTGTGAAGGACAATGGATGTATGTGCCTCTGCCACATTTTGCAATCTCTACGTCTGTGGGCTATGGGGAGTTGCTGCTGCACGTGATATGGTTGTCTGCGCATCTGCACCTTTGCCACATGTCGCAATCAATGAGACGCCTCAGTCCTCTTCCGTGGCATGTCACTGGGACCCCACATTCGCAATCTCGCTGTCAATGCCACCTGCCGCCCTCTTTATGGCTTTGTTGCCCTCTCTCTCCTTAAGTCTCCACTTGCGAAAAAACTGTGTGGTGGCCGTCTGTCCCTGTCTCTACCCAGCACCATGTGGCACATATGTCTCTCTGCCATGTGACAATTCAACGCTGTCCCTCTACGCCAGTCTCTACCCCATGCCATGTGGCACTCTCGCAAGTACTCCTCTTCCTCCACTTGTGGCAATCTTGCACTGAACCTCTAGAATTTCTCTCCAAACCTTTAAAATTGCTCCCTGAGCCCATTTCCTAGCCTCCAAATTCTCTCCACGTGGCAGGTATGGTATTTCTCTCCTTAAGAAATAGTTTAGAAGTATAGAAGCTTTTGTCTTTTGTTAGGTATTTCTCTCTAAAGATGGAGGCTCTCTTTGTCTCTTGTATGATACCACAAATAGGCACGTCCCCACTTTTATTTAATGGCCCATCTACCACACACAAACACACATATACACCTTTTCACCTCTCTTTCACTCATTTACCTTTCTCGATATCCCTTCACCTTCACTTGCTTTTTCTCTTTTTCTTTCCTTCCAATTTACACCTATACTTTCCTTTCACAAGTTATTTGAAATATTTATCGAGCTACTCTACACTTGGACTTATAATGACACTCCAAAAGGCACGGCATAGTGGGCTGTTTTTTTAATTTTTTTAATAAAAAAACTCCAAGGGAAGAAAGATTAGGCATTAAAGCACATTGACTATGGGGCCTCCAACAATAAAGAAAACCTGCACTTGCAATAACTAATACACTAATTGCAAAAAAGAAGAATTTGGGCAGGCCAAAAAACCTACAAAAAATTTGGGGGCTGAGCCCAAGATGTACACTCCGTTCAAGACTACCTTTTATAATATTAGTCCACACATTTCTCGTGCATTGGTGATATTTCATGTGGTGTTTCCGTTTCTCTTTCTCTCTCGATCAGTCAGCAATAATTTCAAAGCGTTCAGCACAGAACAAAGATCTCTCCCCCCACAGCACCATGCCCTCCAATCCTTCCCACCATCCTCACGCTCTCGTTGTTCCATGGCCTGCCCAAGGCCATATCACACCCCTCATGCACTTGTCCCGAATGCTTGCCGCAAGAGGGATGACTATCACCTTCGTCAATACCCAGTTTAACCACGATCGTCTCCTCAGGGCGCAAGCTCAAGCCCAAGTTCCGTTGCCTCACGAAGAAGGCCTTGACATCCGCCTTGTGGGCATCCCTGATGGACTCGGCTATGAAGAATACATTGCTAACGATCATGTGCCTAAGCAATGTGCTGCCCTGATCAAGCTGGAGCCCTTGCTGGCGGATCTGGTAGAGAAGCTTGAGCCACCCGTCACTTGCATTATAGCGGACCTCTTCGTCATCTCCACACCCCTTGTAGCGAAGCGGTTTGGAATTCCCCATGTAGGATTTTGGTCTCAGAATGCTGCAAGCTACGCAGCGCACGCTATCTTCACCGCAGGATACTGTCCGCCCATTAAAGGTGGTATAAATCTCTATAAAGTCATCCTCTCGATTTGGAAAGTCGTTTCCCTGAGCTTGAAGTACTGACTATGACTTTCGTGACAGAAAATCCCGTTCGCGATAAAAAGGTGCAGAACCTCATTACTTGCATCCCTGGATGTCCCCCGCTTAGATTCAAAGAAGTGCCCTCATTCCTTAAACCATGCGATCGCTCGGATTTCGTGTTTGGGTATCTCGCTGATATCTTCGAACGAACTCACGAACACAAGGTAATCCTTTTGAACACCTACCATGATCTAGAACCTGTCAGCTTGCAACACATCTTCAAGCCGAATATGTGCACGATTGGTCCCATCCTCCCGTCAGAGTTCATCTGCAGCGACTCGTATAGGCAACACCATGGCAGCTCACTGTGGCCAGAAGACGGCGGGTGTGGAGAATGGCTGGACAAGCAAAAGTCTGCTTCTGTGCTCTACGTTTCATTTGGAAGTATTACAGTCCTCTCAGTTCAACAAATCGCGGAGTTTGCGGCAGGCCTCGAAGCGAGCCAGTACCCAATCCTAATGGTAGTGCGCCCATCTCTCATGTACGGGGAAGATGCGGTGTTTCCGGAGGGCTTCTTCGATAGAATGAAAGACAGATCGAAGTTTGTTGCGTGGGCACCGCAGCTGCAGGTCCTGTCTCATCCGGCGATCGGTGGCTTTCTAACGCACTGCGGCTGGAATTCCACTTTGGAGAGCATCTCGAAGGGGCATCGGATGCTATGCTGGCCGTATTTTGGAGATCAGATGCTTGATTGCAGATGCGTGGTGGAGGGGTGGAAGATTGGGCTGGACTTCGAAGACGACGGGAATGGGTTGGTGACAAGAGTGGAGATTGAGAAGAAAGTAAGATTACTGATGAAGGGTGATGTTAGTGAAGAGATGAGGGAGAGAGCGAGAAAACTGAGGGACGCAGCGCAGAGAGCTGTGAAGGAAGGAGGGCCGTCCCACAGAAACTTTGAGTCTTTCACGCAACTTCTTCTTTCCTAGTCTCTCTCTCTCTCACTCACACAGAGAGAGACAAACAGAAACTTTTTTGAGTGAAACCATTGATTGAATTGTACAACCCATAGTGTGTCAGCTAGGCGTTCCTTCAAACCACTGATTGAATTGTACAACCCATAGTGTAGGAAACTCTCCTAAAAGATGCACAGAAATGTCATCTATATGATAACTACAAGAATGCTTGAAAAATGCATGAGGCATATGGTTAATTTCTATCATGCAAATGGTCCACTATGCTATAAATTGCCAGCAAGAGAGGTGTGTTTCAGTAAATCACACGAAAACAAATCCACAAGAGAGGTGTGTTTCAGTAAATCACACGAAAACAGATCAACAAGAGAGGAGTGAAAGTCTCTCTCTCTCTCTCTCTCTCTCTCCCACACACACACACACACACACACACAAAAACTCACGCTCGCATGCACACACACATTCATGCGGACATTCATGCATGCACACACAACAAAGACCTTTGGCACTTGATGGAGTCTTGGGAAGACGGGGTTGAGCATGTTCGCAAGCAAGGGGGGTGAGGTGAGAGTCTGCATGCATGAAGCATTGTCAAAGAACTACAAAAGGCAATTATCAAAGTGAGAAACTCCATGGCAACATAAGAAAATGAACCACACTTCATTCCTTAAGGATGATCTTAGGGGAACTCAAAAACCTTTCCATTACCATTGCCTTGAGGCCAATGCTAATGTCATTGCCACTATGTCTTGCCTTTTTTGGCACTAGGTCTTGCTTTTTTTAGTGCCAAGAGGCTCTCAGCCCACTTTTGTAAAATAGTGTTCTTATAGTCACTAGGTTTTCAAGTACTCCTAATTTTGGTCCCATAGATTATATTTGTCTCTTCAACCAACCATTAGATCCTCTCTCTCTCTCTCTCTCTCTCTCTCCATTCATCAAGGGCATGTACCTTAGGTGGTAGAGCGCTCACTTACTCTCTCATGCTCCCAAAAATTGATCCCAAATCACTCCCCCATCTAAAATCCTTACTCTAAATATGCACTGTTAAAGTGTGTGATGTGAATATGTATATTAAAGCAACTTTATAAAAAGGGATTGTTTGTGAAAGTTTACACACTTTTGTACCTATTAATTGAGTCATAAAAGGACTCTAGATGATACACTAAAAATGCCCATTGAAAAGAAACTTTTAATATCTATATCTACTACTTTTTTTGTGTGGTTAAATTGCTTACAATTTCAAAGGAGACCTCAAGTGCGAAAATTGAAGTTGACTATACATTAACATTAAAAACCTTACACATTTTTTAAATACCAAGGTGACATGTGCAATGGAAAGGTGCATGCATGTGTCCATGAGGTGTCCATCAAAGGATAGCATTATATTAATGACCTCTACAAAAAAGTGTACTCCAGTGCTAATGTCATGTGCATCATGTACCCAAGTAAGAATAAACCCCTATGTACATAATTTAGAAAGTGCTTGTATAGTGTGCATCATACCATAAATGTCAGATATCTACTTAGAACATCTACAAAAATAGAGTATGGATCAAGCTATACCTTCCAAAAATTATCTCATCTTCAAGGTCAAGGCCTTCCTTGTGAGAGATAATGAGCTTTCTATTTTGGCCTAAAATAAAGATTTACATAGTTATTATTGTAGGAGAGCTCAGACGTTAGGGAGTTCAATACGTATACATATGAAACTCTGGACGACATGGAACTTCAAACAAGTGCTAGCTTCCTTCGACTTTTTGTTACAGCTCTTATAGTATAGGGATTTTGAAATACTTTTGACCACGTAACTCGATTACATGAGCTTGAGTTACCAGCTTGCTTGGTTGGCCAAAGATCATGTTGAGTATGGTTGAGCATAGTTTGCACTAAAAATAATGTAGGGCTTGAGTCTTGCTCCATCACAGTATTTACTCAAGGAAGAAAGGTATGTTTGAGCACCTGTGTTGGCAATAGTCACAACATGTCTTGTATGCTTACGAACAGCTTGATGACATACTCAAGATTCCCTTGTTTAATGGGAATATATATAAAAATTATAACTTAAGACATTGTTCAAACATGTCGTGAAATACTGTGTGACTATCTATTACTTTGCTGTAGTAATTTTTGGGATTTCATGGGTGAATTTCATTTGTAGTCTAAGTTCTCTAGTAGTTTTGGAAATTAATGATGAATTTAATAGATATGAGTACTAGATCTAGATATGTAAGTGATTGAAAAAAATTTGGGACTCTATTCCTCATGTAATTTTATGGACAACAAACAAATGAAGAAATAGGGATTTATTTTAAGAAGTAATAGAAAGAGATTTCCTTACACATTCCTGTTAGATTAATCTACTATTTAATCTCCCCCCTCCCACCCCCCCTTGTGTTTAGACCTGATAATAACTAAATTTGGAGCAAGGTAACCATTCAGAATTTTGTATATACATTTTTTCCTAATGTTTTGGAAGTAGTTCCAAAAGTACTTACATTTTGGAATGTGGAATAAGTTGGAAAGGAAAAATGAGACTATTCAATTATTAATCTTTCCTTAACCTCTTATGTTCATATTGGGGTTTGTACTATGTTAAACCCAGAATAAGAAGTGATCTATGGGATAAGCATGGGGTTGTCATGTACATTATTAATATTTAAAAAGGGAGACTTATGATATAGATATGGCATTTTCTCCTTAAGACAAAGTACTGAATTCTCATTTGAAATTTTGATATGAAAATGTTCTATTGCTTTTTTATCTTAAATTTATTCTAGTTTTGATATATTTATGATGCTCTTTCAAGTATCATAAATTTGCAGAATACGTAACATGTAAGGATTTAGTCCTTCAAATATCTTGTAGCACTCCATGGTTTTAGTGCCAACCTTTGATTATGTATTGAGTTATATATGTGCCAAATATTTTCAATGCTAATATGAAACAGTGACATGGATAACAACAAATGTGTGCCAGTATTGAAGCCTGGCTTCCGTAACAAAAGTACATTGTTCTAACTTGTTTTTTTGATGTGATGGTGCCAGGTGAGTTGGTGCAGTTGTCAACTAGGTTTCACAACAACACAAAGCAACTATAGACGCACTTGATAGACGTGCAAAATAGTAGGTGCATCTATAGGCATTGCTTGAATAGAGAAATTACAAGCGCGTCTAATAGCACGTCTAACAGCTCGTCTATTTGTGCATGTATTGACAAGTCTATTAGCGCATCTACACTGAGAAAATATGGGCCTGTCTAACACTACGTCTGTCAGCGCATCTATTTGCACGTGTATTAGCGCTTCTATTAGCACATCTACACTGAGAATTAGATGTGTATTTAGACGCAAAACAGAGAATACAGAAAGTGAGATTTTGGTGTACATCACTACTTTCCAAACATTGCCCATGATTACCAAAGCACATAATTTTAACAAAAACATCAATGCTTTTTTGCAAGCCCACATATACAAGAATTAAGTGAGGTGAGGAGAATGAGACAATATGTAAAATAGTTTTGCCAATATCAATGATGGGCTACAGTTCAATCTCATCCTCAATGAGATCAACCCTTGCCAAACTATCTACTTCAAAATCCAAACAAGTGTTTAGATCTACAAATACATTCAACCCACTACTACTTGTGCTACTCATGTGCTCATCGAAATCAGCATCACCAATGGTAGGCTCGTCCTCATGAGTAATGGCCTCAATATCTGTATCTCCTATCTCATGATCATCCTCCTCTCTCGTATCACGGTCATCATCACCTCCATGGCCATGATCATCCTCCATACGCTCCATATTAGTAAATGTACTATACATCACTTTGGAACGTGGCATAATAGGTATGACATGCTACCATCTATTATTATCCACCATTGGTTGATAGACAACCTAATTCAAACACAAATACAATCATGTTATTTTCCTTGCATCGAAGGTATCAAATATTTGAAAGCGAGTATTTTTATATGTGTGCACGGTACCTATTCACCCTGTTGCGGTAGTACTAGTGTGTCCTTCCTACTTTGCTAAAACTTTGGCTCCCTCAAAGCTAGCAATGACGCCGCAATCTTGTGTGTTTCTCTTATCATCAATCCGTTGTGTTCGAAAATGCTTGCCCTCACACCATATAGCATTGAACATAGTGCACTACACCAAGAAAAAATCAATTAAATAAGCAATCTAAATTATTGAAAGCTCCTAACTTATGCATAACATTCTATATACCGACGTTGCTCATGCATCCCCTACATACTCCCATTCTTCCATTGTGATATGCATCCCCTCGTCTTTCTCTGCTTTCTCGATTTCGTCATGTAGCCAATCCACATGAATATCCTTTGGAAGTGCTCTTAGATACTGAGGGTATGGCACATGAGATTTGTGGTGTGTACGAAAGAGGGCCCTTTCTTCTTGTCTTCTTGCCTTTGCATCCTCATATCTTGTCACCCATCTTTTCATCACATCACTATTAAGCACGCAATAGAGGTTGATATTATTAAGCAACTCTGTGTCTATTACTTTGTTGTGTCCTTTCCCTTCAGGCACAATAGAGGTCATCCTTAGGTCTTCATCATCTCTCCATAGTCGTGGGAGAGAGCTATTCACATCAACAAGAAACTCAGAAATGTATACAAGTGACTCTTGTACCAACCAACCCTCGTCCATGCTACCTTTGGGTCTTGCATTTTGTCTCACGAAGCCCTTCAAGGTCTTCATGAAACGCTCGAGGAAGAACAACCATCGTGCATGTATAGTACCGCATATAGCAATCTCATCCACCAAATGCACTATGAGATGTAGTTGGCTTGTGAGAATAGAACGTGGAAATGTCTCCTCCACTAAACAAACCACCTCCACTAACATAACTCGAGCATTCTCAAGCATGGTGGGATCTATTTACTTTGAGCTCACATACCTAGAAATGAAAAAGTACACCATATTAGCAATATGAACACCTTGCATGGAGCATTGATACGCATCATATTTTCTATCATGTAAAGTACCTCACAAGCTCGCCCATCTTGTAAATATAATCCTTCATGTCCTTCGATGCAGTACGAGAAATGCTAGTAGGTAGTATGAACTGAACACACGAGGAGGTGGTTGATTAGTTGCTTATAATTCACTCACAAATTTGAAAGGAAAAAGATATTATGCACATAAAATACTTACTTGGAGCATCTTGTGCCAATCATGAGATTTCAAGCCATATAATTGCTCTACACCTCTTTTCTTGCTCTTTGTAAAGGACCCCTTCAAACACCTCATGCATCCAGTGGGAGTACGAATTGTAGTAATAGCGCGCTTCACCGCCGCCATCTCTAGCTTTGATAACCTTCACGGTGCATGAGGTAAAAAAACACGCCCATTTGGTCTCTCTTGTGGCCAAGCTTCACGCATCCTCCCTGTGGTACGTAGATCCTCCCTTATGCCTACGGAATCTCGTGTCCCATTCAAATGCTCCCAAATGGTAGATGCCACATTCTTAAAGATATGCATGGGATCAAGCAGGTGATTGATCTTGAGGTGGGACCAATATGGTAAATGATAAAAGATGGAGTATCTAAACAAAAGCTGGTGTTAGCGGGCAATCTTTATTTCTAGCCAATATAGCACACAATAGTTACAAACCCTTACCGGCTCATGCCAAGTGGTGGAGGAGTCGTGGAACCATCCCAAATTCTCATCCAATCTCCCGCAGTGAGTGATTGTGGGAGGACTTCATTCCAAGGGACAACGTCTCTAGGATGATCAGGTGGGAGAAATCGATCGTGATTCTCATAGATGACCTTATTTAATACATCCGCTCGTGAGGCAACAAGCGAAGGACCACAAACATTACATGCATGGTAACTCGATGTAGTGAGACCTGAACAATAGATGCAATTCCTATATTTGCCTCTCTTTCCTTCTCTCTTTTATCCTCTCTTTCCCTCTCTTTTCGTAATTTTTCTCTTATCTCCTCTCTTTTTTTCTCCTCTCTTTTCCTCTCCTTTCTCCTCTCTTTTATTCCCACTTTTTCTCTCTTTTTCTCCTCTCTTTTCCTCTCCTTTCTTCTCTCTTTTATCCCCACTTTTTCTCTCTTTTTCTCCTCTCTTTTCCTCTCTTTTCTACTCTCTTTCCTTCTCTCTTTTTCTCTCTTTTTCTCTTCTTTTTCTCTTCTCAGCTCATCAGTAATCTTCTTTTTTTCTTTTTTTCAGTTCATCATGTGGCCAAGAAGCTCTTCAAGCTCACCTGATCTTCGGGAGACCATCTTTCGGGAGTTATATAACCTTTTGGGGCACCCTCCCAATCCTGGGGAGTTATACGGCTACATGACGGGTACTCTAAACACCCCCCAGGAGTCCGCACTACAGACTCCAAACCACCCCAACCCCACACCAGCTGAGATTATCCCAGCAGAGTCAACAAAGCCCAACCGGCTACACAGTCAAGCCCCTTCCCCCATGCCATCAGGAGGTCCTTCTATCTCGTAGAGCCGTCGGCGTACTCCTATGCAATCGAGACTCGGTTCTCCAGCTACGAGTGATCCACATAGTCCCATGCAGTCTCCAGCTACGAGTGGCCAGCGTACTAGCTCGACACGACACAGTAGCAGGCGTAGTAGCAGGGAGAGCAGTGGGGGATGCATGGCATAGTGCTTTGGGAGGGGTGGTGGTGGGGACGAGGATGATTCAGATGATTTAGACATGCCTCTAGGTGATGGTACGATCTTCTATGACATCACTCAAACAGGAGGCATCTTGATGGATGCACGGGGGAAGGACATCATGGCCTTCATGCGCTCTGTAATTGCTAATAATTACAAAGATTGCTTTATCCACTACAAAGACCATCCAAAGAGGTTGACTGATGAGACCCTCGCTGCTGTTCGCTCTAGGTATCCTAACCCCCCCAATGTTCAGTTCACAGATAAATGGGCCAAGTCAAAGATTGTTACGATACTTGGCAATAAAAGATCTTCGCTTAAGAGGCAGGCACTAGCGAAGCTTGCCAGGCTCGAGGGAGGTCAACAACCAAGGGGCCCGCCCCACACCGCTCACAAGCGTGAGTGGAAGAAAGTAATGAAGTCAGCGAGGGAGGAACCCAGTCTGTAGCACGTGGAGGTACGAAGGATCCAAATGGAGCAATATGGAAGCGTGCATTTTGGAGCAAGGGGTGTTGAATCATGGGAGGCCCAATTTGTAAGTATCGATCTCAAATTATATTATTTATGTAGTTTATTAGGAGGTTGTTTCTTTGTACTAACCCCTCCACAAATTGTGTCATCTTGCAGCTTGATATCATGGGCAGGTACCCTACTCCTGTCGAGACAAGCTACCACCACCACCATCGCAGAGGAGATACATGGAAGCACTTCTATAATGATGGGTTGATTACTAAGAAGTATATCCGGGCTACTGGAGCATCCCCCGAGGTATTTGAAAGTAATTAAATAATGTCAATATTATAAGTAAAGATTTGATTTTTCATACATTGATATATGTTGTCCCTTGTTTACAGGCCCCTGCACAAGAAGACGAGGAAGAAGACGAGGAAGGAGGCGGAGAAGGGAGTGCAAAAAGGAGCATAGAAGGGAGCGAGGACGTGGAGAACTTAGATTAGTCGTAGAAGTAGTGCCAGCTAATCTTTTTTGTACTTAAAGCCACTGGCTTGGCTTCGTGCCTCTTGTATATACACTCCTCTTATTTTTGGTACTTGAAGCCACGGGACATGGCTTAGGTTCGTGCTATATGTACATACAAGCACTTTTCGAGCTATGAATTTATATACTCTTTTTATTTTTTTGGCTTTCAATTTTCTTGTGCAACGTTCTATCAATTAATGCCTTGTGAACTAAACGTTTTGGAGTTGTAATTTTTTATTTGGAATTGTAATTGTCGGCTATAGACGTGCTTGCAAGAGTGCTAATTAAAATGTGGTTGGCTGTAAGAATTGAATTACACAATGTGGAAATGGGATTCATTTGAAAGCCATTAGAGAAGAAGACATAAAGAGAAAATACTAAGTGGATAGAGGACTAGGGAGAATTTTTTGGGAGGCAGATGCATTCTTGAGTGAGGGTGTGTACGAAGAGGCTCAAGAGAGAATTGATGGGTATATAGCATGTGGTTGAATTCCCACTATATTCTCTTCATATATAGAATACAAACAACTACCTTTCGTGCTATTGTCTCCTTTGATATTATATGGGTGTTATAATCTTTATGTAATGAGTCATAATACACATTGCATAGATAATTCAGAGAGAGAAAAGTGGAGTGAGCTGACAAAGAGAGAGAGAGAGAGAGATTTTATTAAATTCCTTTGAAAGACCAAAGGGTCTATGAGACTAAAAATGACCTAATACAATGAGCTGAGGGGTGGAGCCTCTAAACAGGCATCAACACCCATGATGAACATAGGAGAAAAACCACATAGAGATATGGATTATTAACAGCCACAGCCACAGAATGCATGGTAATGAGTGATTAGAGGAGATTAGACTTAAATGGCCCAAGATCGACCTTGCCATCTGGGTTTTGAGCCTCAAGTGGATTAGGACAAAGGTAGGCATCGAGACCATCTAGATTGGCAAGGTTAACACGTGCTATTTGGGACGGGCTAGTAGGAGCACCTCCTAATGCCAGGTTTGTCTCAAATTCCCTGATAGGAGAAGCTCCTAATTCCAAGATTGTCCCAAACGCTATTATATGGCTAATACAAGTGCTATTTTCCACACATGGAGAAGCGTAACAACAAGAACTGCAATAGAAAGAGGGAAGGAAAGGATAGAGAAGATGCCTTGGCACCCTGTGGGCCTAACAGCCTTGTGAATGTAAAGAGAGGGAGAGTGCAAAAAGGAATAGGGTTAGCCCTCCCTTCAAAAGGTGACTTATATGAAAGGCCAAATGGTTGCTTTGGTCTTCATTGTTTTATGCCCAAGTTTGGAATACAATCTCCCTCTTCTCTTCCAAGAGTATTTTTGGGTGTTCTCTTGTTTCCTTTGTCGTGCCTTTGTGTTTGCCACTCCATTGCCCTTCACTCTCTCCTTCCCTCCTTCTACCTCCCTTCTCCCCTTCTCCCTCTCTTCTCCCATCTCCCCTCTCCCCCTTCCCTCTTTCTTCGTGGAAACACATTGCAACAATCCATGAGCTGCTTGAGTGACACATGCGGATGGCCTGTGCTTTGCCTCTGCTTTGCGTTGGTCTCACAAGGAGTATCTTGGAGTAGAGGCTCCATCAGCATTCCTTCAAGATCCCCGTGACATGTGAGTCACCATTGAGACTACACATCTTTGGCATTGTTTTCCATGGAATTCAAGGTATGCTTTTGCATTGCACTTGCCTTCTCTTGTCATCTACCCATTGCACATTGTTTCAAGCTTAACTTGGAGCTTTGTTAGTGGAGTTGTAGGAGTGGAATGAGTGAAGAAGTGTGAGTTTTGGAAGGAAAAAGAAGAAGCTGTCATTTTCTATTGGAAAGCATTTTTTCTCATGGGAAGCTTGTTTTTAATGTTTGTTAGTGTTTTGAAGTGATAGGTATAGCTTCGATTTCTGATCACGTACCCTTGCTGTAGTCTTTTAATTTTCTGGTTGCCTCTAACAAGTCAAGGGATATAACGTTTAAATTCAATAAGAAATTGCTTCTCTCTAATATGTTATGTAATCAGGTAAGGCTAACGTGGTCCCATGCCAACAATCAGGTTTCTAATCCTTGTGAAAGGTGGGACACTGTAATTAGAGCTGTGGGGAAGCTAGCAATTGGTTGGTCAAAGAAGGAGAAGTCAAGTAGATGGAAGAGAAAGGACCTCATTGGAATCGGAGAGTCATTAAGACAAGCTGTCAATTTGATGCCCTTGGATCCCCATGCTTGTACTTTGCTGTCCAAATTTGAACAATTATTATATGATATGGAGCTGAAGGATGCTGAACAAGAAAGACTATATAGTGGACAGATTTGGTTGGAGTTAGGGGGATGCCCTACTAAATTCTTTCTTCAAGCTGCCAAACGGAAACAACAATGTGAAGCAATAGACAAGATCTTGAGGGCAGAAGGTTTGGTTGGAACTAATTTTTGGCATATTGCTAAGATTTTTAAGTCTCATCTAAGGGACTTAGTGGGGTCTCAAGTGGTGTAGGATGATGATTGTAGAGCTGCGGTGGACAGTAACCTGATGGGAATAGATGCCAGGGTCTTGAATTCACAATGGACTAGATTGAGTATGCCCTTCATGGAGATTGAACTCAAGGATGCCCTGGGTAAGATGGAAAATGGTAAGGCCCCGGGGTTAGATGGACTGACACCTGAATTTTTTGTTGACTTTTGGGATATAATAGGTTTGGACCTAGTGACTGTGGCTAATGCCTCTGTTGAGAAAGGTTCCCTCTCAGTTGATGTGAATACTGACCTCATTAAGCATTTTCCTATGAGCGGTAAAATAGGCTACATGTTAACGTCTAGCGCCCTATAACTATGCTAAATACCTCGTATAGAGTAATTGCTAAAGCTCTATCCGAGATGTTTGCTCTCGTGGCTGATAAGAAACAATGCGGGTTTGTAAAGAACAAAGACATTTTTGAAAATATCCTTAATGTGGCTTTGGATTATGCAATGGCATTGGGGAAGAATTGTATTTTATTTGGGATGGATTTGGATAAGGCCTACGATAGGATTTTATTTTGGGAGTCCTTGACAAATTGGGATTTTCATTTGGCCTTCATTAAAAAGGTATCTATCTTGTTTGGAAATGCCTCAGCTACCTTGTGCTTTAATGGCAGGGTGGTGGGCTGTTTTAACTTTACCAGGTCAATTTGCCAAGGGTGTCATATTGCTCCCCTTCCATTCACTATTTGTTATGTCCCCCTGATCCATGGTTTGAAATAGGTTGGGGATAGAGAGGAGTTAGGTGGTGTTCTGTAATTGGACTAAGTTGTATGCGTTAAGGTCTTCCACTAATCCTCCCCCTGATTGGGTCTGCTCGCTATCAATTAGATGGATTCCTCATGGAGAAGTTATAAAGTATCTTAGGGCTCCGATAGATTTAGGAAATTATAAAGGGCAAGCTAAAGGGCTAGTCAAGGCTGAGTTTGGGTTGGAATGCAGGGGCTTTGGTGGTGAAACATGTTCTCATGGTATTCACTATTTATGTAGCAACAGTTTGGCATTTCTGTTGGGTTCAATGGTAGGATATTGAAAGACTGTTCAAAGCTTTTCAATGGGCAGAAGATGGGGGTAGACGTCACATGCATTATATTACTTGGGACCCTTTGAAGCTCCCCAAGTAGGTAAGAGGACTAGGCATCCCTAATAGCTACATCAAGAATGTGTCATTAATAGGTAAATGGGTCCCTAAGCTGTTCAACGTAGATTTACCTTGGATAGAAGTGATTAGGTGGTTTGTAGAGAGCTATAAATGTCAAAAAGTTAGTGTTTTGATAGGCCTCTCTTGGTATGAGAGCTTGTTCTCTGATTTCCCCGCTCAGGTTAAGGGGTCCGCTTTGATTTCTGGTTTGGTCTCTGCTTTGAAAGTGGTGATTGGCATATGTTCTTGGAATGGTGTTGGTGGTTTGAGGGGTGAGTGCAGCCTTGTTGAATCTATATGGTGCAGTAAAGCCCTATTGGTGGAGGAACACTCGGTAGCCTTGATGGATATTCCTTGTGCATGGGGGATGTTTAGAAAGGGGCTGAAATGTTGGGAGTAGATTTGGGACTACCATGAAGGGTCATGGATGCCATTAGGTGATATCAGCTGCAATTTCTCCCTTAGTGTAAGGGAGACATCATTTCTCTTCATATTATTTAGGAGGCTTCCAAAGCAGTGGCCGACCAATACATGCTTATCCAAGGGCAGCAAGATTAAGTAATGGTATGTGGGGAATGCACATTTGTCTAAAATTTCTACTAAGTGTATTTATAGGCATCTTGTGGAAAGGTTGCAAGTCGGAAGAGATCTAAATAAGATCTCGGGGTTGTGCAAATTTGTGAGTTGGAGGAGGAGGTCTAGTGATCTTTGGATTGGGTGTAGGGTTGGGAAGATTGACTTTTTGTTATGGAAAATTTTGCATCAATGGCTGCCTATTAGGGCCAAGCAGGCTAAGAGATTTCAAGTTTTCCCCTTGTGCTCCTTCTGTGGGAGTTCACTAGAAACCGTTTTGCATATGTTCTGGCGATGCTTGATCTAAAGGGGGCTATGGTTGTTTATTGAGAAATCAGTTCGTGCTTCAATCTAATGTCTAGTTTCTCCGTGGGTTCCAATTGGAGGCTGACCTTCTTGGGTGACTCTACAAGACTGCCCTCTACTCTAAAAGCCTGCTGGCCAAGTCATTGACTCATACCTGGGCCACCTTTAATATAGGGTCTGTTTGGGTCAGACCTGCCCCCCTTTTATAGATTAAAGCCAGCTAATTTGTTCTATTTTAAAGTATATTAAAAATTGTTTTTGTGCATATGGAAGGAATCTTGGGAGAGCCCTTGCCACCTCCTCTATTAATAATGAAATCAGAAGTTCTTGGAAAGTAGTACTTAGTTACTAATATGACTATTGAGTAGAGGTAAGGAAGTTAGAAGAGATGCAAGAAAGACACATGAGAAGAGGGCTAAAAGTCTAGGGTTGATTTATATAATTTGAGTTTATTCAATTTGAGGCATCTTGATAGTGTTTTGAGGATGAAAATATTCATTTATACTAAGCCTAAGCATAATTGAATATATACAATGATACTCTAGAACAAAGCTCTAAGAATGGGCTACTACACATACATTTTTGAAGGATATATTTTTTTCATTAAACGTTGATCGTATTAGACTTGTATTAGATGATGGGGGGGTTGGTTACCAAAAACGACCCTCTACAAAAATTGGATATTTACATGCAATGATAATGGAGTATCCAGTGTTTGAGATCCTTACTACCATGTAGTCAGATGAAAAGGACAAATTTCCAAATATTAGTGCCTTGTTTAATGATTGTAAGGGTAGTGAGTCCTTGCTTGCACTTAAATTTGAGCATATGCTTGTGAGGCAAACATCTTATATGGCAATATAGATTCCAAGAAAAACATGACATGCAATATCACATACAACAAGTTGATCTTTTAGTATTGCACCACACTCCACTCGTGCATAGTATTAAGTATACCTAAGGGAGACCACAGACCCATAGGTGAAGCTAGTTAGATATTGTCTCAAGAAATGTGGTAGTGCGACCTTCTCTCAAGAAATAAGTAAAGTTGTTTGATTTTGTGCCTACAAGAGTGCTTGTTGCCTACATTTTAGCCACCCATGGAGGATGTTCATCACCCTTTCCATCAACATATGGATTTTTAACTATTAAGTTGATTTTAAGTGGCTAGTCTTGTCCCTTAGATTAAGTTGCTCTAAGAGTGAAGTAAGTAATGCCTTTCTGATAATTTGCGGTAGCTTGACACATTGTGACTACATTTATAAAAGTCCATGAAGGAAGTTAGTAGTAAATACAATGTAGAAATGCCCACATACATGAGCAAGATCATATATTAGGGTATTTCCACTTTGAGCTTAGAGAAGACAAAGTCACACTACTCAAAGGCTCCCTGTACTATGCTAGATATGGGAATGAATGCATATATATATATATATATATATTTACATTACTCCCCATTTAATAGTCATAATATTAAAGGCGCTTATGCATTCCCTTTTGGACTCACACACACATGTGAACTTGTACCAATGTGGAGGGAGGCATAACACGCTCTCACCATCGCTAGATGGTTAGGTATGGCTCGTTGAAGATGTCAATTCAAGATTTGGGTGAGTGATCCATTCTGCATGATCTCTGAGGCGAGATTCGTAGAGGACACATTGGCCTTGACCTTCTATTGCTGGCGCGGCAATGGGAATGTTGTGGGGTGTGAGACATGCCCACTAGCACCTCCCCAACCCCATCTTCTAGGGTGTGAAACATGACCACTGGCATCCCCCAACCAGTGTTCACAAGACACATGTTTCTTAACAAATACAAAAACCTTCGAGTTACAAAATTTCAAGGGAAAATATTAATGAAATGCCTTGAAATTTGCAAGTTTAAAACCTTTGATTTTCAAATTTGAAGGCTAATTTCCAAAATTTGCCATTCATCTAGCTCGGGTTTCTTGGGAAGAATGCCCCCATCCTAGCCTTATACACAACTAGCTTGGGTTTCTTGCCACTCAATAAACTTAGTGGAGAATGAAGGCCAACGAAGAGAATGAATGGAGTTTAAGGTAATGATATTAGCTAAGGGGTCATCCACGTTCAAAAATTTATAACATCGAAACCATACCTGCTTCTGAACTGAAACCAATTGCAAATCACTTCTAATTTTTTGAAGAAAATTCTCATGAGCGCAGGGAGAGGGGGGGAGCTATGTGAACGAAGGGAGAGAGGGGTGTGAGGACACAACAGAAGCTGAGAGGGAGAGAGGAAGCTTGAGAGACACAAGTTTTGGTGGGTGCAGAACACCCTAATGTGTTTGAGTATTGTTCATAACTGAGGTTAAGGTACAGTGGCCTTTAACCCCCACAACCTCCCACTTAAAAGCCAATGCGCCTTTAAGGGAGAACAACCAACGAGAATACATCCAAATTGGCCCATCAATACACGACAATACTCAAACCGCTGACTAGGTAGACTCTTTGTCAGCATATCTACAGGCTTATCATATGTATGAACCTTGACAAGCTCTATGCGCTTGTCCTCAAGTAACTACATGATAAAATGGTACCTGACCTCAATGTGTTTGGTCTTCGCATGAAAGATCGGATTCCGTGCTAGCTGAACAGCACTCATGGAATCACTATGCAATGTCGGTACACTTGTATGAATCCCCAAATCTCTCACTAGCCGATCAAGCTATATAGCCTCCTTGCAACCCTCTGTGGCTGCAACATACTCGGCCTCTGTGGTAGACAAAGCAATGCACTTCTATGCATGAGACATCCACGACACTGTACCACCTGCAAAGGTGAACACATAACCACAATTGGATCTCCTGCTATCCACATGCCCTGCATAGTCGAAATTGTGTTCCCAAATACACACATCTCTCCTCTGCCAAAGCAGATACATAGCTCCTTGGTACCCTTCATGTACCTCATGATGCACTTAACTGCCTCCAATGCCTCTTTCTTGGATTAGCCATATACCGGCTAACAACTCCCACTACAAATGCAATGTTCGGTCTAGTAGCTATCATAGCATACATAAGACTCCCAACCGCTGACAAATAAGGAACATCATGGCCCTCTCCTCATCTAATTTAGGACTATCTGCCTGACTCAGTTTCACATATGGAGGCAATGGAGTACTTACTGCCTTCCCCCCCTCCATATTGCAATGCTACAACACTTTTGTAACATACTCCTTCTATGAAAGCCAAAGGAGTTTCCTACTTCGGTCACGCGTGATGCGCATACCAAGAAGATGACCTGCAGGTCCCAAATCCTTCATGTCAAAGCCCTCACGCAACTTGGCCTTGAATGCATCAAGCTCATAAGTGTTCTTGCTAGCCAATAACATATCATCCACATAAAGTGCCAGGAGTATCAGACTATTATCCTTAGCCCTTTGAGTGTAGAGGCAGTGATCAATCTCACTTCTTCTGAAACCCTGCGACCGAACGAAAGCATCAAACTTGTGATACCATTCTCTAGGCGCTTGGTTAAGGCCATAGAGACTCTTTTTCAGCTTGCAAACCAAATGCTCTTTTTCCTTTTCTTCAAAGCCTTCTGGCTATATCATGTAAATTTCCTCATGCAAATCCCCATTCAAGAAAGCTATCTTGACATCCATCTACATAAGCTCCATATCCTCTATTGCCACAAGTCCAAGTACACATGTAAGTGTGGTCATCTTCACAATCGGAGAGAATATCTCATCAAAGTCCACACCCTTCTCTTGCTTGAACCCTTTAGCAACCAAAGGGGCCTTGTACTTAGGCACATCATCACCTACGACCTTCATCTTGTAGACCCATTTACATGGCAAAGCTTTATTTCCATGTGGCAAAGAAACCAAGTCCCAAGTCTTATTCTTTATGAGTGAACTCATCTCTGATTGCATAGCATACTCCCACTTGCACTGATCCTCGCGCATCATAGCCTCTGTGTGGCAAGAAGGCTCCTCACAATTAGTAAGCATCACATAGTCTACCCTCGGAACAAATCTCTCAGGTGGTCTAGACACTCTAGATGTTATTTTCAAGGGCATTTCAGCTTGCTGTCCCACTTGCATATCAGCCAGATTTGGCTCATCATTGCCACCAATAGATGATCCATCATCTGCCCTTGATTGTGTACCTATGGGAGTACTTGGTGTCACCATTTCATGCACATTCGGTGCATGGACAACTTGCTGTCTATCAACATATGTAGGTGGATTCACATCCTAGAAAGTGATTCTCCTCATTTCCACATCTCTCATGGGTGTCTTATGCATCTTCTTCTCATTGAAGACCACAACATGGCTTCATATGATTTTCTTTGCTTCTGGATCCCAGAGACGATAGCCCATCTCTCCACTTTCACCATAACCCAGAAAGATGCATTTCCTAGACTTAGGATCCAGCTTCTTTCGAAGCTCTTTTAGCACATGTGCATATGCCTCACACCCAAATATATGCAAATGAGAGTAAGAGGGCTTCTTGCCACTCCATGCCTCTTCAGGAATTCCACCATCCAATCTCCTACTATGTGATCTATTGATCACATGCACTACAGTCTTCATTGCCTCAGCCCAAAAACCACCAGAAAGACTTGCATTGGAAAGCATACATTGCAACCTTTCCTGAATGGTGCGGTTCATCTGTTCTGCAACTGGATTCCGCTTTGGAGTACAAGGAGGCATGAGGTCCCTCTTAATCCCATGTGTATCACAGAAATGCTGAAAGTCATGAGAGATATACTCTCCAGCATTATTAGTCCGTAGGCATTTAAGCGTTCTACCTGACTGAGACTGAATCAGCCCATAAAAGAAGGGGAAAGAAAGAGCTTGAAAGGCTTGATTGGTGCATTCAGACGTATGTGGTCCCATGCCTACACGGTCATTAGGCAAGGCTAAATACTATGTGACATTCATTGATGATGCAACTAGGAAAGTGTGGGCTTATGCTATAGCTCAGAAGAGCGATGTGTTCAAGGTATTTCAAAAATGGTTGGCTTTGGCTGAAAATTCCCATAGAGACAGTGCTCACAAAATTCAAAATCAGAATAACTCAAATGTGGTACATAACCCAAACGGCATAAGAGTTTCATTCCATTCTGGTTCATGTGCCCCAACCTGCAATGCTACAAAGAAGTACTTGGCTGCTCGGTTATTGCAACAACATGATCAGACACCCCTGATACATTTAAGGGATACAAAGTCCCACACTTGGCACCCCTGGCGAAAACCATAGAGCCGTTCTGAATTTTCCAACTCTGAAAGCCAAAAGTGGTCTGAAAGCTAGCATCATCTGGTTGACCCGTTGAAATAAGACTCTTGGTCAACTTAGGCACATGTCTCACATATTTCAAAACAAATGCAGACCCATTTGCAAAAGAAAACTTTATGTCACCTTTTCCCACTATGTCACATGCGTAGTTATTTCCAAGATGCACACAACCTGTCTTTCCATTGTCATAAGTGGAGAACCATTCCCTATGGGGAGTAACATGGAATGAAGCACCATAATCGTGGGAATATGCATCATCTGAAGTGGTGAGCAAGTCTGCAGGTAGACTAGACATGAAGAGAATGTCATTGTCACCCGGGGGATTCACTCTTCATGAAAGGGGGACGTCACCTGCGTGCATGAACTTCAAGAAAACCCCCTATTTAAGATCCATGTAGGATGATAAAACACCCCTATTTAAGCTTATAAGATATCACCAAAATTCTATTATGTCCCCCCTTTCCTTAAATCTACGTTCTTTCTCAAGCATTTAGATCACACAATAAGAAAAAATTTAGATTACTTTCCCTATGACTATTTAAAACCATACACAAAACCAAACTTGTTTGGACTAGTTATCCAAGGTAGCCTATACTATGTCCCCCCTCTTAAATATGGCATGGCCCCCCTAACTTAAATTCAATATTGGGAAAAAATAAAAGGCCCCCCACCCCTAATGTATAAGCTTATGCCTCATTAAAAAAAACCCCCCTATTGTATACTCACGTGATATCATAAGTTTCCTCTTGTGAATCCCCCGAGCATTGTCACTATCATCAGTAACTACATTAATCTCCTCAATCTACATTATTCCTTTGTCCTCCCTTGGACTCTCTTCCTTCTTATTTGCACCCCAATTTGCATTCTTTTTCTTATCCTTTTGCTCTCTTTTCAGCTTGTAGCAATCCTTTTTCATATGGCCCTTCTTGCCATAGTGGTAACACTCAATGTTCCGTGCCCTAGATTTGCTACGAGACTTCCCTCTTCTTGGGACTTCCCCTTGAACTGTGATTTGTCCCTTTGCACATTTAAGGCTGCATCCTGCTTGTTGCCATCCATAGACTTCCGTCTAATCTCCTCGGCCAATAAGCTACCCACAACATCATCAAACTTCAGTACTCCACCAAGTGCAGAGTTTTTGATAGCTGTACGGAGGTATCCCATGAGGATGGCAATGAACATAAGAGAAATATTGCCTTAGTCCCTGCATCAAAATTCATCTTCTGAGCGTGAAGCTGGCTGAAAATAATACTGAATTCATTCAAGTGAGAAGCAATGGAGACCCCTTCCTTCATCTGCAGCTAAAACAACCTCTTCATGAGGTAAAATTTATTAGAGGCAGTTTCCTTCTCATAAGTGGCACACAATTTCATCCACAAATCTTCCATAGTCTGCTCATTTACTATTGTGAAATAAACTAACTCTGCAAGATGAAGTCTAATAGTAGACTTTGCTAATGCATCCAACTCATTCCAATCATTCTCAGACATATCTGCTACAGGCTTAGCTTCAATCCCTGCCAAGGGTTTAATCTGCTTCTTTTGAATAAGCACATCCCTTATCTGTTCTTTCCACAAAGAAAAGTTTATCCCATCAAACTTTTTAATACTGAAAAAATCCTTGCAGACATGGAAGAGGATGCCATGATGCAAATGAAACAAAATCCCAAATGCTAGTACCTGTAAAAGAGAAATCACACCAAATACCAGGTGCACCCAATATGACTGCTTTAATGAAGGATAGTGTCACAAAAAATCAAGGCTCAAAGCATCAAAATGCATCTGACTCATGTGCATATACTATGCATCCATATGAGCAAATCTGGCCCGAAAGAAAATGTCAACCCATAATGACAAAACAATGGCAAATATAATGCCAATAAGAGCTAAATGCCTCAAGCATAAACACCATCCATGGGCATAAGCATCAATAATGTCTCATCCAAAAGATCATAGCACAACTTGTGCATACACTGCAATATGTCAAAGCTGTCCCTCAGCATAAAATAGCATCTATGTGCTAAACGTCCATCAATACAGCATCCCACAAGGCAATTTGGGCCTATCAGCGCATCCAACAAGGATCACAATGCATCCAAATGGCCTGTAAAGCATCCACTGCAACCCAATGCCAACCACAAATGAGCGCACATGGCTCAGACTGCAACTAGAGTGATCTGCATAAGGTATATCCAAGAAATCACGGCCTTACGGCAATGGCCGCTAGTAAAAGTAGAACTTGGGATGTCTCAAAACATGGGCGTCACTGCATAATCGAACTTCAACAAGACAATCTGCAAATATCTCTCTTCTGCCACAACTCCAAAATCTCATCCAAGGATGGAGTAAGATCTAGTCAACCCTTGCATTTACTTGCAAAAAATGAACCTTAGGAAACTTAACCTTAGCCAAAATGCCATATGGCAATCAATGAGAAGGTCTTGGAAACTTTGAGAAATTTCCTTTAAAGAGACGACGGAAAACACAGAGAATCACAACTCCCTCGATTCTTCACGGAATGGCAAGCAGCTTTGTAGACATATGTTTCAGGCAGTCCTGGATCCAACGGGACAGACAACTCTGCAAATGGAGACCCGGATGTTGAGATCCCACTCACACAGGAAATGGTGAACTAAAGACGTCGGAGTAGACAGAGATTCACCACAGCTTCAAAAGTTCACGGAACCGGAAGTAGCTTCTCAAGTAGAAGTTTTGGACAACTCTAGATCCATTGAGAGTGCCAGAACTGCAAATGGTGGCATGGATATGGAGATCCAACACACGAAATCAGGCTCGCATGAAATGAATTTCGTCACTTTTTGCAGGAGCTGTAACTTTTCACTGAAAACTCAGATGACAGAGATGTTTCAAGTGAAAATGTAGCTCTCAATCTGATCTACAACTTCCTTGAAGACTTCAAGTCGAAATTCTATCTCTAACTCTGGATATTTGTGCCACTATATATGTGTGTCTGAGAAGATTTGCTTATATCTTGCGCCTTCAACTTTGCAACCCAGCAAAACAAATGCCCAAGAGGATTTTGCCCCTTTCTCTCCAACTGCTATAGCAGCTCCTCCTGCTGAACAAGGATCTTTTGGGATGCACCATTCTTTCTCAGGGCTAGAGGCTGAACCGGGTTGCTCACGCTACCGCTAAGCTCTACTACTAAGCTCTGATACCAATTGTGAGGACATAACGAAAGCTGAGAGGGAGAGAGAGAGCTTGAGAGATACATGTTTTGGTGGGTGCAGAACACCTTAATCATCTATTTCATCCATATATATATGTGTTTGAGTATTGTACATAACCGAGGTTAAGGTACAGTGGCCTTTAACCCCCACAAGGGGGAGAGAGACTAACGTATGAATGGGCATAGCGGAGGAGAGGAAAGGAGAGAGCAAGTGACTGATGTATTAATGGGCTGAGCAGAGGAGGGCAAAGGAAAGAGTGTGTGCGATTGAGAGAGAGAGATTGAGGTATGAATGGGAAAAAGGGAGAGAGAGTCCTCAGGGAGTGAGAGAATGAGAAGCTCCTCCTCTCTATAACATATTAATGGGCTTATTCACCTTACTTTAATAGCCTCTCCCCGTCCCACCAAGACCCATTTTTCAATATCGTGGGGACCTAGTTAAGGATAAGATTAAGGAAGACCATCATGAGAAAGAGGGGGGATAGGAATAATGATGAGGGATTAGGATTAAAATGGGGTGATTAAGAGGGTACTTATAGACTAAGGGGGTACTTATGGAAGAACAAAGAGGTGGTTGCTGATCATTTTGTTTTGCAAAATTTTTGCGACCCCCGGTTTTCGTTGTGGCTTCGTGTTGTTTGCAAATCGGATTTTTTTCACGGTTTGCCTCTCTTGATCTGCTTGCCTTTTCTTTTTTCGATCACGATTCGGTTTCAATCGGTTCGCTGCTGCTTGAACGCTTGCATTTCTTGCCCGATTCGCTGCTTTTATTGAACTCCTGGATCGGGACTGCAGATTATCAGCTTCTCAACTTCCCATTCGACGATTTTCATCGCTTTTGCGCTTCTTTTGCAGGTAAGATTCTCAAGTTTGCCAAGCGAATGTTAATTCTGTATGTTTTTTTCGGCCGCATTTGCTGCTGCTTGTCTCTTCTGCCAAGCATCAATGTTGAATCGGTGGTTTTCTAGGACGTGATTTCAGGCAAGCGATATGGCTGCACGCAATGCTTATCCGAAACTGAGGAAGCCTGTGTTTGTCAAAGTGAACCAGTTGCTGCCGGGCACTTCGGGACACACACTTGTTGTGAAAGTCGTGAGCTCTAACTTAGTTGTCCAAAAGGCACTGTCTAATCTGAACAACGTCCGCCATGTTCGGATTGCTGAGTGTATTGTGGGCGATGAGACCGGGGTTATCGTTTTCACTGCAAGGAACGAACAGGGTTTGTTCATCTTACCTCTGTCTTATTCCGGCTCTGACATCTAGACGTCCTGTGTAGAATTGTGTTTGGTCGCGCATTCTTTTCACAGTTGTCTGCATTATAATTGTTCATAGCCTTTCTCAGAATTTTTTATTGCCCGAGTTCTCCTTTCTGCTCTACAGTGGACTTGATGAAGGAGGGCGTGACTGTGATTTTGAGGAATGCAAAAATCGACATGTTCAAGGGGTGCATGCGTCTGGCAGTGGATAAATGGGGAAGAGTTGAGCTTTCAGAATCTGCTGCTTTTGTTGTCAAGGAGGATAATAACCTTTCTTTGGTTGAGTATGAACTCGTCAATGTAGCTGACGAATGACAGAAGTATGCAGTTACAAAGGGTCGGTTTGTGTTGGTAATTCTGATAACCGACTCAAACCTTAAAAGTGGGCGCAATCTTTTTTTCTAAAGAGATTTTTCATGTCGTAAGTGTTGAGATTGGAGGAATAAGCTGGCAGCTATCAATTATGGACAGTGGGAGATTGGTAATCTGGAGAAACGTCTGCTGAAGCAAGGTTAAGTATGGTTCTCGGGCAAAACTTATTGCGGCCCTTGATTCGCTTATATGAGGGATGTTCTAAATGATGCAGTTTTTTTGGCCACGTGAGTGAATCTGCTGAAATTTTGCATAGAAATTGGCTGAATTGCAAGATGCGCTTGCCTATTTTGAAGGATCAGGAGGAGAGTTGCATATTTAGGAAAAGGAGACACTCTGGCTGTTATTTCTGGTCGCTAGAAGACTTGGGCGTAATTATTCCAGAGACTTGGAGCTGAAGTTTGCAAAAGAAAATGACAATTTTGCATGTTAGTATTGTTACAAGTTGCGTTTGATGTCACAATGGATCGCAGTGGATCTTACAAAGAGTTTCAGACGTCATACAGAATCAGCAGTTGATGTTGCTGTTATTGCAATAGTGGTGAGTTTAGGGTGGAACTGGCACGGCAGCTGGGAATTGAACTGAAATAGTGTTGAGGAGTATTTATCTGAGTTTTTAGTTGATTGTATGTTCATGAAACAAGATGTATCTGAGTTGTATTGTCAGCTCGCTGTTTTGGGCGAAGGAACTGGGGTTTTATACATGTTGGATACTTAGCAAGTCTTAATAGCTTTATTTAGTTGGTGTCTTGTGTTTTTATACAGATCTTTCAAGAGTCAAGCCTGATTTTTCAGCTGTGGTTTACTAAAGAACGGGTTTTGGATTGTACTAATTGGCTTCTCCCTCTCCCTGGCATTTAGTTTTTGAGCGGTTTCTGTTCCTGGAGATTAATGTGTTCGTTTTTCAAGGCATTCTTTCTCTTTCAACCTTGGCCTTAATTACGGCTTTGTATATTGCATGTTATTTGATAATGTCTGTTGCACCGCTATTGCTGGCTCGACTTCTTTTGTCAAACCTGCCAAAATTTGGCTTCTGTGACTTGTGAAGAATCCATTCATTTCTTTAGCATAGCATGTAGGAACAATCAGTGGATTTTGGGTTTTGGGGAAACTTCATTTTTCTTGGGACAGCGGTGTAGGAGCAAGCAATGGATTTGGGGCCGTCTGGGAATTTGGTTTGTGAACTCGTGCATGCATGCATATCAAAAAGCAATATGAGGTGTTGTTATGCATGCATTGGTGTTATATCAGTGTTTGATTATCAAACAGAAGTTTGTTGCTTATAGTGCTGAACGTGTGTTGGCTGCTCCCAGAGACAGTTGAAACCTCCCATGGGCTTAAGTTGTATGTGTATGTAAAGTGTAGAAAGTACATCAGGCTGCTGACTAGATAAAGCATCTCCAGCAGCAAAACTCTCTCTCTCTCTCCACCTCTCCACATATGCTTGTGTTTGATCCCTGATTGACGTCTGATGAGTTGTTTTGGCTTAAAACTCTCTCCTTTCTCAAGAAATCCGCCATGCTCTCCCACTAGGTTTTGTAAACCTAGGTCACAGGTGGGTCTTGGTGGTTGAACGTTCATGGTTTTGTGTGCGTATGTTCAATCCTTGATTGACGTTTGCCGAGTCGTCTCGGCCGCCTCTCTCTCTCTCTCTCTCTCTCTCTCTCTCTCTCTGTGTGTGCGTATGTTCAATTCTTGATTGACGTTTGCCGAGTCGTCTCGGCTGCCACACTCTCTCTCTCTCTGTCTCTGTCTCTCTCTCTGTGCCTCTGCACATGCGTGCGCTCATCGATTTCTCTAATATCGACTCTCACTCTCTCTCTGTCTCTCTCTCTTTCTCCCCCCTCGCCTCCCCCCCCCCCTTTTCCCTCCCCTTCATTGCCCTCGAGTGTCCCCTCTCCCTCACTATTCTCAACCCCTTACCTATTATCTAGGTCTCTATCTTTTGCATCCCTCCTCAACTGCACTTTCAGATAAATTTTATCCGTCCTAAGACCCCCATCCTTTGAACTGCCCACTACTTCAAATATTGAATTCTTCCTCTTTCCACGTGTCCTAAAGAAAAAGCTTGTACATATGTACTAGCTTGAAAATGTCAATGCAAGTGCCACTTCGGACCATTATTTAATAAATAGCTAGTTCGTGAAAGACTCCAAAGGGATTTTCTAAATGAATCTTACATGCAACATATAAGCGATGGCTCATTATCACAATTGAGTAGGGTAGACTTTCACTAGACAATTGGTTAATGTGGTCTAATTGGTTAATGTGGGCGAGCTCTAAGTTGCATTAGTTAAAAGATGACACGTTTATCGAGGTATCTACTCAAGAAGATTCCTTTCTTTCAACCTTTGTAGGGTTTGGGATGTCAAATACCTAGAATGTGGTTGGAAAGCAAGGATAGCGGGGATATGGGGGCTACCTCCTTTGGGGTAAATTTTAGTTTTTTCTATGGAAGGTGCTAAGTCACTATATCCCACTCTTTAAGGGAAACATTGGAAGTTCTTTAAATGTGGATCATCATTTTGTCCTTTGTAGAGGTAGATTAGAACCTTCTCCCACCTTTTTTGGTCATGTCTAGTTGTAAAAAGGTGTGGTTCAAGCTGCAAGCGTTCCTTAAGAGTATAAGGCTATGGCATTAGTTCGGCATGGAAGGTTGAGTTTGTTATTGGTTGCTAGGGGATGTGGTTGGGTTTCCCTCTTCTTTGCTTTGGCAGGTTCGGAGGGTTGCACCCACTTCCTTTGTAGGGCTACATCCAATCCCTTTATGCTTAATATATAAATTGATCTTTATTATTATATATTTGCCTTCTCTCAAAGGTGGAGAATTGCCTATTACTAAGTTGATGACTTATGTTTGACATGACACTTGAAATTTTGAGGCAAGGAAGATGCACCACGAATTTGAGCCCAATGTAGAGAGGCTTGGATCTCCATAAAATATGAAGGCGACACCATATCAAGCAAAATTTGGATATTGGCAAAATATATTGTAGTATGGTTGCATATGGGCTTCTAAGGTTGTTGGGGTTTAGTTTAGGGAGGTGGCTTTTGCTAGGCTCTTGCAGCTAGCAAAGGAATGGTTGTAAATTCTATGTATGAAGCTCATTAAACATATGGATAGCTATGCCAGTCCCTTTCTTGGAATGAATATATATCCATTTGCATTTAAAAATATATATATTCTTAAAAAATCGAGAAGACGGACAAAAAAAATTGTGAACAAGGTGTCATTTTAGCAAAGGAATGGTTGTAAAATCTATGTATGAAGCTCATTGAACATATGGAGGGCTATGCTTGTCCCTTTTTTGGAATGAATATATATCCATTTGCATTTTAAAAAAAAAATCTTAAAAAATCGAGAAGATGGACAGGAGAAATTGTGAACAAGGTGTCATTTTAAATGAAATGCACACATTGAACTATTTTGGATCGCAGTGGGTCTTAGTTAGATGTTATATAGAATCAACAATTCATGTTACCATTAGTGATAATGAAAATATGGTGCAATAGTGGTGTACTTTGGGTGGAACGGGCATGGCAACTAGGAATTGAGCTGAAACTAATGCTGATGAAACAATATTTATTTGAGTTTCTAGGGAATTGATAGTACGTTGATGAAGTAGCAAGTATCCACGGTTGTATTGTCAGCTCACTGTACCCTGGCGAAAGGAATTGAGGTTTTATACATGTCGAATACTGGTGTTAATCCCTGACCTACACAGAATCAGACTTAGAACTAGGAAACTAGACACCCTAGTTGGCCCAACAAGTAGCCAAGCGCCAAGAAGTGGATCTGTGAGTGGCAAGGGCAAGCAACAGGTCACTACCAGAGTGGCCAAATAAGAGTTAGCAATCGAGGAAGGTTCCCAGATAGGAGTTTAGCAGATCGGCAATTGCTAGAGCCGCTTAGTAGATGGGAACTGGTCTATAAGAGTCTTGATGTAACAGAGAGATGGGCTTTTGGGCTCGCAAGTGTCTTGTATGAGAGGCAAGTCCAAGTGATTGGAGTCCTGTTGTGAGGGATGCGTGGTCTGCCTCGAGTCGAGGTGAGAGTCTTTGCAGCCCTCGGCTATTTGTATTGGCCAATGCCTTTTGGATTAACACAAGTACTCTGCAATTAAGTTGTTTACTAGCATACTTCCTTATCTTTATTCATTCCACGCGTCTCCATAAAGTTTTCACCGAGGCAACACAGACCCCGTTAGTACACAATGATGTTGTGCAACCAAGCACCAGTTAGGGACATTTGTGATTGGTCACTGAGGAATGCAAGAGGAGGCATCTTCCGACCAAGCACTCTGCACACAATGATTGCCAAGCACTAGGCACCGGGTGATCTCAGGGGTGAGTGGAACCAAGCCTCAACTTTGGCGATCATATTGGGGAACGACGTGTTGAAAGATTTGAGTGGGAAATTGAGTGGATGGAATATACAAGTCTTAGCTCCGAGTGCATAGACAAAACAACCAAGCAATAGTTTATGCTAGCCAATGATGAGTTGTGGTTGTTACTTGGTCGAGCACAATATTTCGGGAACATCTCCGAGTGTCTACTGTTGATTTCAAAACCTGATAGATCTATTTGAAGGCTGGTGTCTAGATCGAGGAGTGCTCCCAGGCAGCCCTTTGTATCATCTAGGTAATCAAATGTGTCTAATTCACATGTGAAATGGAGACAACAATGGACAGCTAGGAGAGAGGAATACATGCATCAAGGCTATAGAGGGCGGAAATATTTAGAGAGAGAGAGGCTGCAATGATTTTCGAACCAAGTATTGATGGGTTGGAAAATATGAAAGGTGTAGCTGCAAACTCCTAGCAATGGCTTCGCCAACCTAGATGAAGTGCCAATCATGAACCAAGAGGAGTGGGTTTTGATTTCTACACCAATACCAAGAGTGAATTGGTTAGGGGAAGCTGCCTACAAATCAGGAGGCAACTTTTAGGTGGTGGATGGAAGACTATGAGCCGTCATCCACAGAAAGTCTCTATGTTGAAGAACTCGAAGAGCCCATACGCAAACCGAAGGCCTGGAATCGGGTCGACAAGGGAAGCGTTCGGAGGACAATATTTGAACCAAGAACAAAAACATGATTCTATTTGTGAGTTAGAGACAGAATATGAAAATGTGGAATCTCGATGAAGTGGGCCGTGGTTGTGACATCACAAGTCAAGAACTATCTCAAGGTGTGGTAACTAGGCAAAGTACCCCAAGCCTTACTATACCAAGGAGTCCTACCCTAGTCTCAGCAAAGTACTACGAGTCCTTCACATCGAGTACCAAGTCCCAACATCCCCTCAAACACATATTCGAGTTAGAAGACCACCGAGACGACCAAGTCCAGTCATGCCTAAGATACCAATGTATGGAGGGTCAATTCCAATTGTGCCGAAAGTACCACTGCATGGGAGATGGGTTCGACTTGAAGGAGTGATTCCACTAATCTATGGACATGTTCATACTCGGCATGGAGCTCCACCTCATCAACAAGAGGAAGAGGATGAAGAGCCTCCTAAAGAGCCAGAGCCAGCAGGAATTGTAAAGCCCAAGGTGACCTCTGCAAATCAAGGTAAAGTTTCAAGAATACAAAAAGGGAACAGTGTGGGGGTTAAAGGCCACTGTACCTTAATCTCGGTTATGTACAATACTCAAATCCATATATATATGGATGAAATAGAAGATTAGGGTGTTCTGCACCCACCAAAACTTGTGTCTCTCAAGCTCCCCCTCAACCTCTCAGCTTCCGTTGTGTCCTCACAACTGGTATCAGAGCTTGGCAGTAGAGCTTGGCGGTAGCGTGAGCAGCCCAGTGTAGCCTCTAGCCTGGAGAGAGAGTGGTGCATTCCAACTTCATTCCATGTTACTCCCCATAGGGAATGGTTCTCCACTTATGACAATGGAAAGACATGTTGTGTGCATCATGGAAATAACTATGCATGTGACATAGTGGGAGCAGGTGACAAAGTTTTCTTTTGCAAATGGGTCTGCATTTGTTTTGAAAAATGTGAGACATGTGCCTAAGTTGACCAAGAGTCTTATTTCAGCGGGTCAGCCAGATGATGCTGGTTTTCAAACCACTTTTGGCTTTCAGAGTTGGAAAATTCAGAAGGGCTTTATGGTTTTGGCCAGGGTTCCAAGTGTGGGACTTTGTACCCCTTACATGTATCAGGGGTGTTTGATCATGTTGTTGCAATAATTGAGCAGCCAAGTACTTCTTTGTGGCATTGCAGGTTGGGGCACATGAGCCAGAATGGAATGAAATTCTTATGCCATTTGGGTTATGTACTGCATTTGAGTTTTTTTTATTTTGAATTTTGTGAGCACTATCTCTATGGGAAGCAGACTAAATCAACCCATGAAAGAAGGGGAAAGAAAGAGCTTGAAAGGCTTGATTTGGTGCATTCAGACGTATGCGGTCCCATGCCTACATGGTCATTAGGCGGGGTTGAATACTATGTGACATTCATTGATGATGCAACTAGGAAAATGTGGGCTTATGCTATAGCTTGGAAGAGCAATCTGTTCCAGGTATTTAAAAAATGGTTGTCTTTGGCTAAAAATTAGTCAGGTAGAACGCTTAAATGCCTACAGACTGATAATGGTAGAGAGTATATCTCTCATGACTTTCAGCATTTCTGTGATACACGTGGGATTAAGAGGGAGCTCACATGCCCTTGTACTCCAGAGCAAAATCCAGTTGCAGAACAGATGAACTGCACCATTCAGGAAAGGTTGCAATGTATGCTTTGCAATGCAAGTCTTTCTGGTGGTTTTTGTGCTGAGGAAATGAAGACTGCAGTGCATGTGATCAATAGATCTCCTAGCAGGAGTCTCAGATGGTGGTATTCCTGAAGAGGCATGGAGTGGCAAGAAGCCCTCTTACTCTCATTTGCGTATATTTGGGTGTGAGGCATATGCACATGTGCCAAAAGAGCTTTTGAAGAAGCTAGATCCTAAGTCTAGGAAATGCATCTTTCTGGGTTATGGTGAAAGTGGAGAGATGGGCTATTGTCTCTGGGATCTAGAAGCAAAGAAAATCATATGAAGCCATGATGTGGTTTTCAATGAGAAGAAGATGCATAAGACACCCATGAGGGATGTGGAAATGAGGAGAATCACTTTCCAGGATGTGAATCCACCTTCATATGTTGATAGAACAGCAAGCTATCCATGCACCGAATGTGCAGGAAATGGTGCCACCAGGTACTCCCACAGGTATGACTGAAATTCCCTTGAGAAGAGCATCTAGAGTGTCTAGACCGCCGCCTGAGAGATTTGTTCCAGGGGTAGACTATGTGATGCTTACTAATTGCGGGGAGCCTTCTTGCTATAGAGAGCCTATGATGTGTGAGGATCAGTGCAAGTGGGAGTATGCTATGCAATCAGAGATGAGTTCACTCATGAAGAATAAGACTTGGGACTTGGTTTCTTTGCCGAATGGAAAGAAAGCATTGCCATGTAAATGGGTCTACAAGATGGTGGTCACAAGTGATGGTGTGCCTGAGTATAAGGCCCATTTGGTTGCTAAAGGGTTCAAGCAAGAGAAGGGTGTGGGCTTTGATGAGATATTCTCTCCAGTTGTGAAGATGACCACACTTAGATGTGTACTTCGACTTGTGGCAATAGAGGATATGGAGCTTATGCAGATGGATGTCAAGACAACTTTCTTGCATGGGGATTTGCATGAGGAAATTTACATGATACAGCCAGAAGGCTTTGAAGAAAAGGGAAAAGAGCATTTGGTTTGCTAGCTGAACAAGAGTCTCTATGGCCTTAACCAAGCACCTAGAGAATGGTATCACAAGTTTGATGCTTTCATTCTATCCCAGGGTTTCAGAAGAAGTGAGATTGATCACTGCCTCTACACTACAAGGGCTCAGGATAATAGCCTGATAATCATGGCACTTTATGTGGATGATATGTTATTGGCTAGGAAGAACACTTATGAGCTTGATGCATTGAAGGCCAAGTTGCATGCGGCCTTTGACATGAAGGATTTGGGACCTGTAGGTCATATTCTTGGTATGCGCATCATGCGTGACCGGAGTTGGAAACTCCTTTGGCTTTCACAGAAGGAGTATGTTACAAAAGTGTTGCAGCATTTCAATATGGAGGGGGGGAAGGTAGTAAGTACTCCATTGCCTCCATATGTGAAACTGAGTCAGGCAGATAGTCCCAAATCAGATGAGGAGAGGGCCATGATGGCCAAGGTTCCTTATGCATCAGCGGTTGGGAGTCTTATGTATGCTATGATAGCTACTAGACCGGACATTGCATTTGCGGTGGGAGTTGTTAGTCGGTATATGGCTAATTCAGGAAAGAGGCCAATATTGGGAGCAGTTAAGTGCATCATGAGGTACATGAAGGGTACCAAGGAGGTGTGTATCTGCTTTGGCAGAGGAGAGATGTGTGTATTTGGGTACACAGATTCTGACTATGCAGGGCATGTGGATAGCAGGAGTTCCACTTCTGGTTATGTGTTCACCTTTGTAGGTGGTGCAGTGTTGTGGATGTCTCGTGCACAGAAGTGCATTGCTTTGTCTATCACAAACGCTGAGTATGTTGTAGCCATAGAGGGTTTCAAGGAGGCTATATGGCTTGATTGGCTAGTGAGAGATTTGGGGATTCATACAGGTGTACTGACATTGCATAGTGATTCCATGATTGCTATTCAGCTAGCAGAATCCGGTCTTTCATGCAAAGACCAAACACGTTGAGGTCAGGTACCAATTTATCAGGGAGGTACTTGAGGGCAAGCACATAGAGCTTGTCAAGGTTCATAAAGATGATAACCCTGCAGATATTGTGACAAAGAGTCTACCTAGTCAGCAGTTTGAGTATTGTCGTGTATTGATGGGCATTGGATAGTATGCTCATTGGTTGTTCTCCCTTAAAGGCACATTGGCCTTTAAGTGGGAGGTTGTGGGGGTTAAAGGCCAATGTACCTTAACCCCGGTTATGTACAATAGTCAAACCCATATATATATGGATGAAATAGAATATTAGGGTGTTCTGCACCCACCAAAACTTGTGTCTCTCAAGCTCCCTCTCACCCTCTCAGCTTCTATTGTGTCCTCACAAACCGTATATTAAGTTGCAGATCTTTTTACGCGTTTGTCATATTAACAAGGCTAAGACCAAGGAGGAGCATATGAATTACTTTCCCTATACCTTGGGGAGAACTGCTCAAAGGTGGTATAACCAGTTCTCATTGGTTATTTCTGGGACTGGGAGCATATGCCAAAAGCCTTCTTGAAGCACTTCAGAGAGGAAATCAACAAAGAAGATGCCCGTACCAAATTGGGTGAGCTCAAGCAGAAGGAAGGTGAGTCCATAAAAGTTGTGTCCTAAGTATGCGGGCTTTCATCAATGAGCTTAGTTCACCATCGGATGATAAGTCCTTGCATGCCTGGCTTTTGATAGGTTGTACCTAGGTAGATAATCAATCCTCAAAAATTGTTAATCCTTCCAAAACATATAGAGACTAGTTAACTGGGCTGTGGCCTTGGAAAATGTGGTGGTGCCAAATCCAAGCCGAAGAAAAAGAAAAATAACAATGATGATGAGGTCGATTTTGAAGAAGAAAAAGATCAAGTCTACTGTCAAACAGGCTTTGAAGGAGATGGGCTATCAAGAAAAGCCAAGTTCCAATGAAAAGTGGTGCAATAATTGTTGCAAGAAGGGACATACGGAGGAAGACTACCATACAAGGTACTGTAATGCACGTACTAGTCCATGATGAGACCAAGTGTTGTTTTGCTAAGAACATATTGCAAATGTGAACCAAGTTACAATTGATACGAAGCCCAAGGAAGGATGACCACCTAGGGCCAAGCAAAGTAGCAACCAGGGAAAGAATGATAAGGGTAAAGGACGAATCAAATGCTTTTGTTATGGTGAGAATAATACCTAGGTCGAGTGTAAATTGTGGCAGGAGCATATTAAAATGATCAAAGACACTCTTGAAAGTCAGGAATTGGACCCTAGTTGTTGGGCCATACTCATGGATGTTAATGACTCGGTCAACACCAATGCAATTATCCAGTCAAAAGGTGCAGTCATAAGTTTAGAGTCATCATATGTAAATGTTAATGACTCGGTCAACACCAAGGTAATTACCCAATCAAAAGGTCCAACCATTACTTCAGAAGAGGACTCGCCGTTAGACATATATCTAGAATGGAAGTCACAGAAATGACTAGCGTCCAAGTTGGCCCAAGAACTAAAGGGGAAAGCACCAGTTATTGACTGGCAGCCCAAGCCAAGTTCACCAGTGCTAACAACAAAGCCTAGTGGAGCTTCTAATAGCAATATACTGGGGCGTGCTGTCCACCAACACGAGACGTGGCCAAGGCATGGCAAATTTTTAGGGACATGAAGATCAGCTTGACCATTGTTGAACTGCTGAAGGTTGGTTTGTACTGCTATAAGTTCTTTCTACACAACAACTCCAAGATGAGGATTAAAAAACCAAGGGTGTAAAGTCCCTGGTGACCATATCAGCCATTGATATCCTAGGAGTAGATGAAAAAATACATGTCATCTTAAGAAGTAGATAGTGTCTGGTGTCATTGTTGATGGAGGATTTACAGTAGTTACCATCATTTTAGAGTCTATCGTGAATTGATTAAAATTTAAGCATTTGAGGCCATCACCATTCAAGGTGCAGATGGCAGATCAACAACCAGAAGAGGCAAAAGTTATGTTGCAAGATGTTGGTATTACAATTGGTGGGATCCATTATATAGTAAGTCTATTAGTAGTCAATACATGTGAAAGAGAATAGGTAACCAATCCTATTGGGTTATTCATCACTTAATAGTGCACAAGTAACACGGGGTAGCAACTGACACAGTCTAACATTTCGACGCCTGACAAGATCTTCCAACAACTGGCATAATTAATGCACCAAATATGATCCAAAATTGGAATCAACCCTTAACCTAATGCATGTGGGATAAGCGAGCTAGCATACGCTATGTTAGTAACCCAATGCATGCTGCATTAATAGCCCAGTGCCCTCTAGGTTAGCAAAGTCAACATTGGGTTACAAAAGTCAATGCTACATTAATAACCTGACATATGCTGCATTAATAATGCAACATATGTTGCATTAACTTTGACCATGTTGGGTTATCTTTAATTCCATCATTGTCCTTGGACCCTGCCTTGTGAAAACACATGCACTTGAGAGCAAGGCAAGTCCTAGGATGCATCCTTGAGATTGAGGATAGTGCCTCAAATACCCTCCTATCAATCTATACACCTAGCTCTACATCCTTAGGGCCAACAAACTCAAAATTTGGTTCTTACACCTTACACAAACCACTACATGTTGATTTTTCCAGCTTAGAAAAGTCCATGAGCCTAGATAGAGACATGGGAGAGCCCTCCAACATTAGAGCTTCAGTGGCTCCAAGCACCAACTTTAATCATCCCCAGTATCCCACTCCTTCCATAACAGCTAGATTAAGGGAAACCTTGTCCAACATGATGGGGAGGCTTGGATTAACTAAACCAACATACATGCTGAACCCATTTGCCAGGTAGAATAGAGTGCTGGTAGAACCTTAGGTGTTACCCTAGCCATCGATGTCAGAATCAATATTTAGGGAAGCAAGTCCCATTGTATGTACTGGCCATGAACTGCCACCATATCCATCCTTTGATGAAAGCCAGTCATATAGCGGTCAATTAATCCCCAAAATCCCTCAAAACTTTCAAATGCCGAAACATAGTGGATGAAGGAGTAATCCAGAAGGTCCACAACGAAGACCTCCTACATCCAAAGTTCCGTCATTTCCTACTTGGACACAAAACATGGGAGGTATGCCATTCCCAGCAACAACCGGCCCTTATAGGCATATGCCTGGGGTGAAATGCCACTCCCCAAAGGCCCTTCAACCCAACCTATTAGGCCCAATCAACCCCAAGTCACAATGCAAACGCCTATTGGTTCAGATTCCTCCAATCATATATTTGTACAACAACCAAATACATGGAGCCCTCCAATGTATAGAGCAGGGTCTCCATATCCTCAAGTTCTTTCTACTCTAGAAATAGTATTTTGTCGATGAGGCAATGAGCATCCTAGTGAAACTAGGAAGGGAGAACCTAAGGCCGATCCCTATTGCCTCTTACTTTACCTACACTAACAAATCTGTACAACCAGGTACAATTAACAATACAAGGAGCCACTCCTTCCATCCTATGGAAATTTAGGGCTCAAAAACTCTCGTTACCCCCACCTGTACTGGAACCTCAACCACCTCTACCGCTGCGAATCACTCTTATGAACCAAGTTTTAGTGGAGGAATACCTAGTAATTGGAAAGAATCAGATCATGCCCTTAGTGGGAGTACTCATTCTCAATCCAGTAACACTATCAGGTAGTCCTATAAGTCATTATGTTATGCAAGATGACCAATATATCCCCATCTACCAAATGGCATCCATCTCTATTAACAGCCATTGAGCATGATAATAGATCATGTTAATAGCCATTGAGCATGTTAACGGATTTGGCCCATCCAAACCGCAAGGATTTTGAGCCACAAATGGCTCAAGTTCAAAGTAGTCATCGCAGGGATCACACAAATTGGCAAGGATAACACAAGAGCCATTTGGATATATATATGGATAACACAAGAGCCGTTTGGAGACAAAGGAAAGGTTGAGATAATTAGAATATTCCTTGGTGCCATATGGGCCCAAGTGGCTATAACAAGAGAGAGAGAGAGAGAGAGAGAGAGAGAGAGAGAGCGAGAGTGGTACAAGGAATAGGGTTGGCCCTCCCTTCAAAAGGTGAATTGTATAAAAGGCCAAGTGTTTGACCTTGGTCTTCATTGTGTACTTTGAAGGAATGGAATAGAAGCTCTCTTTTCTATCATTCTCTTGCATTGAGTTTCTTTGTTCTTCCTTGTGAGTTGTCTTGTGATTGCCATTACTCCCTCACTTCCATCCCTCTCCCTCATGCTTTATCCTCCTTCTCTCCCCCTCTTTCCTCACTTTCGCTTTCCACATGGAATCTCTTGCACATGATCTGGTAGACACTTAGGTGACAAAGTGGGATTTTTGTGCACATGGAGCTCCCACAAGGAGTTTCCTGAGAGTAGAGTCTTCGGCATCATCCCCCAAGATCCCCATGACATGTGAGTCACCTCTGAAGACTTCACAGTCTCTCAAAATGTGAGAGATATGAACTTGACAAGGAGATCACCAATTGATTCCATACGTGTTAAGGTCCTCATTCCTTGAAAGCCTATCCCTACAAGGACACCCCATTCACACTAGCCATGACGCCTTCAAACACACAAGCACCATTGTGCATTGGGTGTGGAGTTGGCCACCTCTATAAGGATTGTTCAATGCAGAGACTAGCAATGCCAACTACTGAACCTAAGAATGCAACTCTCAATCTTCTTAGCATTGAGAGAGGCCAAGTGTCCTCAGTACCCTTAAATGTAATTACAATAGCCCAAGCTAATGCTTTCAATAAGGAACTTTGTAATAAGCAGGCCAAAAGAGATAAGCCTAATACATCACATCATAGAAAGCCTAGAGGTCCTCTGTTGGCAATATGGGCCTTGGTGTGTGGTCCAAACCCCACTCGTGGTACCTTTGGTAATATGAATGATTGAAGGGGTATTGGAGCCCCTTGATGCATAGGTGACACGTGGATATATGAACACTAATAGAAAACCAGGTAAAAATGGCAATAGGAAAAGGCACCCAATTTTCATTTTTGCCATTTCTTATGTATGCAATGGCAACCATTTCTCAAAGTGCCATTTATTTGGTAGAAATGTCGGTTAGAAATGGCAACTAGTTCTTGAGTTGCCATTTCTTAGGAAGAAATGACAAATTTTTCTTTAGGAAGAAAGGGCAACAGAGGAAATGGCAAGATTTCTTAAGAATAAATGGCAAATATTTTTTGATTACCATTTTTAAGGTAGAAATGGCAGCACAAAATGGCAGACGTTCTTGATTGCCATTTTTCTTAGGAAGAAATGGCTATTTCTTGATTACCATTTCTTAGATAGGAAGGGCAATTGAAAATGAAATCCTTTTCTTAATTTCCATTTCTTTCATAGAAGTAGAGATAAACCAATAGGTTAACATGATCAGAATCCAAGACCTAGTACCTTGTGCAAACTCAGTAAATGATGAGTATTATAAATCCTTTAGAATATTGCCTCATTTATCCTACATTTTTGGGCATACATGTAACTTGAAATTAATGAATATTTCCAATTTCCTTCTTTGTATTCATAAAACAAGAACTTCTTTGCATAGTAGTTCCGGACTTGATTGAACTTGGATTGGTGCATTTATGTTCACATGTATGACTTTTTCAAATAGGAGGTTGCAAGTTTCTAATGCCAATTTGATGCCCTTTCCAGGGACCATTGTTATTCAAAAGCACTTGCTAAGCTCCCACATCCTCTTATCATTAAATCCCCATTCCAATACATGGCCTAAGCTCTTAAATCTACGTGCAAGCTTTCAATATGCAAGATTTATGCTACCAAAGCTTCATCAAACATAAAATTTTGGCCACAAGCCAATCAACATGAAAAGTTCAAGGACATATAAGTAATCTAATTAAAACCCATGCAAATTTGTATGCCCATCTGACAATCATTCCATGATGGTAAACAGATGGGAATTTCATGCAGCTATGCACATGCATGCACAGAAATGGGAAATCTCACATTCCCATAATTTCGCAACACAGCCTAATGGACACGAAACTTTGTGAGTACATGATGGTTACTCTAATTAACACCCTTGTCAATTTTCATGTAATAAAACTATGAAAATAAAATTAATTACTTAAGAAAATTATGAAGCCTGACATTGAGTAATCATTTACAGACTCCTGCATTCTTTGAATTAGAGTGGTCCAGAAGTCTGTATATGCTTGCTCAATGTCAGGTTGTTGAAGCTTCATGTGGGTGGAAAAGAGAGAAAGAAAGAGAGGAAAAGAGAGGGGAAACAAGAGGAGAAGAGACAAAAAAAGAGGAGAAAAAAGAGGAAAAAAGAGAGGAGAAAAGAGAGAAAAAGAGAGGAAAAAAGAGGAGAAAAAAGAGAGAAAAAGAGAGGAGAAAAGAGAGGACAAAAAAAGAGACGATCATTAAGAATCACTTGAGTTTATTGAAGAAGATCAAGTATCAGGTGAACATATGATGCCAGAGCACAATGATGATATAGGAGATCAACTCGGTATAGAGTTGGAGATAGACTTGTTTGGCATGCTGGACTTGGCTTAGGATGAAGCTGTTGATGTAAATGCTCTTCATTGATTTTTTTCATCTCAAACTTGGACATGAATATATGATCTTCAAACTTGATGTACATGCTCTTGTACTTTTATTCTTTCAAAGTATCAAACATGTAAGAAATTTTTTTTTAAAATCATTGGGAAAAACTCTCTTTAAAGGTCGGTATGGGGGAAAACACTCTCTGTAAAACATCGCTATAGGAAAGTGTCTCAGAGTCGTTATATAACGACCTTTTACAAGTCTAGTAAATGTCACTATATACCCACCGTTTACAAGTCTAGTAAACGTCGCTATATACCAACATTTTATAAAAGTCGCTATATACCAACGTTTTACAAAGGTCGCTATATACCAACCTTTTTAAACCCACCTTTTGTACCGACGATTAGCGCACCGTGCGCCCTAAATGTCGGCGCTTAACCATCGAAATAAGGCCTATGTGTAGTAGTGTACAAGTGAAGGTGCAGTGGAAATGGAACAATCAAATCTTGTGCTGGCACTGCACTATCATTTTGGAGATGTCCATGTCGTTGATTTGATGCAAGAGATGGGAATTGGATGTGGGTGAAGGTGGTGGTTCCAAACCAATGCGTACCTCACTTCAGAAAGAGTGATGGTGCTCCACACTGCGGGATTGATTGGTGCCAATGGGGGTATGGCAGATAAGGGGAAAGGTGGTGCGGTCGCAAAGCGGGCGAATTGGGAAGTTATATATGATATGCTAGCAAATAATTTTAGGAAGATGGTCACTACGAAAACAACATTAATTCAACAATTGCAGTGGAATAGTCTCTGAAATGTGTGTTTTTTGCTAGAGCTGTGTTCTTCGCATTACATATGCCACCTCGCCTATTGTGGTGCCCATGGAAGCTAACCATTTTTTGAGTAGGAACTACTCCAAGTACCAGACCCCCTTTGCATCATTGGGTAGATTCCCCATCCCTTAGCGCCCACCAACGCATTGAGAGTGCATCCTTCCTTGGGGTGCGATGATCTGGGAATGCATGGAATGTGAGCAGTGCCCGTTGCAGGGCTATGTGGACTACACAAAACCACATCAATAGCAAATGGTTAGACGCATGAAAATGAGCATCAGGTGTGCCAAAAAAGACGTCTCTATTGGGCGGGCTGGAGGGATCAAACACCGATGAAGTTGGTGGTCCTAGTTCTAGCGATGTGGCATAGGTGTTGTGACCCTCACTTAAGCGGAGATTGAGGATCCTAAAGAAATAAATCAAAATACATCTTCTCTTCAAGTGTTTTGGATGAATAGTTGTATTAAGGGATACTAGAGATTTGTTCTTCTTGCAAAGGTTCTATGCCTTGGCTTGGCAAAAAATGATTGTAATGTGCTTGCATGCATCTGACTTCTATTAGGTGACTTGAGCATTGTGGATTTGTACAGTCCCCTTGAGTGCCATGTGTTAAGGCATTAACAATATCAGGGGGTTCAAGAGGGGATACCAAGGGGTGCAAGGAACATGAAATTGCTAGAAAAGTAGACGACGCTTGTCAACCGATCACCTTTGTCCATCCAGTTAGTGTCTATGGACATTGTATCATCATTCCATTCCTTGCAAACTATGAACTAGAGATGGGTCTTCCTCTTGCATTCTTTGGGTTCTCAATTCCCTCTATGTATTTCAGTTCCATGTGAATATATCTCTCAGTGTTCCAGTATGTGATTTTTGGTGATTATCTGTAGTGTCCTCCTCGTTAGATAGGGGAATTACATTAAGCAAAGGCAAAGTAGGTACACAATTAGAAAGACCCTCACATCGACTGCCCTTGTGTCCTGCCTCACCGTCGTACTGCACCTTGTGCACCACCCTATGACTCACCTCCACCTTATTTCATTCTTGATCCTAGCTATCACCAAAATGATGGCACTTATCTTCCACCACCAAATATTGGGTGAAATGCTGCTAGACCTTCAATGGATTGGCAACCTGCCCAATTTTGTATTAACAAACAACATTACATGCGTTCACCACAAAGGGAGTTTATTTGTACATTGTATATGAGTCACATGCCCAGGTTGATCATAGCCACAGAAACATCTTGAGGACTTTTGGGATGGACAAGAGAAAGTTGACTAATTTTGAGGTTAATTTTCAGATTTGCCCGATGTATGTGAAGCTTGCATGATGGGCAAGCAGCATCGGCAGCCCTTTCCTAAAGAGGCCAGCAGGGCAAAGGCTCCTCTAGAGCTCATTCACACAGACCTCTGAGGGGTGTGCAAACATGTGTGTGCCCATATGTGGTCTACCAAGAAAAATCCAATCGATGTATGGGTAATAATAAATTTATGTGTAGTCATGATGGGTATACCCATACTAGGATTGTCCAACACGAAGGGTAGCCATTTCCATTTCAATTGTAAGAAGGGAGACTCATTGTAAGGTCCCAAATTTTGAAAAACCTTGTTTCTCCACTCAAAATCTCATTTGTTTGAATGCTATCACTGAAGTGGACTCTTCAATGGAGGTATAAGATTCAATAGAATGGGATATAGAAGGAAATGAGCATGATTTATTGGTGTCTTTACTCCCAAATAGGATGTGATAGTACAAATCATCTAAGAATCCATGTACACAAGGTGGATCAAGATTTGTTTGTGCTAAGTACATGTTGGAAGATCACAATAATTCAATCTCATCCTAGGATAACTTAGAGTATGTGTTAGATATCAATGCTCCACTCTCATGTAACTACGTGGGAACCAACTAACTCTACTTGTAAGCCCCCCATATGAGGAGCAGGCATTTGAGTAGCTCGGTTATCCGGTAGGTCCTTGTTTGGACACCAGATGGGGGCCATGTGTGGCTTGATGGCTGGACGACTTCAGATAGAGTTAGCACACCGCCAACTAGGCTACATGCAAGTGCGAAAAGGCATCCCTTGACTGACCGCACTGAGGGTAGACGGAGCATTTCCCGGGGTAGCCCACTCTCGGGTTGCGGGGCCCGTTTGGAGCCTCAAATGATCATGGATGGCTCTGGGCTGAGCGGTAACCATAGGTTAGTTGCTTTGTTTTGCACACCGGTTCTATCGTTTGGTCGGTGGCCAATCTCGGGACCGACCCCCAGTCGACCGTTTTGGGCAGACTGGGTCGGTCACCCAATTGAACCTAACTGACTACGACTAGTGGCTATATAAGAGCAAGCCCGTGAAGCCCATTTTATCACCGGCTACAGCAACCCTGATTCCTTAGCATCCAGCCTTCGTCTTCTACTATTTCCAGCACACCATCGAAGCTTCTTTCACAGGAGCGCACGGTTGGGAGGCAGCGCCATCTATTGTATCAGTTCTACAGTAATCAAATTTTTGATTCTCCATACTATCTTGTTTTCTCTCTTGCGTACGAGATCCTGTTATCTATTGAGCACAGATGTTGTATTATTTTCTTACATGGTATCAGAGCCTGGACTCTAGCAAGAAGATTTGGTAGTGTGTTTCTGTTTGCGAGCAGATTTGTGAGAGATGGCCCAGCCCGCAAGATTGCGAATCCCACCGTTCGGTGAAAGTGGAAAGTTGGATGGCTCTAACTATCCACTCTGGAAGTTCAAGATGAAGACCATCCTAAGCGCATACGAGCTTTGGGACACTGCTACTAGGGTGGACGTGAGGCCGGTTATGAGACCGGATCCAGCCAATGCAGGACAACAGATAGTACCAACTGCGGATGAGATTCTCGCGTGGACAAGAAGAAATGCAGATGCGCTGTGTTCTAATGTCTGCAGTGTTAGTGATTCCGTCATGGCGTTAAATCAACATGTCACCACAACGGAGGAGGCATGGACGGTCTTGAAAAATCAGTATGAGACCATGAATCAGATGCGGATTCAGAATCTGGAGACTCAACTCGCGAACGAGAAGTTGTTTGAGTCTGAAGCGGCAGAGAAGTTCATCACCAGGGTGAAGAATCTGTTCGATCAGATGACTGTGATTGGCATCACCATCACCAGCGAGAATCTAGCACGAAGGTGCATACGGATTCTCCCACCAAAGTACGACGGTCTTGTTACGACGCTGAATACACAGAATAGAAATCTGCCCCTCAACTTTGAGGATTTCAGTGCAATGCTTCTAGAGGAGGAGATGCGTCAAAAGACGAGGACTGGAGAAGATTCGGCTTTCTGGACCGGATCAAAGAAAGGTAAGGGTAAGGACTCTGGTAACCCATCTTCTTCTGATGATAAAAAGAGAAAGAAGAAGATCAAGTGCTTCTATTGAAACAAGGCAGGGCACAAGCAGAATGAGTGCCGAAAGAAGATTGCAGATGAGAAGAACGGAGTAAAGAAAGAGTCCAGCAACAGTGCGCAGGCAGTACCAATAGAGCTGTTCATAGCAATTGAGGAGATTTGCACGGAGGCAGTTCATGTACCTGCAGATGAACCGTGGATCATTCACAGTGGTGCATCGCGCCACATGACTAGTTGGAAGGATTGGTATACCTCTCTATAGCTGGTAGGGAATGACATCCTGGTAGCAGTCGGCAATGATGCAAAATGTCCAGCAAAAGGAAAAGGTACGATTTCTCTCAAGTCAGATGGAGTTGTAAAACAGTTGTCCGATGTTCTTTATGTGCTAGATATCAAGAGGAACTTGTTGTCCGTTTCTACGATCACGGATCGGGACCTCAAAGTTCAATTCGATAAGAATGGTGCATAGATTCTGGATCTTCAAGGGAAGGTTGTTGGTAAAGGTACAGGCACAACAACATTTACGAACTCTCAGCTTTCAATGCTCGAGCGGATGTGAAGAACACTAAGCTGTGGCATGAGAGGTTTGGTCATCTAAACCTTAATTCTTTGAAGGAGATGCATAAAGTGGAATGATTGCAGACCTACCAGAAATTTCAGATCTGTCCGCCGATGTATGTGAAGCTTGCATGATGGGCAAGCAGCATCGGCAGCCCTTTCCTAAAGAGGCCAGCAGGGCAAAGGCTCCTCTAGAGCTCGTTCACACAGACCTCTGTGGAAATATGGAGACGGAAGCTTTGGGTGGTTCCTACTACTTCATGACGCTGATCGACGACTATAGTAGAAGGATATGGATATACTTCCTAAAGACAAAAGACGAGGCTCTCGGTAGGTTCAAGGAATGGCATGTAATGGTTAAGAAAGAATCAGGGAGGAAGGTGAAGAAGTTGAGATCAGATAGAGGTGGAGAGTTCACATCGACTGAATTCGAAAGTTATTGCAAAAGTCACGGGATCAAGAGGCAGAAACCCCCGCCACATACATCACAGCAAAATGGAGTAGCAGAACGCAAGATGCGCGTCATCTGCGAAATGGGCCGGAGTATGATGAAAGGGAGAGATTTGCCAAAGACTTTCTGGGCTGAAGCATGTAACACTGCAGTTTACATCCTAAATCGTAGCTACACGGAGGCTGTGAACGGGATGACATTGCAAGCCTTTTCTGGTAAGAAACCTTGAGCTACACATTTCAGAGTTCTTGGATGTGACTGTTTTGTGCATGTCCCTGATGCTACCAGGACCAAATGGGAACCGAAGAGCCAGAAGTGTATTTTCTTGGGCTATAGTGAAGAGGCGAAGGGTTACCGTCTCTTTAACCCTGTTACCAAGAAGGTAATTGTAAGTCGCAATGTGGTCTTCTCAGAATAGCCGCATCAATTGGAGGAGGATGCTTCCTTCCCAGACAACCAGGACCAGGATATCCATCTAGTACTGCCACCAATAGCAGAACGAACTCCCCCAATGGTGCTTGGAAGGATTCAAGACAAAGAAGATGAAGAAGAGCCTACAGAACCACAAAGGCAACAGCCATTCCCGAAGTGGGTAAAGCAGCTTTTGGACGACAGAGAACCTCCAACAATTTGGAGGAACCATCCGCGGTCCAAGAGATTAGAGGAGCAAGGAAGGGCGCAGGAACACTTGGTCAACTATGCTTTGATGACAGAAGTGATCCGTGCTGATGAACCCAAGTGTCTTGAAGAGGCATAGGGTGATGATAGGTGGATGGAGGCTATGCAGTCGGAGTATGGCTCCATAATGAAGAACAACACTTGGGACTTTTTGGATCGAGCACCAAAACGCAAGGTAATCGGAACCAAGTGGGTGTACAAAACCAAGTACAAATCCGACGGTACGTTGGATAAGTACAAGGCTCGGCTCGTGGCAAAAGGATTTGCACAGGTACATGGTTTTGATTATCAGGATACTTTTGCTCCCATAGCTCGACTAACCGCAATTCGCAGTGTTTTGGCTTTAGCTGCCTAGGGAAGTTGGCCCGTGTTTCAGATGGATGTGAAATCCGCCTTTCTGAATGAAGATCTCAAGGAGGAGGTATACGTGGAACAACCACCAGGTTTTGAGATCCTCGGTTCAGAAGGTAAAGTCTGCAAACTAAAGAAGGCACTTTATGGGCTGAAACAGGCCCCACGAGTGTGGTACCAGCGAATTGATGCCTACTTTCTGCAAAACGGGTTCAAGAGGAGCCCATCTGATGCAAATTTGTATATCTTCAAAGAAGGAGGCAGGTGTATGATCGTGGTCCTTTATGTGGACGACCTTGTCATAACAGGGAACCATGAAGAGAAGATCTCGCAGATGAAGCATTTGCTAGGAAGAGAGTTTGAAATGACAGACCTCGGACTGATGCATTTTTGTTTGGGGATTGAAGTTTGGCAGGAGCCGAAACAGATCTTCATTTCACAGCTGAAGTATGCTGGAGAGATACTGAAGGCATTTGGCATGGCTGAGTGCAAGACAGTTGGTACCCCTATGGAGGTTGACGCGAAGCTGTCAAACGAGGATTCATCACCACTGGTGAATGAAGCGAAGTATAGAAGGCTTGTGGGCAGCTTGATTTACCTGTGCAACACACAGCCAGACATCAGTTTTGCGACTGGTGTACTAAGCAGGTTTTTCCAATAAGCCCCGGGAGAACCATTGGAGGGCAGGGATGTGGGTGCTGAAATACATCAAAGGCACACTTGATTATGGCATCACCTATACCAAGGGCAACATCTTGATCGGATTCTGTGACTCGGATTGGGTATGAGACGTGGACAGCAGGAGATCAGTGACAGGGTACTGTTTCTCACTTGGATCTGGAGTTGTGTCATGGGTCAGCAAGAAGCAACCCACAGTTGCTCTTTCTTCTACCGAGGCCGAGTACAAATCTGCATGCTTTGCTTCTTGCAAGGCAATGTGGTTGAGGAGGACTTTGGGGGACATGGGTGCAGTGCAGAACAAGCCTACGCAGTTATCATGTGACAATCAGAGTTGCATGACGATTACAAAGAACCCGGTGTTCCACGCTTGCACAAAACACATTGAGATTCAATATCACTTTGTACATGAGCTCATCATGGATGGAGAGGTCGACTTGGTGTACTGTCCGACTACAGAGAATGTTGCGGACATCTTCACGAAGGCTCTTGGAAGAGACTTGCTGGAGAGGCATCTTCATCGACTTGGCATTGGGCCGAAAAAGTAAGTTCACTTGCGGGTGGACATTGAGGGGTGGTGTTAGATATCAATGCTCCACTCTTGTGTAACTATGCGGGAACCAGCTAACTCTACTTGTAAGCCCCGCATATGAGGAGAAGGCATTTGAGTAGCTCGGTTATCCGGTAGGTCCTGGTTTGGACACCAGATGGGGGCCATGTGTGGCCTGATGGCTAGATGGCTTCAGATAGAGTTGGAACACCACCAACTAGGCTACATGCAAGTGCGAGAAGGCATCCCTTGACTAACCGCACTGAGGGTAGACGGAGCATTTCCCGAGGCAATCCACTCTCGGGTTGCGGGGCCCGTTTGGAGCCTCAGATGATCCTGGATGGCTCTGGGCCGAACGGTAAACCATAGGCTAGTTGCTCTGTTTTGCGCACCGGTTCTATCGTATGGTCGGTGGCCTATTTCGGGACCAACCCCCAGTCGACTGTTTTGGGCGGACTGGGTCGGTCACCCAATTGAGCCTAACCGACTATGACTGGTGGCTATATAAGAGCAAGCCCGTGAAGCCCATTTTATCACTGGCTACAGCAACCCTGATTCCTTAGCATCCAGCCTCCGTCTTCTACTGTTTCTAGCATGCCATCGAAGCTTCTTTCACAGGAGCGCATGGTTGGGAGGCAGCGCCATCTATTGTATCAGTTCTACAGTAATCAAATTTTTGAGTCTCCATACTATCTTGTTTTCTCTCTTGCATACGAAATCCTGTTATCTGTTGAGCACATACGTTGTATTATTTTCTTACAGTATGTTGGTCCTTCTTCTTCATAGAAAACTTGAACTAGGGCATATCGTGAACATTAGGGGAAAAATATGGCTACCACCACACCTAAAGAAGGTGGCCCATATATTGGCCTTAAAGATAGATTTTCCTCACTATCAAACAACTGGGTCCAAAAAAATGAGTGGAGAATACCTTGATATTGATGATCTAGATAAAAATGGACCAAGAATATCATTATGGAAGAGGTGGAGTAGTCAAAGGGCAAGGGTATTGACATATCAAATACTTTTGCAATGTAGGTGAAAAATAATGTAACTTGATACAATATAGTAGACTATGTTCATCTAAAAGAGAGTTGTTATGACCAAAGTAAGAGCTTTTGAGTGTCATTCAATGGGCTACTTCAAAGCCTGACATATAATATTTTTAAGCACATCTCAAAGAGATCATTAAGAACGTACTTGGGATTGAACTCCTCTTGAGGGACACAATCGAACATTCATCATGTAATTCCCTAATACACATGGAAAGGTAAATGGAATGGACAATATGGAACACCAATATGAAGGTCACAATTTCGATAGGATTTGGACAAGACCATCAAGAATAAACATGGAAATCACGTTTGTACTAAGAGTGAGCTATTCCACTAGTTAAATGCAATGCTATAGGATATCATGTCCTTTTCATGAGAACACAAGAAGCACTACTTATCTTTTTATGGAAGGAATTAAAGAGTATGGAGCCCATTATTCATAAGAGCCTTCTCTCCATCTAAGGATATTAAAATTTTGTTAAATTGATCCCCGCAACATGAAAAAAGTCATAAAGTGTATTGATTAGTGGAAAACAAAGTAAAGGAGGGGTAGAAATCAATGAAAAGTCTCTCCACACTCTCTTTAAGATTGATAAGAGTCTTCTCTTCATTTAAAAGACTTAAGTTTTTGTTAAAATAGATTCCCCCAATGAAAAAAATTCAAAAATGTATTAAGTAGTGGAAAAGGGAGTAGAACAAGGGTGGAAATAGGAATTTAACTTTTTTCTACATGTGAAGAGTCCATATCCCATAATGTTATTGATCACAAGGGAGGAATTATTAGGACTCTGCAATCCAAGATTTATACGGAATAAGTGCACATGCCCATACGAAAAGTTTAGTACAAACATCATGGAGGACAAGTAGTCGACAAGAAATTAAAAAAAAAGATAAGGAAGAATGAGAGAAGATTTTGTTGCTTCAAGCATATCTTTCTCTCTCTTTTTAAAGAACTAGTGACGGTGGCGATGCCACACCTTCATAAGAAAGCATGATAATGGATAGTGATCTATAGCATTGTTGGAATGGTCACAAGGCATCCACACCTTTAGCATATTAAAGTTCCTTGAACCATGGTCCATAGATGAAATTACTCTCATGGACAAGTGCTTGCTAATCATCATGTCTCTCGAAGCATGGTCCACAATATTACTCTCAGTGTATCAGGGGCTTACGTGTTAATGAAATAATAAAAATTGTGAGAGAATGCAAAGATAAGAGGAGATCTATCATCATGGAAGTTAGTACTATATATTTAAGTGAAAGCACCTTTCTCTTTCATTGAAGTAAAAGTGTTCCAACATTTGTGCTCTTTTGATTCTATAGCATTGATTATCCACTCTTTAAAAGTGTTTTTTCCTACCATAAAGGTTTCGATTTATTAATAAGAGGAAAAACTAGATTTGAGTCATATGTAGGGCCTTCGCACGTGGCTAATGGGACTTCGGATGAGTTTAGGATGGGAATCTATTTGTCATGATTACCCGCTTCCTAGTCGAAGTGGTCTACGATGGGTTTAGGATGGGAATAGTTACTTTTTCTCCCATCATGGACCATGGCCTCAAGGCCTTGGTAACAAGAATGGGATTCCCTTTTTTAGGGATTGGAAAGCATGGAATAATGGTATGTGTCCATGTCCCACCTCTTAAATACATGTAATGATGCCATGTGTCCTCTTTCTCCTAATGGCATCCCTCATTCTTTTGACTCTCAACACATGAAATGATGCCGTGTGTGCTCACCTACTAACCCATCCCTAAACACATGAAATGATGTCATTTGTCCTTTCCACCTAACCCATCCCTTGTTCTTCTGACTTTTATCACATAGTTGTATTTGGATTGGGCCACTTTTTCCATTCCCATTCACATGTGCTAAGACTGATCCTTAAACATTTCAAAGCTAATCTCATCTATCATTAAATTATTCCAAAGCTAATCTCAGCGAGACTCGTTTTTTTCGCGTATATATTGCCATTGGTCCTTGCTTACACCCTCTCGTCGCCTCGAGTGTATTCTCAAGTATGGCGAAGATGGGCGCTACCGTCGCTAGTAGTGAGCTTGGCCAAGCTGAGAAAGGAGCTGCAGTAGAACTGCACGCCCACAGTGAAGCAAATCTCAAGCATGCTGGCTTAGAGATCGTCTTGGAGTCCAAAGGCACGTTCATTTGATATTTTTTACGCTCTGTTGTTGCTTCTCATGAACTGCAAATCTGCTGCGGGATGCTCCATAGCTTGCACCGACAAGTAGCCGAAGTTATAAGTTATCACTAAAACAACGAGCAAATCTGATCTTTGAGGCCGTGCTGCAGGAACATGGGCGCACGCCAGCTACCATCTCACGTCTGCAACGGCAGGCCCTCCACTTCTGAGCTTGCCTTTTGCTGTAGCAGGGTTAGGCTGGGGCGTAGGCATATTTGCTTTAGCGTTGGGAGCTCTTGTCTCATTTTATGCGTGCTATTCGCTATCACGAGTGATGGAGGAAATGGAGGCTAAAGGGAAGCGTTCTCTACGGTACCGTGATCTTGCTCACCATGTCCTAGGTATGTTTAAGGTCTTTTGAAGTTTTCTAGGGCATAGGAGCTCTTGAACATTAAGATTGGTTTCTCCTTCCCAATAGTTGCCTTTTATTATGTTATAATTGCTTTTTGAAACCTCATTGCTTTCGATCATATGAAAAGGACATGGGTTCATACTCGCTTGTGCTAATTGACTTCTCATTTTTTGTAGACATACTAGTGGGTTTTCAGGCTCAAATTCTCCATAATCAACATTGAATATGGTTAGCATTTCAATTAAGGGTAATGTATGGATTTGTTACTCATTAGTTTTAAGGGATTTAGAAAGCTTTGGCACACTTTTATTAAATATATCTAAATGTAAGACAACTCCTCCATCTGTCAATAGGCCCATGCCCTCTTTACATCAATTCTCCCCTTGCCCATATGCATACACCTTTTGCTTTTCTCTCCTCTCCTCTCCTCTCTTCTCTTCTCCTTTCACTAATCAATGGAGGAATTTATTCTACTTTTGGTAAAGCTACTTTAAATTATGCCCTAACAGGGTATGTATTGGTTTTACTACCTTGTGTATATAGCCTAGTCTTGGCAAGACTCCGAACCCCACCTTAGAGAAACATGGTCTCAAACTGTAATGTAGTACATATGAGGAGAACAAAGGTAAAGCTCTATTCATAGAGAATAACTTTCTTTTTATACCAGTAAGTTATCATTGAAACCCCACATACATGTGGTTTCAAAGAAGAGCTTTCAAGGTCATGACTTTTTAAAGAGCTAGCTTTTTATCTTTATCTTATCTCTTAAAAATAAAGAAATGGAATAAACAAATAACTTAATAGAGTATTTGGGAGAATGTAAATACTTTCATAATCAAGTGATATAACTTATTTAAAAAAAAGTCGATTATAAGTATTACAAAGTTTGAAGAGTCAAAAGAACAGGATGTGATGATAAGTTTTACAAATACATATCAATTCAGTGACCTTTCTCTACTAATCACTAACCTTTCTCTATTAAATTTTTTTCTTAATAAGTATCCATATGATTAGTTCATGAAGTAGTAACACTCATGAACTAATAGTATACTGTATGGTTGATGGAGAAGTTTTTTAGGGATGAAGGTTGATAATGCCATTTTATTGCTAATTAAAAGGCATGCTAAAATGTCTTGTATTTAGGCTAGAAGGAAATTAGGTAAGTTAGTCAACTTTACTCTCTGTCTCTGTCTCTCTCTCTCATGATGTTCCCCAAAGGCTGAATATAAATCTTATTTTCACTTTCTTAATATACGTCACATGGTATATGCTTCTCGGCTATACCAATCCATAGATCTCTCATGGATTTTTTCTATGTTGTAATAGATTTGTTTTGATGAAACATTTCAATAAGATGTTCCTTTATCATATTCTATTCAGCTATGAGCACCTTACCTTTTTAAAGTAAAAAACCTTAAATAGGATATTTTCCTCCTTAAAACACATTAGCAACAATATATTTTCATTATGCTCATCACAGAACTACAACTATTCTTGCATATAGCTTGACCTAAGGGGAAATTTAATTGAAAAGTAGCTTATCTAAAATAAATAAAAAAACTCGACTAATTTTTTAGGTGAAAAGAGGGTGATAGCCCAATCAGGTTAAGTTGAAAGAGATAGCTTGAATATTTCATGCAAAGGGGGGGACTTGAACTCAAGACATTCTTTCATAACTAATAAGATCTTTCTACTAGGTTGCCCTAGGGAGGTCACTAAGAAATTGTAAGATAGCAAGTGCGATCAATGGTAGGGGTTTTACATTTTTATGGACCTACAAAAAACATACATACATAAGGAGTTCTTTAATTAGGAAAGTGAAAATTTTCATACATAAAGGATACTTTAATCATCCCATAATTTATAGAGTGGGTGTATATAGTTATAAAAATACGTAGGTAGGGGGTTTTTTTAATACCCCTTGATTGCACGTGCTATATGGGGCTTTTACATGGTGGCCCTATCGGGCACGTTATGTGATGTTGTGAAAAGAGTACGGTATAAGGGCTTTACATTCTTACCCTCATAATAAGATGGGAGCCCCTCCCCTCATAAATAGAGGGGTTTCCTCTCCTCTCTTACCTCGTCCCCCCTCCAAGTCTTTCCCATCGGGCCTCCCTCCCTTCCTTTTTCACTAATAAGTGCATGTTTGAATTTGAAATCCTATTCAAATCCATTTTTTCTAATTAGAATCACTAAGATATTTGAGCTTCTAGTATTTGCAATCATTCCATAGTCACGTTAGGAATAGTGTAAATTGCACTATTGTAAAGAGGACTATAAAGGGCATATAGACAAACCCTAACCCTAAGGAAAAAAGCTATATCTCTTCATCTTCTTCTTCATTATAATGTAGTGTACAATTTTTATGTGTGTCTACTCTTATATTACTCTCTCCGATGTCCTCCAACATGGTATCAGAGCCTATGCTTCCTTCAAGTGTCTACACCTAACTCAATCATACTACTGCGCATCTTATACCTTGAGAAGAGAGCTACACTTTTGCTTTTCATTACACCTTGATCTATACTCTCTAACTCAAGGTATCTTAGCTCGAACGTTTAGCTTCTTTTATGTTAACAAAATCGAGTTTTTTTTCTAGTTCTTACTTCTCACATCTCAGTGTAAGCAATGGAGAGTGGTTCTTAGTTGTGTAAAAAGCTTTAAGGTGTTGAGAAGGATAATACATGTCTTGAGTTTGTATTCCACCTTTTGTTGGATGTCATTCACTATCCATCTTTACAAAATATCCCATAATTTGGAGGACTCAAAATATGTTGTTGAGAATTATTTTATCCTTTTAAAAACCCCTTGGGAATGCCACAAACCTTAGTGGGGCCTCTCTCTCTCTCTCTCTCTCTCTCACACACACACACACACACACACTCTCTCTCTCTCTCGCTCTCGCTCTCTCTCTCTCTCTCTCTCTCTCTCTCTCCCCTCCTCCTCCTTCCCTCCCTCCCTCCCTCCCAATTCATTTTGCGTGTACATAGGAGAGGACTTGAAAAAGAAAACATTCTCTCTCTCTCTCTCTCTCACACACACACACACACACACACACATGCGTGCATGTGCACATGCACGAACATGCACACGCACACGGACATGCACGCACTTGCACATGCACATGCACGCATGCACACACACACACACACACTCTTGCGGACGTGCACACAAATGGATGCATGCACTCACATGCATGCGTATGCGCACACACATACACATACACACGCATGCATACACACATACGGATGCATGCACACACATACACACACACACATGCATGCACATGCACACACACACAAAATCATTCATTAATTCACGTGCACACATGCACACAACCACGCATGCACATACATGCACACACACAGGCACACGCATGCACAGGTGCACATGGGTACGTATACATAGAAGCACACGTGTATGCACCCACCCACACATACATGCATGCACACAATCATTCATGAATGCATGTGCACACATGCACACATCCATGCATGAACAGGCATACACACACATGCACACGTGCATGTGGGTATGCGTACATAGAAGCACACGTGCATGAACCCATGCATGTAAACACATGAACACGTGCACACACACATGCACCCATAGATGCACATACGAGTCCATGCGTGCATGCACTTACACACACACACACATACACACATGCATATGCATGCACTCATGCATGCGTGCAGACATGCACATGGTCATGCACGTGCGCACGCACGTGTGCAAGTGCATTCACACACACATAGAGCGCGTGCACCCACATAAGCACACACACATGCACACACACATGCATGCACGCATGCGCACATGCTCACACACACACACGTGCACATGCACATGCATGCACTCATTCATGTGTGCACACATGCATGCGGTCGCGCATGTGCGTACGTGCATGCACACACACACACAGACATAGATGCACATACTCACACACACACACACACATGCCCATGCACGTATGTGCACACACACACACACACACATGCATGCACGCACGCACACACACACACATGCACACACACACACACACACATGCACACACACACGCACAACACACACACACACACATTTAGTGGTTTGCACTGGTTTCTCTCACACATGGACCCTTAACATGGTCATCTAGATCCATAAGGTAGGGGATCCCATTATCAAAAAACTATAGGACTATAATGATTGGGCATGTCTTCTCCAAGATTTATCCTTCACTGCTCAAAACTCAGGTTAAGGCATTATGCATAGCATGAGCGATTCCACTAGATAGGCATGCTTCAAGCTAATCGTGTGCCTGTAGACCACATCTTCACCTTGAGAGCAACCATTGAGGAGGTATGGCATAGAGATAGAGGTTTATTGTTTCTTTGTGGATTTTTGCAAGGATTTTGGCATATTCCCATGGGATTGAATTTTGATCCATCTACAAGACTCAGGTTACACTCAAGACATTATGTGGGCAATCATGACACTCTATGAGTGGGTATCAGGTAGAGTAATTAGGATGTGGATTCGGTGAACATAGAAGGTCATGAGTATGATTGGGGTTGAGAACAATGGCCTTTATTACCAACTTAATTTGGCTGGTATATTGATGGGATTGATTAATTCGTTGAGACACTAGGCATTCTTGGATCACCATTAGTTGGATCCCTTGTCCCAATTCTCCCATATTTAGATAAAGTGGTCTTACTCTTTTCATTTGCATAGGTCCCTCTTGTAACATTTTAATACAATCTAGAATTTCTATGAGACACATGTTTCAAAGTTCAACCTTGGGAAAACCAAGGTTTTGATCGTCATCACATCTAGGTAGTTACAAAGTGAGACACTAGGGAATTGGTGGAGAATTGTACATTATTCTTACTGCAGATCCCTCTTCTCAAGAACGGCCTTCATGGTTAGATCAAAACTATGTGGGAGAGATTAAGTAGAGAGTATGTTGCACTCACTAGACTTGAGCAATAGTTTCTTTAGTTTCACTTTCAAAATCCTAGGACTAAGGCTCATCTCTTTGATTCTATTTTTGGTCTAACTAGCATGTATGGTAGCCCCTTTTTGGCTAGAATTATTAGAGCTAGAATTGTCCTAAATAGAGAGGCTACTACTCACCTACATGTTATGTATTAACCTATTGGTCCCACATAAAATCCTCCAGGAAGAGTTTGGGGCCACTCCCCTTATCTTGATGCAGCCTTTCAGTATATAGCTCCATATAGTCAAACCCTTTAACTCCATAATATTAGGATAGAGCATCCTATTAGGATCCTATTTTGGTTGGACCTATACTCATTTATAGCACTGGTGATAGAGGGAGACTAGAGGAGTTAATAATCTTGGACATGTAGATGGTTTGTAGGCCTTGGAATCCATATGCGTAGATTTTTACCTTTTCAATATAGCCTAGAGGCCCCATCAGTACCACTCATTTATCATGAGGAAGAATAGGTCATCAAGGAGGATATCTTATAGCCCCAAACGTATAGGTCTTGCTTAGCTCTTTATGGGCATTTAGTAAAGCTTAACTTCTATACAAATCATGGAGGGTTTCATCCATCCACTTGGATATACTTGGATCCATCTCCCACATGCATTGAGGATCTTGATTGGATAGTTTTGGGTGTCCTTGCATTGATTGTGTTTTGAGTCAACATGAATAGAGGGCACTCCCCATGAGGGATGTATTTGCACCTTTGCGACATGCAAGAGGTTGAGTCAGAGGAGAGTTAGAGGAGCACTTTACTTTTACGATGCACCATTTACTATGAGATTCAAGGGTGACCCTACAACCTATTTAGGTATGGATTTGTACCAGTCCCATCTTTCTTGGTCCACACACTTACTACAAGATCCAAGTATGATACCAGCAGCCAAAAAAGGGAAGGGAAAGGATTCAAATCCACTAGATACAAAGCATGTATTTGTCCACCTAAGCCCTTGAGATCATGAGGACTTGATCAATGCTTCAACTATAGCTCTCTAGTGATCCATCGCTATTTCCTATTCATAGATGGATTTAAACCACTCTCTTCTATTTTGAGAAGTGATTTTTATAGCACCTCTAGCTCTCAAGTCATAGCCATCACCTATTCAAGGATGGATGTGGAACACCCTCAAGCAATGGTTAACACCCTCAAGCCATAACCATTGCCTATTCAAAGATGGATTTTTATAGCACCTCTAGCTCTCAATCCATAGCCATTGCCTATACAAAGATGTATTTGGAATACTCTCATTTATTTCAAGGAGTAATGTTTATAACACTTAAGTTTAAAGGGGGACCTCGTTGCATGAAATGTATTCTTATTTTATGATGCTTATCCAATTATGGGTATATGTGATTTGTTTTCTGTTATTCATTCAAACACACCATAGCATTCTAGCATTTGCCTAAATTGATAGTTTACTTTGCCCTCACAATGCCCTATAGGTGTAACATGGGTCTACATTTCCAAAAAGATGACTTTTATATAAAAATAATTAAATTTTTTTAATTATTAATATGTACAAAGAAAATATCTAACAAGATATGTTTTTTTATAGGTTCTGCATTGGCCTTTAAAATTATTGCACCATTACAATTTATGGTGTGCTTCATAGCTGTCATAGCAGGCACTTTACTAGGAGGAGAGACAATGAAGGTATTTTCTTTTTTGAACAACATTTTGAAAGAAATTACTAATGCTTAATTTTTTTGTAAGAACTTAGATATTGAATTTCTTTCTTCTAATATTGTTTTCCTATAACAAATTTTAACTACTACATACACTTTATTTCATTTCCTTGTTTAAAGAAATACCTCTGCCATTTTGCATCTCTCTAGCCCATTATTTAAAATAAATTTCTAAACGAAAAATTCTCTCTTGATTCTTTTAATAAAGTAAAATTAAGTTCAATAGAAGTTGGATGTGCATGGACAACTTTCATAAATAAACGTAATGTACTTTGTTCAATGTGCAGCAAGCTTATCTAGTTACACATGAAGGTGGACATTCCAAGCTATATACATTCATCATAATTTTTGGAGCTCTCACCTTGATCTTGTCACAAGTTCCTTCTTTTCACTCATTGAGACACTTCAACTTTATATCAATGCTACTATGTCTTGGATTTAGCATTTGTGCTCTCATTGGATCCCTCTCTGCAGGTAAGCCATTTGACTTTGTACCTAAAGGTGGGTTAAGAAACATCATTTTTGTATGAAATTTTTAATGGGACCAACTTGTTTCTTAAATTTTTTAGCATAACGATCATGTGTGTGTGTGTGTGTTTGTGCACACGTGTGGGCACATGCATGCACATGTGTGTGTGTGTTTGTGCACACGTGCGGGCACATGCATGCACATGTGAGTGTGTGTGAGTGTGTGTGTGTTATTAACTAGGAAAGAAATCGAGGCCTGAGGCTTGACGCTAGGCATGGTGATGCTTGAGGGCCATGGAGGAAAAGGGAATGTGAGGGGAGAAGCATTAACATGGGAATAAATGCATCCTCCCATATGCATGGTGTGTATGAAAAAGTCTCCGATGTGGGCTAGGTGTGTTCGCACTCTCAATTGTGTGCGACAACCCTTTGCCTCATTTTTTCACATAAATCAAACCCCATATCCCAAGTCTAAGATACTCCCTTGGTCTCTTCCCAATTTTATAATACATTGAAACATCTAGGAGGACAAGTGGAGGGTTGGCACAAGAAGTCTTGCCACCTCATCCTACTTTTCCCATTATTTAACTTGCACTCTTTGACTATCTACACCCCCCTCCCACATGGGTCTATCCTACATGGAGGGAATAATCCAATATAATATCCATCTCCATCTATTTTATATTACTTCTTCCATGGTTCTTGGGCCATGTCTCACTAAATGCAGGCATGGGACCGCCTAGGTGGAGGGGTTGCACATGGAGGAACCAAGCCACCTTAACATTTTATAATATTACTACCATGGATTATGTACAACACACCTTATGGGTACTCTTACATGGAAGGGTGGCACATAGTCATGCCCTGCCACCTGAACCTGGGCCCTATGCACACCATATTTTATTATACTATTGCCACACATACAAGCACACACATATATTTATGCCTTTTACCTTGGTCAAATTTATCCATAACAGTTCCCCCCCCCGGGCAGGGAATGCACATCATTTCCATGCCTGGGACCATCATGTACAAAGAAGGGCTTGAGGTAACTCTTGTTGATCACCTTCTTGCCATATGGCTCAGGCACCTTCTGTACTTGTACAGACAGACCCATTGCTACATTCCTTGATGACTTTGTATGGACCGGTCCACAGTGGAAGGAACTTTTTGTCCATTTGGTGGTCCAATCTATTATCAAAGCATAGCACAACATCCCCCTCAGAAAAGTATCTTTCTCATCCCTTGCAAATCTTAGCATCCAAGCGGGCCTTTTGTCGGTTCTTTTGGATCTTTGTTTGATGTAGGGCAAGGTATCGGGTTTCATCTAACTTCTCAAGTTGTACCAACCTGGCCTCTACATGTTCATCTTCTGTCATCCTCTGTTCTTGTGCCAATCTCAAGGCCGGAATCTCTACCTCTAGTGGTAAAACTGCCTCAACACCATACACCAACTCAAAAGGAGTGTGACCTGTAGACGTTTTATGGGTGATGTTGTAAGCCCACATGGCTTCAATGACCTTCTGATCCCACTGGCTCTTGTATCCTGCGACCATTTTTCCCATGGATTTACAAAGGAGGCCATTGGTCTGCTCCGTTTGTCCCATGGATGTTGGATAATAGATGCTAGAAGTGCGATGATCAATACCCATGCGATCCATGAGCAACTCCACTGCTTCATTTAAGAATGGACTCCCATGGTCAGATACTATTTCCATGGGTGTCCCAAACCTTGTGCAGATACGTTCAAATATGAAATTTGAAACTGCCTTACCATTTGCAGTGGGGAGGGCGATAGCTTCGGCCCATTTAGTGACATACTGAGTGGCTACCAAAAGATACTTCTTTTTGCGGGCAGTCATGGGTAGGGGCTCGACAAAATCTATTCCCCACTTCTGAAACGGATGGATGGACATCACTGGGTGATGTTGCCTAGGATGCAAATCCTTCCTACCAAAGAATTGGCATGGTTCACAAGTTTTGCAATACATAGTGACATCCTTGAACAAGGTCGGCCAATAGTACCCAGCATGTAAAATCTTCTTAGTTGTATAGTCACCAGCATAGTGGCCTCCACAAAATCCATCATGATAATGCTTCAATACCTTAGGTACTTCATCTGCATCAATGGCCCGTCTTAGTACCCCATCCAGGCATTGACGGTACAACACTCCATCAAAGAGAGTGTAGCACCTACTATCTCTATAGATTTTCTTTCTCTCATAGCTAGTACTTTCTGGAGGAAAGGAGAAAGCGGTCAGAAACCTGTAGATACCACCATACCATGGATCCCCAAACTCTATGGCCACTACAAGGGTTACATTGAGGCACTCCTCTAAATCAATCAAAGCATTCTTCAAGTTGGAACAACCTCCTTTTACAATTTTGAAAGAAAAATCATATTCTTGTTAAACTGCCAACCATTTGGCCAACCGGCCCATGGGATTTGGTGATTGAAGAACCTGCTTTGCAAGACCATTGCTACAGATTATAATGAAGGACTTTCCAGCTACATAATGCTTAAATTTCTCAATGCAGAACACCAAAGACAAAGCATGTTTGTCAGCCTCAAAGTAGCATCGTTCAGTTTCGAGCAATTGTCGAGAAGCAAATCGAACGGGATACATGAGCTGATCCTCCCCTTGCTGGAGAAGAATACTTGCTAGAGTATGCTCACCAAACCCAAGATTGATATGGAAAGTCTTTGACCAATTAGGATTGCGTAGAATGGGTTCTGAAGCCAGATCACTCTTGATTTGTAGAAACCCATGATCACAATCCTCATCCCAAGAGAAATCAACCCCATCTTTTAATAGCATGGTCATGGGTCGCATCAAAGTAGCATATTGATCAATGAAGTGGCGATAGTATCCTACTAGATTGACAAATGAGTGTACCTGATGTTTGGTTGTTGGTGGGGAGAGCTTCAGGATATATTCTACCTTCTTGGGGTCAGGCTTGACACCCTCGGATGAGACAATATGTCCCAGTAACCTCCCTTAGTAGCTCCAATGGTGCATTTATCAGGGTTGAGACTGCCATTCACATCATTGACCCTTTGGAAGGCCAACCTAACCTTCATGACATGCTCTTTATGTGCTGATAATATATAGAAATCATCTAAAAACACCTCCAAGAAAACCCCCAAATAAGGAGCAAACACCATCTGCATAAACCTTTGAAAGGTAGTAGGAGCATTGGTGAGGCCAAATGGCATTACTTTGAATGCAAACGTCCCCCAGGGTGTGGAAAATGTGGTTTTAAGCACATCCTCCTCAACAATTCTGATTTGATAAAACCCGGATTAACCATCACAGAGTATACATCTCATGACCACTTACCTTCTCAAGAATGAGGTCTTGAAAGGGTAGAGGATGATGGTCCCTCTTGGTGGCCGCATTGAGTTTCTTATAGTTGATGCAGACTCGCCACTTGTTGTTTTTCTTTGGGGTGACTACCACTGGTGAAACCCATTCAGTATTGTGAACTGGCACAATAAACCCAACTTCTACAAGCTTCTGCAACTCTAAGCGCAAAGCGTCGGTTTGTAGGGGCCCTAATCTGTGATACTTCTGAGCCACTGGCTTAGCATCAGGCTTTAGCTCTATCTTGTGTTCTATGGTAGTCACATGGCGAAGGTGGCAGTAGCTAGTTGCAAAGAGGTTAGGGAAATCTTTGAACATTTCTAGGAACTCATCTTTCTCACTCGGAGTGAGGTCACGGGAAAGCATAGATTCAAGTTGTTGAGGACTAGCTGTCACCTTTTTCGCGGGTGGCGGGGTCGGAGACAATCTTTGAACATTTCTAGGAACTCATCTTTGTCACTCGGAGTGAGGTCAGGGGAAAGCATAGATTTAAGTTGTTGAGGACTAGCTGTTACCTTTTCCACGGGTGGCGGGTTGGAGACACCCCCATCATGTAAACTTCTTCCTCTGAGAACTCCTCCCCTCCGTCTGAATCTTCCATTGACTCAGACAGCGAGGATGACAGAGTATCATTGTCTTGCTCCTCTTCTTGTTCTGGTTCAGTGGCACTTGGTTGCATCGGGATCTTCTCCTTTGAAGCACCAAAAGGCATGTGTCTTGTCTTCCAATAGCTAATTGCATCACTCTTTCTCAACCACGGTCTCCTGAGAATGGCTGGGTAACTCCTGCCTGTATCTTCAATGTCCACTACATAGAAATTGACAGTGGTGGTCAACCCATTGAGAGTGATGGGAAAATCCTCAATGACTCCCAGGGTGGTGAGTCGTCAACCATCTGCTACCTTGATTCGAGTGGAGGAACGCCTTGTGCATTTCAAATTCAACTTCTTCATGATACGAGGCACCATGACATTACATGCAGCTCCCCCATCAACACACACACTTTTGACACGACAGTTATCTATGATGACATCTACTGTATGCGGTTGCCGATCAACTTCCTTAGAGATAGGAGAAATCTCTCGTACCTCTCCCTTTTTCTTGCTCTTTCTTGTTGAGAGCCCTTGCTGCAGCTCACGTCTCACCTTAGGGCTTAATGCTATTAGTTAAGGAAGCGTGATGCTCAAAGACCGATGAGCAAGGTCCTGAACGACCAAATAGTCTTCTTGCCCTGAGCCGATAGGGAAATACGAGGGCGACCACTTACTCCTGCGAGATATTTTATTCTTCTCTGTTGGTGGGTCTGCCATCTCAGCATCTGAGGGCTCTAAGAAGGACACCTTCTTCCTGGGGCGGCCCAGTGGTCCACGGTTTGGAGAGGGGTCCGAGGTGGTACGACTTCTCTTCCCGAGGTCAAGGACCTCTACGTTAGAATCCTCAGTGCCTGATTCACTCTTAGAAGATTCACCCTTGGGATATTGGGACATTCGGTGTGATAATGACACTTTTGGTGGCACTCATAGCACACAACATAGGCACGTTCTCTTGGAGGGCGATTGGCTTGATTTCTGATGCCCATCATCTCAAGCCGAAGATCATTCAGGGCCTTGGCTAGGTCATTGAATCCGGGTTCTTTAGCAGGAGGGTCCGAGGGAGTAGGAAGGAGGGGCACTCGTGGGTGAGGTTGGGGAAATCTTCCAGGCAGAGGGTGAGGATATACACCTTGTTGAGGGTAAGCATCTAAGGGAGGACCATACATTTGAGGTGGAGGCAGTGGATACATCCCTGATGAGGGGTGGAAGTATGCCCCTGAGTTGGACCCCCAGGTTGTTGTTGCAAGAATTGAGGGGGTTGCGGAAGGACAACTATCTTCTTTGAAGCGGGGTCAGACTGAACTTTATCAAACTTTTGAGCAATCTCTTGTGCTAGCACCATGGTCTCGAGATTCTCCCATTTAAGCTTGAGGCAAAATTCATCACTTGCTCCTGCTACAAGGTAGCTCAGCACATGTTGAGTCATTCCAGCTCAAAATCCGGCATTGTCCTCTTGCGTGGCAATTAAATGGTCCAGGAGCACGGTCGCTCGATCTACATATCAATGCACCGTCTCAGCTTCTGATTGCTTTAGGTTTGCCACTTGCAGGTACACATTCTTCGGCTCCTCTTCTTTGCCAAAATACTCAATCATAGCTGCTGTCAACCTTGGCCAACTTTGGCAAATGTCTTCGGCCTACTTCTCATACCACACTTGAGCCAAACCCTCTAGAAATGTGGGAAGAACCAACATCCATCTATCTTCAGTAAGAAAGTTGAGAGAAACACAACGGCGCTTGAAGGCCACAAGATATTTTCTTGAACCCGTCCACAGAACACGGGAATGTCAGCCATGCTTGGAAAATGGAAAAGAGAGAGACGAAATGAGGCTTATCTATTGGCAAACAAGGGAAAGAGGTAGCTTGAACTGAAAATCAGGTGAAGATACATCCAAAAGCACACATAGGCAGGGTAGGGTGTGACTGGTGTATTGTGAAATACTATATGAGAAGAATCTTCAACATAGAATAGCTTATAAATAATTTTAAAAGGACCAACCCTCATGATATTGCATCCATCTTTACAAGCGAGGGTTAGAGACATGGCGCTGCATGAGGTTGTTCATCAAGGCAAACAAGAATGCCATGACAAACGTCAACAGTTGGAGAGCTTGCACATCACCTTTTGTGAAGAGAGTGGGAGAGAAGGAAGGAGTCTCACTTGCAGCTTTCTCACATACACAATGGGGGAATATACACAAAGGTGGAAACTGAAAACAGTTTTCCTCTTCTTAGTTGTGAAAGCCAAAAAGAACTCTCTAAGTGCAAAAGGAATAGGTGAACCCTATATGTGGGTCTCAAACCAAACTCAGCTAACTAAGGTGGCATACTAACTGAGCCACTAACTAGAGTACATAAAGATAGCTGTCATCCAGCTATTATTCATGGGCGGTGTACCAACCGCATCTACAACTAACAAGTCGGTGATATAAATGCACAACGGTCACCTTGGCATATCACGAGTGGAGTTTGATATCTCAACAGTCCCCCTCGAGCTCAATCCCAATTCCTGCACACCAAGTAGGTCTCTGAACTTGCGCAGCTTCTCTGCACCCAATGCCTTCGTGAATATGTCAGCCTTGTGTACTTAGAGAGTTCTTTTTGGCTTTCACAACTAAGAAGAGGAAAACTATTTTCAACCTCCACCTTTGTGTATATTCCCCCATTGTGTATGTGAGAAAGCTGCAAGTGAGACTCCTTCCTTCTCTCCCACTCTCTTCACATGGTATCAGAGCTTGGTTTGTGGTAAGGAGCTCGAGAAAGCAAACCAAGTTCGTAGTGTCTTGGTAAGAGGATCAGTATTGCTTTCCTTTTTCGAGTTTGGGAGCAAATCTCTGTAGGTAGCACAGCCGGAAAGTGCAAGAGTGCACTGTCTCAGATTGGGACACCCTTCACAGTGCGACAAGAGGGCAATATATGCTGTGGGTAAGGGTAAAGCCTTTGGTGATATTATTTTTTTGATTCGAGGCCATTTTGGGGCCCGTTTTGGTGGCGAAAGCTTTTCGTAGGCACTCAGGAAAGTGCCCTGTTTTTGCTGTGTGACCACTATTCTGTAGGTCAGTGAGAAGTTATCGCAGAAATTACATCATATGCCTGTGTGCAGAGATATTGGGAGTGACAGAATCATTCTTATTGCCTGTTGATGCATAATCGTCATTAGGAAGTACTGTGTGGTCAAATACCACTCTCGTCAGTTTTGCAGATTTGCCCTTGTGAGGCAGAAGTTGTGTTTTTTTGCAGTGATAGAATATTTTGCAGTGTTCTATAATGGCATCTAATTCTCTTTCACAGATTGTCACTGAAAAGCTTGACAAGAACAACTTCCAAGCATGGAAGTTTAGAATGACAAATTTCCTTAAGGGAAAAGGCTATTGGGAATTCATTAGTGGAGTTGAACAAAAGCCAGTTATTCCTAATGTTCCCAATTAACAGGAGTTGCTGGCATTTAAAGGCTGGCATGAGAGAGCCAGAAAAGTTATGTATTGGCTGTCTATCAGTATTTCAGATTCTATGATTGTGCATATTTAGGATTCAAGCACGCTGAAGGAGGTGTGGGATACTTTGACAAAAATGTATAGCACAAATATGCAAGCCAGGAAAATGCAGGTCAAGTAGGAGTTCCATAATGTGCAGAGAGAAAATATGAGCATCAATGACTACCACATGAAGGTGAAGAAGATTGCAGATGCACTTGCTTCCATTGGGTCGCCAGTGGAAGATGATGATGTTGGAATACTGAAAGGAAAGTGTTGGAATACTGAAAGGAAAGAGTAGAGTTGACACAAATTCAGAATACTTGCTTATAGAATGAAGAAGAAAGAGGTCCTTAAGTAGGCACCTCATACAAGGTCACTGACATCACTGATGACCTCAAAGCTCCACAATCATCTCCTCAATCTGCTCCTAGATTCACTCAATCATCCTATGTGGCTTTTCCACCACCTAACTGTGCTTGTGGGCACCTAACTGTGCCTCTAGCACTCACACATAGAAACATAAGGTGTGCCTGAGGCATACACCTTGAGATATCCCAACAAACCCCCCCTCAAGGAAATGCCTCAGGCTATGTCAAGGATACATCTAGTCTCATAGTTTCTCATGCCATCTCATGGTGGTCAAGGATAAATCTATGGCTAGGTTCTCATGCTAGCAAGGGTTCCCTTGGGTGTAAGGTAAATAGAAAGGGATACAAACAGACCTTCCAATGGTTATCTCCCTTGCATGTACATGCACACAATGTCTGCAAGAGGTACCATGGAACAAAACATACACATGGCCTACATCATAAGGTGACCAGAGGTGTTTACAAAACACACACAACACAATAGTTTATTTTCATTCATTTTGGAGGACTATCCAGGCTGAGTACCTTGACATAAAAAGAAAAGAGATCTGGAGCATACATAGAGATGAGTTTAAAATGCATAATCTTCAAAGGATGCCTCATCTTGTGGAGGCTCATTCACTGTAAGTAGATTTGCATTTTCTGTCTTTGCTTTGTCTCTGCAAAACTTCTCACTATGGTTGTTTTTGCCACAGTGCTTGCATGAATTTACTTTGAAGTAGTCCTTTGAAAGGTGATTTGTCTTTCCACAGTGATTGCAAGGAGTATACTTGCCCTTCTGGAATTTCATAACATAAGCAGTGTCATTGCCTTTTCTTAACTCCATATGTCTTTCTTCTTCTTGGAGAGTTGAGATAATGCCTTCAAGGTTTGGATTGGGAAGATTCTTCAAAGTGCTTACAATGTGATCAAAACTTTCAGGCATACTCTTAAGTAGTACTGCCATAGCATCATCAGGGGTGATAGGAGAGTTGATAGAAGCTAACTGAGTCATAAGACTCCGCATATAGTTGACATGAGCAGCTAAAGTAGTATCACTTGCCATCTTTAATTCAAAGAAAGAGATTTTAAGTGATAGTTTAGATATGTGAGAGCTTGCACCAAAAATCAAATCTAGCTTCTGCCATGCTTCCGATGGAGACTCCAAGTCAGATATATGATGTATGTAATCATCACCCAAAGCTAAAGCAATTATACCATATGCTTTTTCTTCTCTTGCTGGATCCCTTGCCGGTCGTGTCGGAGCTGAAGATTCTCCAGCATTTGAGGCCGTAGAAGAAGCTGAAGGAGTAGGTTTGACAAGTCCCCATAAGTTCTCCCGCATCAATGCAAATTTTACCTTCATTTGCCATGTATGGAAGCCCTTTCCATTGAACTTCTCAAGATTATATAAAGTAGCCATGAGAGGGTCTAACCCAGATATTGGGCAGTGTCTATCTCTCTTACAAGGCAAAAAGAACTGAAATACTTCCAAAGTATAGGCACTTGATGTAGCAAATAGTAGTGACTAGTTTTCAAACAATGATGCTACTTTTTGCATGCTTCATAGAAGTGAATGAAATAAACACTTTCCAATCACAACCAAGTCTAGCAAGTCAAAACAAAACTGAAGCAACACTTGTAGTGAAGTTATTGAAAACTTCAAAAGACCAGAAATGCTAGAGTAGCATTTTATGTAGCATCATCTTCAAAACTTGTCCAAAACTGTCAAAAATGAAAAGCTGAACTTGGAGGGCTTGTAGCTCATTCTTCAAAGCAAAGAAAAGAGGGCTTTCTGAAGCAAAAGAAAGCTCATATACCAGAGAAGGTCCAGCACAGAGGTTGGACGAAATGGTGCGCACTTTTGCCCGGGAGAGTTGCTAGAGGCTGAAACTGAGTTTTGACGATTTCTCCCTCGTTACTGAACCAAATGACTTGAAAAATGGCTCAAAATCTTCGTCTTAAGGTCGCCCATCTACTCCTAAGAGGGCTCAGGCAATGGCGGAGCAGGCAGGGAGTATTGAGCAACAGAAGAAATTCGCTGTTTGGAGAATGGCAGCCACCACAGACGTTTTTTCTTCAATTGCTTGCAGGTGGAAGTTCGCGCATACTAGAGGAGTTTCCAGCTCAGAGGGTTTGGGCAATGGTCGTTTGTAGATGGAGAACCAAGCTCTCAAAGATTTTGGGAAGAAAGAGGAAAATGGAGAAGAAGAAGATGATGATGTGGCAGAAATGGGCTCAAGGGGGATCAAATGGCTCTGATACCATGTTGGAATACTGAAAGGAAAGAGTAGAGTTGACACAAATTCAGAATACTTGCTTATAGAATGAAGAAGAAAGAGGTCCTTAAGTAGGCACCTCATACAAGGTCACTGACATCACTGATGACCTCAAAGCTCCACAATCATCTCCTCAATCTGCTCCTAGATTCACTCAATCATCCTATGTGGCTTTTCCACCACCTAACTGTGCTTGTGGGCACCTAACTGTGCCTCTAGCACTCACACATAGAAACATAAGGTGTGCCTGAGGCATACACCTTGAGATATCCCAACAGATGATTTAGTTTCTGTGACCTTGAATGGTCTAGGAAAGGATTATGCACAGTTCTGAAAATCCATTGCTGTTCGTGAGAATTTTCCTGATTTTGGGGAGTTGATTGCTCTTCTAATTTTTGAAGAGCAGAGAAATAGTGGTGCATCTTCTTCAGGAGGAACTTCAAAAGAAACTGTCTTCTACTCAAATGCTGGAAGACGTAGAGGCAGAGGTAGAGCAGGCCGATCTGGAGGCCATGGCAGAAATCAGAATATGCAGCAAATTCAAGAAAAGAAGTCCTATGGAGGAGGACGTGGTAACTTTAGAGGCAAGGGGAGCCTAAGAGGTTGTGGTGGATGACAGAGAGGCCAAAATGCAAACAGCAATGTTGAATGCTACTACTGTGATAAAATGGGTCATATGGTTAAAGACTGCTATAAAAAGCAGAATGACATCATGACTGGAAAATTGTAGCAAGGCAATTATGCATTCTCTAGTAGATAGAGTGATGACAGAAATGAGCATCTATTTATGGTGCAGCACATGACCAATTCTATGACAAGTGCAGAAGAAAGCAATGATGTGTGGGATGTTGACTAGGTGTGTCAAACCATATGACAGGTCATGTAGAATGGATGTAGGATGCAAGGAAAATGGAAAGACTAGGATTTGTGGAGACTGGTGATGATACTGCACATCCTATTGTGCAGATTGGTAAAATTCCTTTGTCTATGCAGGATGGGAAAAAGAAATACTTGTCTGATGTATTTCATGTCCTGAATATCACCAAGAACCTGGTTTCTATTGGTCAAATGGTTGAGTAGGGCTTGTAGGTCAGATTTAATCCTCATGGATGCTTTGTTGAGGATATGAAAAATAAAGGCCGCTTGATAGCAAAAGAGAAGAAGGGCAGGATGTTTACGTTGGATGTGGACATGCCTGAATTGAGTGCAGCAATGTTTGCACAGGGACCGGTGTAGTTGCAGATATAGATATCTGGCATAAACGCATTGGTCATGTTAATGTACAACGACTTAAATTAATGCAAGCCCAAAATATTGTTGCAAGATTTCCTAAGTTCAAGGTTGTAGAAATGCATAATGTATGTGAAGCCTGTCAATTTGGAAAACAGGCAAGGAAACCATTTCCTAGACATGTTCAAGAGAGTAAGAGGCCATTGGAATTAATCCACTCTGATGTGTGGACTTCTAAAGCTGCATCTATTGGAGGATGCCATTATTTTGTCACTTTTATTGATGACTACAGCAGAAAAGTTTGGGTGTATTTTATGAAAAAGAAAAGTGAAGGGTTTGGGCATTTCAAAGCTTTCAAAGCTATGGTTTAAAAAGAAACAGGCTTGCAAATAAAATGCCTAAGGTCAGATGGAGGGGGAGAGTACCTCTCAAATGAGTTTGCAAGGTCCTTGTAGGAGCATGGCATAAAGCAGCAATATTCATGCAGTCGTACCCCACAGCAAAATGGACTTGCAGAAAGGAAAAACAGACATATTGGAGAGGTATCTCATGCCATGCTCAACGAAAAAGACCTGCCAGATTATTATTGGGCTGAAGCAGTTGCTACAGTAGTCTACATAATGAATAGGACTCCCACTGCAGCAATACATGGCATGACGCCAGAGGAGAGGTATACTGGTAGGAAACCAGATATTTCTCATTTGAAAGTTTTTGGTTGCATTGCCTATGTTCATGTGCCAGATGATTTGAGATCCAAGTTGGATCCAAAAGCTGAGAAGTGCATCTTTATTGGTTATTGTCTGCAGTAGAAAGGGTATAGATGCTATAACCCTTCTACTCGTAATTTTACAGTGAGCAGAGATGTTTTTTATGAGATGAGGAGCTGGTGTAAACCAGTAAATGTGATTGATGATGTAGATGCACAAAATGGTAATGCTGCACAGAATTCACAGCAGCAATCACAAAATATTAGTGGACCTATAATGTCCTCTAGTAGTGGTTCACATACTTTGCCATGGACAAGCAGATTGAGATCACGAGGATCTCCTCAAAACAATGCAGATAATGGTATGCAAGTATCATGAAAAGGAAAAGAGAAAGTAGATCATCCCATGGTTGATGTGAATGCAGGTCACTCTTATGTGGATGGTGAATCAAGTGGCTCAAAACAGAGCCTTGATGATGAGTTGGGTATTTCTTCTGTTGTTACACCTGGAGTAAGGAAGATAAGGGATGTTTTGAGAGCACCTAGTAGTGAGCCTATTTTGCGTAGGTCTACCAGAGCTAGGTATCCTGTGGATAGGCTGAAATATGATGGATTTAAAGCCATTCACTATGCCTATATGGTCAAAGTGATACATGAACCAGAACCCACTTCTTTTGAGCAAGCCATGGGAAAATAAAAATGGGAGAAAGCCATGGATGAAGAAATGGATGCCTTGGAAGCAAATGCTACATAAGAATTGGTGCCTTTGCCTAAAGACAAGAATCAATTGGCTGCAAGTGGGTTTATAAGGTGAAGCACAATGCAGATGGTTCTGTGAACAGATACAAGGCAAGATTAGTTGTCAAGGGGTATGCACAAACATATGGCATTGATTATGAAGAAACATTCAGTCCGGTTGCAAGGATGGCAACCCTAAGAGCATTCATTGCTATGGCTGCATCAAAGGGATGGTCTTTACATCAGATGGATGTAAAGAAGGCTTTCTTGCATGGTGATTTGCAAGAAGAGGTCTATATGGAGCAGTCACCAGATTATGTTCATGCTGTTCATCCTGAGTTTGTTTGCAGGTTGAAGAAAGCCTTGTATGGATTGAAGCAAGCACCTAGAGCATGGTCTGATAAGAGAGGACAGTATCTTGTCACTATTGGCTTTCAAATTTCCAAGGCAGATTTCTCACTGTATGTGAGAAAAACAGAGAAAGGTATTATGCTGCTTGTCATTTATGTTGATGATTTGAAGGATTTAGGAGAGCTGCGTTACTTCCTGGGCATTGAGGTGATTAGATCCACAAGTGGGATATGGCTCTTGTAGAGGCAGTATGGATTGGACATGCTGTCCAAATATGGGATGACAGGCTGTAAGGCTATTTCAGTTCCTTTGGAGCAGAATGTGAAGTTGAGTGCAGATGTAGGTGAGCTTCTGGAAGACCCTATTATGTACAGACGCATAGTCTCTGCATAGTAGGAAGTTTGATTTATATGACTATTACCAGGCTAGATTTGAGCTATGCTATTGGGTTGGTAAGTCAGTTTATGCAGGCTCCAAGGAAACCGCATTTGGATGCAGTTAGACGCATACTGAGGTATGTGAAGTCCACATTACAGTATGGACTATTTTATGAGACTGGGGTTCAGATACAGCTGCACAGATACACTGATGCTGATTGGGCTGGTAGTATTTTTGATAGACGATCTACCAGTGGATATGTGTTCTCTTTTGGGAGTGTTGTAGTCACTTGGAGCAGCAAGAAATAGCCTACAATTTCCTTGTCAAGCATGGAGGCTGAGTACAAGGGTGCAGCAATGGCTGCATGTGAGGCAGCTTGGTTGCATAAGCTACTTTATGATATGCATCAGTCTACAGATGGGCCAATTGTCATTTATTGTGACAACATGAGCAGTATACACTTGGCAAATAACCCAGTCTAAAACGCTAGAACAAAGCACATTGAGGTGCATTATCACTATGTGTGGAAGAAGGTTCTAGTAGGTTTTATTGATCTAGTTTATGTCAGCACACAGGATCATAGGTGAACCCTATATGTTGGTCTCAAACCAAACTCAGCTAACTAAGGTGGCATACTAACTAAGCCACTAACTAGAGTACATAAAGATAGCTGTCATCTAGCTATTATTCATGGGCGGTGTACCAACCGCATCTGAAGCTAACAAGTCAGTGACATGAATGCACAACGGTCACCCTGGCATATCACGAGTGGAGCTTGATATCTCAACACCTTTAGCTTCTTCCAGCTCTTGTAGTCGCCATGCTATTTCTTCAAGGGATGTGCGGTCTGGTATCCTTATTTTGAGCAATGTCCTTGAGGACCTTTCTGATGATCTTCTGAAGTCGGTAAACTTGTATCAAATATGCCCAACACTTAGTTTCATGATTACCACAACCTTTGCATTCCTTACAAATGATCACCCTCATTCATGGCTTGTGGCTTTGTTGGGGCGGTGCTTCCACCCGCTTCATGCGTGATTGAAGTACAAGCTTCTCGTGTTAAGAAATCAGCAACTAAATTTTGAGCTCGAGGGATATGCTGAATTTTTACCTCTTCAAATTGTTGGCAAAGTTCCAATGCTTGTTGATGTCATGGAACCAAGCCTTTGCTCCGCACCTTCCACCTTGCACTAACTTGTTCACACACGAGTTGAGAATCTCCTTGCACCTCAAGTTGCTTGATGCGATGTTCTTGCACCTTTTGTAGCCCAAAAATGAGTGCCGAATACTCAGCTTGGTTGCAAGTACTTGCTGGTGCAGACTTGCTATAACAATACACCTCTATCAAATTGGAGGAGCCAAGATGTCATCACACCAAGACTAAAATCCGGACATCCCAAGTTTCTCGGTAGTCCAAGATAAGTAGAAGGAGAGGGTGGGGAGAAATCAATACTTGAGCAAGACGTTCAGCACCAAATAAACTTGCAATCGTTTGTTGATACTTTATCTTTAGAACAAAAAGAATTAAAACTTGAAGCTCAAAATGTGGCACAAAGGGTTGATTAGGTACAAAGGGATTCCTTGGTTGAAAAATTACCAACCGTAGCCACGAGCCCTAGAAACCTTTGTAGTGAAGTCGAGAAGAAATCATTCCAGACGAGCTTGTCCACAGGAATTAATAAGAAGATGCGCCAAATCTGCCCCCAAGCTTGTGGATCATTCCACCCTTGGAAGAATGTCACCCTTTTAATTACCTCTGATGGAGCAAGTAGCTCGGTCACCGCACAATGAGTAGAATTGGAATCAAAGCCCTCCCAGTGTATCACTAGTTCTTCACCTTGAATCATCCACAGTGTATCATCCCACCCGTTGTCTCCTTGAGCAATGCATTGTACAATCAGTTGTTGAAGATCGACATGAAGATCAAGAAAGAGATCTCAGCAATTGGTAGCCGTAATGAGCGGAGGACCAAGCACCAAATCCTTGAACTCGTCGTGAAGTGACATAAATATCCACCCTCCTCGTATGGCGTGCATCCAAGGAGTGAACTTGAAAAAGTTCAGAATCTACGATCTAGTATGAGATATCAATAGAGCACATGAAATGAAGTACTTTTGCCTTTTACAGCAAGAGAAAACTTCCTACGGTTAGAGAGTTATAGTTCATGAGATTTCACCATATAAGGAATATCATTACACTTTCATCACTTCCTATTTGCTGGCCCATTGGTAAGTCTTCCTTTTGTGAATGGGGAGGTCTTGGGTTCAATTCCCACTCCTTAAAAAAGAGAGGAGAGGAGAGGAGAAGAGAAAGAGAAGAAGAGAAAAAGGATAGGGACACGAGATGTTTTGCAGAAAATCTGTCACGACCAGAAGACGCAGGAACCCAGAGAATCAGTCGCGATCTGTCTACGATGCATAGATGCACGAGCCACAAACAGGGGTGCACGAGTGTTGCAGTTTTGGAGATGCACCTGGTACAACTAGAAGATTCGCTAGCCAGAATACGTGCAGATGCGCAGGAACCGTGAGCAGAAGGCACGTAGACTGGAAGCACAAAAGCAAGGAGTTTTACAACCGCAGAGATGGAGAACTGCGAGCAGAAGACACGCAGATTGGAGGTGCAGAAGCAGAGAACCGCACACGGAAAGTGCTGCAAAACTACACCCAGTCGTAGGAGTAACGAATTTTACGCCACTAGTCGTCGAAACTTTGATCCTAGTAGCCACACCACTTCTATTAACTAGGAAAGAAATCGAGGGCTGAGGCTTGACGCTAGGCATGGCGATGCTTGAGGACCATGGAGGAAAAGGGAATGTGAGGGGAGGTGTTAACATGGGTGCGAAAAGGGCTTAAGAGCGGTAGGAATGAAGAGGGGGACTATGGCACAAGGGGGAAGGAAGAGGGGAAAGAAGAGTATGTACATGATGGGAGGTGGAATGTAGAGATGGAGACATCAAGGGAAGAGAGTCATGCTTTATTTGAAAGGAAGGATGGGGGGGAAAATCAAAGTACTAGCTAGGTGGCTTTACAAGAATGAGAGTGTCCATCAAGGAATAGCCCCCTCCTTTTATAGCCAAGAGAGGGGGTCTCTCCTAATAAATGCATCCTCCCATATGCATGGTGTGTGTGGAAAAGTCTCCCATGTGGGCTAGGTGGGTACGCCCTCTCAATTGTGTGTAACAACCCTTTGCCTCATTTTTAAACATAAATCAAGCCCCATATCCCAAGTCTAAGATACTCCCTTGGTCTCTTCCCAATTTTATAATACGTTCAAACATCTAGGAGGACAAGTGGAGGGTTGGCACAAGAAGTCTTGCCAACTTTCCCCATTATTTAACTTGCACTCTTTGACTATCTACACCCCCCCCACATGGTCCTATCCTACATGGAGGGAATAATCTAATATAATATCCATCTCCACCTATTTTATATTACTTCTCCCATGGTTCTTGGGCCATGTCTCACTAAATGCAAGCATGGGACCGCCTAGGTGGAGGGGTGGCACATGGAAGAATCATGCTACCTTAACATTTTATAATATTACTACCATGGATTATGTACAACACACCTTATGGGTCCTCTTACGTAGAAGGGTGGCACATGGTCATGCCCTGCCACCTCAACGCTGGGCCCTATGCACACCATATTTTATTATACTATTGCCACACATACAAGCATACACACATAATTATGCCTTTTACCTTGGTCAAATTTATCCATAACTCTGTGTGTGTGTGTGTGTGTGTGTGTGTGTGTGTAGCAATTATCGAGCTACTGCCTTCTCATAGAATCTTGAACATTGTACATCAAAAACTAATTCTTTGTTGTTGTTGGTTGGCCAAACTCTTGAAGCATATCAGCCTTGACATCCTTATTGTAAGCTATTTCTTCTTGAATCAATGGCACCTGAAACAACAGAGATATAATTCCTGGGCTTGCCACCATACCTGGAGCTATAAGTCCTCCCATCTTTTGAAATTCTTCATACTGAACTATTGCCTCAGGTTGCGCCTTCCAAACATTCCATGGTAGACTGGCAATTCCATCAAGACATCCTCCTCCAACCAATTCGAATGGAACTTCATGTCCAGCAAAATTCAAAAAATTTTTAATGCACTTTGCTCGAATGGTTTCTTCATCGATGAAGAAATAGTTTCCTCAATAGAATTGTCTTCTTCTTCTTTGGCAGTCATCTCTACCTCTGGCTTTGGCTCAACTATCTCCTTTACCTGTGGACTCTTGCGTGTTGGCTGTAGCGCACGCTTCCTCCCCATGTTCACTTCTATCTCAGCAACCTCACTCAACAATTGTAAATCAACTTCTTCCACTCTAGCGACTTCTAACAACAGTCGAAGATCCGCATGAAGAATAAAACCCTATGAAAACAGAGCCAAGCTACCATCCATATAGTCAGCACAACTCACAATACTCCTTAAGATTACATTCCATTGCACTTCGACAAGTTGAGTAGATTCAGAGCTCTCCCACACACAAGTCTGAGAATGCAAGCGCCAATGTACTACATTCTAATGCCACCGTTGGTCATCGCTTCATAGGATAATTGCACCCCTTGGTCGACTTCTTGGTCCATGCAAAATATCATCTCCAGGTGACCCTTTCGTATGACCACCTCGCCTCATGCCAAATATCACCTCCACGTGCAAATGTACAACACTTTTTAGGATCTTAGTCGAACCTATGTCAAACATGAGTTAGAACTCCCCCGAAATCAAATTCAGATTGAACCCCCACCGGATCATCTGCAGGTTGGATCAGCTTCCGGAGATAATATGTGTGTCGGCAATCGGTCGAAACTCAAACTGGTCAGATCATCCTACAGTTGGACCCCAGCTAGAGACTACAACATCCCTCATGTAGCCCTCTATCATTTGCTTAATTCTCCAAGAATATTGCCACAATCTTCTCATGCACGAATGAAACTATTCTGATATTCCTCCATACTGAGAACAAGGGAGTCAGATTTGTGAAACCTGCCAGCCTTGTACTGTCAGCATTACTTTTATATTCTCCACTTGACAAATGCAAATCATTACTGCCCCCATGCTTGTATTTTTACATACTTTGGCTCCAACCACCTTCTGCTTTGGTTGAGTTCAAGGATCATTCCAAAAATATGGTTTAAGCCTAAAACCATTGACTGGCTTAGGAAAGGTATTGCCATGCAAATCACTTACTAGAAATGTTCCTTGGCTGAGTACTTCCACAATTCTATAAGGTCCATCATATCTCAATCTCAATTTTCCTGGATGAGGTCCAAGCTTAGAGTTATACATCAACACCAAATTACCTCTTTTGAATAGTTTGAATTTTATATTCCTATTTATTCAAGCTTGTCTTCTTCTCTGAATGATCTTCGAAATGCTTGAACTAATAATTCTATCCTCATCTAACTTCAACAATTATTGCTGAATTTTGAAATTCATGGATTCTTCAGGAGACAACTTGTGTTCTACAGCAATCCTCAAGCTCCCCATAATAAACTCCATTGGAACAACTGCCTCTGTGCCATATACCAATCTGAAAGGAGTCATACCTATGGTTACTTTGAAGGCTGTTCTAAACGCCCACAAAAATTGAATCTAGCTTCTGATCCCAATCCTTAGGATTATCCTCAACTTCTGAAAATTTTCATAATGATCTTATTTCAACTTTCAACCTACTATCCACTACCCTGTGGATAGTATGCTGTAGATTTCTTATGCAACATCATGTGAGTCTTAGCTAGCTTTCAAATGACCTTATTAATAAAGTGAGTACCCCTAGATTAGACACTATCTCAATTCGTATTCCAACACTTCTTCACTTATTACCTTTCAAATCTACTGCCTCAACCCACTTAGTATAATAATCAGTAGCAACAAGTATGTATTTATTATCTGTATACTTGGCTGCTGGCTTAATTGGGCCAATAAAATCCAAACCCCATTTTTGAAAAGGTTCAAGTGGAAGAATTGGTTGATGAGGCATCCTCTCCTTTGGTGAAGGTTTTCCATCTCTTTGACATGCTAAACACTCCTTTGCATATTGATGAGCATATTTAAACATTGTGGGCAACCACATGACTTCTTGCATAATTTTTCTTCCTGTGACCTCCCCTGAGAAATGTCCTCCAGCACTTCCAGCATGTGCCTCTATCAATATTGCCTACTGGTCATGAACTGGCACACATCTTCTAATTACTTGATCAATACCTCTTTTATAGAGCACACCAGCAATAACCAAATAAGGCTTACTCAGTAACACCATTTTCTTTTCTGATCCCTTGTCCAAGAATCAAGCATCAATCCATCAGTAAGGAAAACCAACATCCGATCATACCAATCTTTTGGATCATCCATTTAGATCACGAACAAGTTTGCATGTGGTAGCTGATTTGGAACTCCAATAGGATCTTCTCCTGTGATAAGTCTACTCAAGTAATCAGCAATTGCATGCTGTCTCCCCGGTGTATGAATTATCTGATAATCAAATTCCTACAACAATAGCATCCACCTTGTCTTCATGTTAGTTGTGGTTTAGTTACCAAAAATCTCAAAGCCTGGTGATCTAGATGAAATGCAACCTTATAGCCTATACCATTCCCAAAGCTTCTCTTTCAGTGACTGCATAATTCTTTTTAGCCTTTGTGAACACTCTGTTGGCATAATAAATAGGTCGGAACCATTTTTTATGCTTATTTTGCGTCAATACTTCTCCAACTGCCACATCAAAGGCATCTACAAATACATGAAAGGGTAACTCCCAATATAGAGGTTCTAGGATAGGAGTTGCTACTAACATCTTATTTAAAACATTAAATGCTTGCTGCTGCTCCAATCCCCATACATATTTTACTCCCTCTCTTATCAGTTTGGGGAGTGGCATACATACATGTGAGAGATACCTCAAAAATTTGCTATGCCATTTGATTTGGCCAATAAATCTAGACAATGCTTTGACATTCTTAGGAAACAAATATTTTTGTATGATAGATACCTTCCTTGGATCAATAGCCATTCCATCCTTAGATATAATGTGCCCCAATAGCACACCTCTTTCCATAGCAAAAGCAAATTTACTTGGATTTAAGCTCAAATGAGCCATCTGACATTTTTCAAAACATAATCTGAGATGATTTGAATGATCTGATCTTTTACAAAAAACTGTAAAATCATATAGGAATACTCTCATGAAAGAAGTAAGGTAATCTGCAAACACAATGCCTACCACATCCACTTCAAACAATGGTTCTAATGAAGGCTTTCTTCTTAAAAAATAATCCTCTTCTAACTTTGCTACCATATTAATTCCCTCTGCCTCTATGGGTTGCATGCATCTAGGAAGAGTTCTCTTTGAAGTCAAACTTATTTTATACTTTTTCTTTCCCTTCCTGACAGTAATCCTTTCAGCTCCCCAATCCTGCTTAGCTCTTGCAGCATAGAGCCAAGGCCTCCCAATAGCATAGAGTATGAACTTTCTTTTTCCTCCATTCTTAGTATTACCAAACTTATTGTAAATGTTAGTCCCCGTATACTGGTTTTGCTGACCTCTCACTATACCCAATGGTTGGATTCTTCTCTGATCAACCATCCTGACCTAAAAAGGTGCTGGGACCAATTCATTCACCAAAGCGCTTATACAACTCCTCTGGCAGTATATTAACACCAGATCCCCCATCAATGAATACTTCTTGAATTATTTGTCTTTTGTATTCCACATCTACTGTAGGTACTTTATAATCAACATTCTCCACCATGGATGTATATGTTTCCACATCTTCTTCATCTTCCATTCTTACTCCCACTTCAACTATAGAAGGTTGTTCCTTATGGAAATTCTGGCACAACTGTTCTTTAAAATTAGGTATTAGGTTGAGCAATTGATCAAGTGTTATGTGAATCTTTGAGGGTCGCAATTATCTAAAAAATTCCTCTTGACCTTCATTATTTTTTGGCTTTACTTTAGATTCTTGTACTTACTCCATGCTCAGAAACTTCTGCTCCCATTTAGGTGCCTTTTTTCTTCTTTCTTACCTTCAGTTTTCTCCTTACTCCTTTCGACTGTGTTCTGATCACTGTCCCAACCAGTCATGCTAGGTGTCAGATTTTCCTTCTCTGTTGTGTCACTCTGGGCATCCTCTTCTTGAAACTGATCTTTTTTTTGCTTTATTTTCTTGGTTTCTACCATTCTATCATTACCCTTATCAATGTCATTATCTTCCTGTAAGAAAACAATACAACGTCTGTGCTCAACAGATAACACGATCTCGTATGCAAGAGAGAAAACAGATAGTATGGAGAATCAAAATTTTGATTATTGTAAAACTGATACAATAGATGGCGCTGCCTCCCAACCGTGCGCTCCTGTGAGAGAAGCTTCGATGGCATGCTGGAAACAGTAGAGGACGGAGGCTGGATGCTAAGGCATCAGGATTGCTGTAGCTAATGATGAAATGGGCTTCACGGGCTTGCTCTTATATAGCCACTAGTCATAGTCAGTTAGACCCAATTGGGTGACCGACCCAGTCCGCCCAAAATGGTCGAGTGGGGGTCGGTCCCGATATAGGCCACCGACCACACGATAGAACCATGGCGTAAAATAGAGCAACTAACCTACAGTCTCCGTTCCCATCTGGGATCATCTGGGGCTCCAAACGGGCCCCGCAACCCGAGAGTGGGCTGCCTCGAGAAATGCTCCGTCTACCCTCAGTGCGGTCAATCATGGGATGCCTTCTCGCACTTGCATGTAGCCTAGTTGGTAGTGTGCCAACTCTATCTGAAGCCGTCCAACCATCAGGCCACACATGGCCCCCATCTGGTGTCCAAACCAGGACCTACCGGATAACCGAGCTACTCAAATGCCTTCTCCTCATATGGGGGGCTTACAAGTAGAGTTAACTGGTTCCCGCATAGTTACACGAGAGTGGAGCATTGATATCTAACACTTCCTTCATCTGATCTACATCTGACTCTGCTGTTGGATTGTGTTCTGACTGTTCTCTCGTGATGACTGTCGGAACTGTGTCGGATCCGTGTTTCCTTTACTGGACTCCTCTCCTCTATCTTTCTTTGCTTCATTTGCTATGTATATAGCCCTTAAGACTGCATCCTTGACTTCTTGCTATTCCTCCCATTCCACCAATTATTTCGGATCAAATGCCAGTGGATGTTTTGCATGAACTTGAGCCTTAGCTGCCGCTCTTGTAATTACCAAGGCCTTAGCATTTGGCTGAACCATGGACACCTCAGCTTCCTTCCGACATTTTGAGAAATCACACTCACATTTAGGATACTGAATATCATGTTGACCATGAATCTTTGTGACTATTCTTGTAGTCTCCTCCTGGAAGATCTCTTTGGACTCCTCCTCAATTGTCTCCAAGATGACCACATTTACCCCTGCTAGTGGTTGTGGTGGTGGGTTTGAATTGAGTATGGGGGTGAAATTCACAATGGGTATGCCTCTTTCATTTCTATGTTTACACCACAGTTCACACTGCGGACCTTGACAATGTCCATCCTCAAGCCCACAATCCATGCATGCTTGACTGTTTTGTCTTTGCTATGTATTCCAGTTCTAGTTTTGTTGTCTTCTAGGTGTTGCATTGTTATATCTTGGGTTAGCTTGTGCTCCCACTTGATTAACCGCTATTGTTTGGGCAGCTTGTACTACTGGCTGCAGATGAGGAGGTAACCTCCCCCTATAACTTAGATTATACCAACAATTTTCTTTATCATGATTATCTTTCCCACAGTAGTCACATGGTACCTTTTCTTTCTTTGATTGTACTCACATTCTTTTCAGTTGTTCCTTAATCATCTTCTCAAGTTTAGAGTCTCCTTTAGGACTCCTTGGCTCTTTTTTCTTGGTTTTTGCCTTTGTTTTGGGCTTCTTGTATTTATCTTTTTTCTTCCTCTTCTTTCCTTCTAATTTCTCATCCGATCTTTGTCAGAATTGTCATCTTCTAAACTATGACTCTCTTCACTATTGGAGTCAGAGTCTTTCTCTTCTTCTGATTCAGAATCAAAGTCATTGTGCTTTTTCTTCTTTACCTTCTTTTCTTTGTTCTTTGATGCTCCAGATCTTCTTTCTACCCTTTGAGCATCTTCCACCAAGTTATTGAAATCATTTGCTCCAGCAAGTTGGTCACGGCCTGCTACTGTGGTCTGCAACTCATGTTGATCCCTTTGCAGAAATAATCTCCCGGATGTTCTTCAGAAGGCCTCTATGGTGCTGCCAACCTGACTTTCTGTGCATAATCATCCACTAGCAAATCTTTTTGCTTCATGTTGCGAAGCCTTTTAAGCACTGCCTCTGATGTTTTTTCCTTGCAAAATCTTCCCAAGAAAGATACCTTCAGTTCCTCATATGTAGCAAAGTGTGGTAGCCCATGCTGAATGAACCAGGTCATTGCTTTCCCCTCCATTGTGGTTGCAAACTGCTCCTTCTTTACTGCATCTACTAATCCCTAGAAATCGCTTGCAATCCATCGGGTTTTGAACTGCCCTACATGATTATCAGGGTCTTGTAACTTTTTCCCTTTGAACTTTGCAGCTTTTACCAGTGGATTTGGATTTGCCATGATGACAAGTGGTTGAACAGTTTGTCTCCTTCTTGGTTGAGGTGACAATGGATTGAACAAATTTCTTTGGGCTACAACACAAATTTGTGCTGCCATATATGATCTATAGGTCATTCCGATGAAGAATTTTGATGGTGACTCCTGGGTCAAGCTTGAATTTGCTTCCTCTGCTTCTAAATATTTTGAGCTCTGAGTAGAATCCGTATAGGATCCTTCCCTTCTTGGAACATAGTTGACATCCTCATTGCTTTCACCATCTTGTTGTTGTTGTTGGATATCAGTTTGACTTGAGGCTTCGGACCTAACCCTCGCCCTAGTCAAATAAGTGTGACCTCTTTGGGTAGGAGTCTCTTGTTCTCCTATGTCTGACATTCGCCACCCGCTCCTCCATGAAGGTAGTGATCACCCTCGATCGAACTTCAGTTGGAACTTCTAGTCTTCTTTACATGCTATCTTTCACATTCCTTTTCCATACTTTACGACCATAGGCTTCTTGCTTTCGATCATCTTCTTCTAGAATGGGAATGCCTTCTTCCTTCTTCAATCGCACCTAGCCGTCTTTCTTACGTCATCTTTCTCCTTTGAAAATTGAATCAAGATCTTCACCAACACTTGATTCACACTTTTTGCTTGCCCATTCCCTTGTGGGATGCAAGCCTTTATTCTTTTCATCTTGGTCTCTGGCTTCATCAAATTGCTGTGGCTTCCATCCATGTCACTAACACCTTCTAGCACGGCATCAAGCTTCCTTGATTCCTTCCATCCGATAAGCTCTTTTAAATTCAAACCAACTACAGGATCGCCAAATGTGTTCAAGGAGTTTTTACCCAGAGCACTTCTACATCAAACCTTAAGTAAATACTCCCAACTTTGACACAGAATCGGAATACAATCAGATACAAGTCAGAACCAATTGCAACTCTAAAATGCATTGTAAATAGCATATAAAAAGTAGAAAATGATCTCCATTCATTTATCATTGTTGGATTACAACAAAAGATTGCAGTAAAACTAATAGGCACAACATCATTGCAATCCAATTCATCTTTGAGTTCTATTCTATTCACAAGATTCTCTAGCACGAGTCTAATAGTTACATGCACATAATTGAATAACTACTTTAGGACGTTGACCATAACAATCAACCCCTCTAAGTATTATTTTGTACTAGAGCTAGCTATAGGTGCCTAGTTAACCCCTAACAATATGTGTAGCTTAGGACCTCGGGTCGTATTCTGGTGAGAGATGTAGGCTTAAGTGTGATAAGAAAACATAGTGCATGCATGTGTAAAAAGGAATGTACATCATCATTATTGGGGTAATAAAGTCTTTTGCCTTCATTGGGGGTTGAAGGGTGTAGGAGGATTTTAAGGGTTAGAGGGAGGTTTAGGGTTTAGAGGTTCTAGGGTTTAAAAGAAGGTTTAAGGGTCTAGAGGAGGTTCATGGTTCAAAAAGAGGATCCAAGGTTCATGGTAGAGTAAATGGCGGAGAACTCATGTCCCCTTTTGTGGATCATGGAGGTCAAGGGTTAAGAGACTAGGGTTCATGGGGAGCATAGGAGTGGGAGAGGAAGAAGGTGTAAGAGCAGAGGGGAGGAGGAGGAGAAAGGAGGGGGAGGAGGAGGAGGGAGGAAAAGGGAGGAGAAGGGAGGAGGAGGAGGGAGGAGGAGGGAGAAGAAGAGGGAGAGGAGGGGTTGCAAGGTTGGAGGAGAAGGGAGGAGGAGTTGCAAGGTTAGGACATGCTTTTGGATGTGGAGTGCAAGGAAGCATGGAAACTTGGAGACAATTTCTTGGAATACCAAAGCAGAACTCAAGACAATGCCCCAAAGAGTGTGGGCTTCATTCCATTATGGGGTATTTATACAAGTTGGAGGGCTTCCCTCTCTGCATGTAGGAATTGTAAGACATTCTCTCTCTACATGTAGAACTTGCATCTAGGATGCACATATAGAAGTTACATGTTGCATGTAGGAGTTGGATGTAGAAGTTGCATGCAGAACATGCATGTAGGAGTTGCATGCTAGGTTTCATGTTTGAATTTAGGAGTTGCATGTACAAACTACGTATGTAGAACTTGTTGAGATATCGAGCTCCACTCGTGATATGCCAAGGTGACCGTTGTGCATTTATGTCACCGACTTGTTAGCTGCAAATGCAGTTGGTACACCGCCCATGATTAATAGCTGGATGACAGCTATCCTTATGTACTCTAGTTCGTGGCTCAGTTAGTATGCCGTGACCTTAGTTAGCTGAGTTTGGTTTGAGACCCACATATAGGGTTTTTCTATTTCTTTGTACTAGAGTTCTTTTGGCTTTCACAACTAAGAAGAGGAAACTATTTGCAGCCTCCACCTGTGTGTGTATTCCCCCATTATGTATGTGAGAAAGCCGCAAGTGAGACTCCTTCCTTCCCTCCCACATGGTATCAGAGCCTGGTTCGTGGTAGGGAGCTCAAGAAAGCAAACCAAGTTTGCGGTGTCCTAGTAAGAGGACCAGTGTTGCTTTCCTTTTTCGAGTTTGGGAGCAAATCTCTGCAAGTAGCATAGCCGGAAAGTGCAAGAGTGCATTGTCTCAGATTGAGACGCCCTTCGCGGTGTGGCGAGAGGGCAGTATATGCTGCAGGCAAGGGCGAAGCCCTTAGTGAATTTATTTTTCTGATTCGAGGCCATTTCGGGGCTCGTTTTGGAGGCGGAAGTTCTCCACAAGCACTGAGAAAAAGGCCCTGTTTTTGCTGTGGTACCACTGCTCTGCAGGTCGGTGAAAAGTTGTCGCAAAAATTGCATCGTATGCCTGTGCGTAGAGATATTGGGAGTTACAGTTACAGAATCATCCTTATTGCCTGTTCATGCAAAATCATCACTAGGAAGTGACTGTGTGGTCAAATACCACTTTTGTCAGTTTTGCAGATTTGCCCTTGTGAGGCAGAAGCTGTGTTTTTTGCAGTGACAGAATATTTTGTAGTGTTCTGTAATGGCATCTAATTCTCTTTCACAGATTGTCACTGAAAAGCTTGACAAGAACAACTTCCAAGCATGGAAGTTTAGAATGACGAATTTCCTTATGGGAAAAGGCTATTGGGATTCATTACAGGAAATGAAGAAGAACCAGTTCTTCCTAATGTTCCCAATCAACAGGAAATGCAGGCATTTAAAGGATGGCATGAGAGAGCCAGAAAAGTTATGTACTGGCTGTCTATCAGTATTTTAGATTCTATGATTGTGCATATTCAGGATGCAAGTACGCCAAAGGAGGCATGGGATACTTTGGCAAAAATGTACAGCACAAATACACAAGCCAGGAAAATGCAGCTCAAGCAAGAGTTGCACAATGTGCAGAGAGAAAATATGAGCATCAATGACTACCACATGAAGGTGAAGACAATTGCAGATGCACTTGCTTCCATTGGGTCGCCAGTGGAAGATGATGATTTAGTTTCTGTGACCTTGAATGGTCTAGGAAAGGATTATGCATAGTTCCGGACATCCATTGCCGTCTGTGAAAAATTTCCTGATTTTGAGGAGTTGTTTGCTCTTCTAATTTCTAAAGAGCAGAGAAATGGTGGTGCATCTTCTTCATGAGGAGCTTCAAAAGAAACTATCTTCTACTCAAATGCTGGAAGAGGTAGAGGTAGAGGTAGAGCAGGCCGATCTGGAGGCCGTGGTAGAAATCAGAATATGCAGCAAACTCAAGAAAACTAGTCCTATGGAGGAGGACGTGGTAACTCTAGAGGCAGGGGGAGCCAAAGAGGTCGTGGTGGATGGCAGAGAGGCCAAAATGCAAACAGCAATGTTGAATGCTACTACTGTGGTAAAATGGGTCATATGGCTAAAGACTGCCATAAAAAGCAAAATGACATCATGAATGGAAAATTGTAGCAAGGGAATTATGCATCTTCTACTAGACAGGGTGATGACAGAAATGAGCATCTATTTATGATGTGTGGTGTGTTGACTCAGGTGCATCAAACCACATGACAGGTCATGCAGAATGGATGCAAGATGCAAGGAAAATGGAAAGACCAGGATTTGTGGAGACTGGTGATGATACTGCACATCCTATTATGCAGATTGGTAAAATTCCTTTGTCTATGCAGGATGGGAAAAAGAAATACATGTTTGATGTATTTCATGTTTTGAATATCACCAAGAACCTGGTTTCTGTTGGTCAAATGGTTGAGCAGGGCTTGCAAGTCAGATTTAATCCTCATGGATGCTTTGTTGAGGATATGAAAAATAACGGTCGCTTGATAGCAAAAGGAAAGAAGAAGGGCATGATGTTTACGTTGGATGCGGACATGCCTGAATTGAGTGCAACAATGTTTGCACATGGGACCGCCAGATATTGATATCTGGCATAAACGCATTGGTCATGTTAATGTACAACGACTTAAATCAATGCAGGCCCAAAATATTGTTGCAGGATTGACAAAATTCAAGGTTGCAGAAATGCATAAGGTATGTGAAGCCTGTCAATTTGGAAAACAGGCAAGGAAACCATTTCCTAGACATGTTCAAGAGAGTGAGAAGCCATTGGAATTAATCCACTCTGACGTGTGGGCTACTAAGGTTGCATCTATTGGAGGCTGTCATTATTTTGTCACTTTTATTCATGACTACAGCAGAAAAGTTTGGGTGTATTTTATGAAAAAGAAAAGTGAAGTGTTTGGGCATTTCAAAGCTTTTAAAGCTATGGTTGAAAAAGAAATAGGCCTGCAAATAAAATGCCTAAGGTCAGATGGAGGGGGAGAGTACCTCTCAAATGAGTTTACAAGGTTCCTGCAGGAGCATGGCATAAAGCAGCAATATTCATGCAATCATACCCCACAACAAAATGGACTTGCAGAAAGGAAAAACAGGCATATTGGAGAGGTATCTCGGGCCATGCTAAATGAAAAAGATCTACCAGATTATTATTGGGCTGAAGCAGTTGCTACAGCAGTTTACATAATGAACAGGACTCCCACTGCAGCAATACATGGCATGACGCCAGAGGAGATGTATACTGGTAGGAAACCAGACATTTCTCATTTGAAAATTTTTGGTTGCATTGCCTATGTTCATGTGCCAGATGAGTTGAGGTCCAAGTTGGATCCAAAAGCTGAGAAGTGCATCTTTATTGGTTATTCTCTGTAGCAGAAAGGGTATAGATGCTATAACCCTTCTACTCGTAAGTTTACAGTGAGCAAAGATGTTGTTTTTTATGAGATGAGCAGCTGGTATAAACCAGTAAATGTGATTGATGATGTAGATGCACAAAATGGTAATGCTGCACAGAATTCACAGCAGCAATCACAAAATATTAGTGGACCTGTAGTGTCCTCTAGCAGTGGTTTACATACTTCACCATGGACAGGTAGATTGAGATCAGGAGAATCTCCTCAAAGCAATGCAGATAGTGGTATGCAGGTATCACGAAAAGGAAAAGAGAAGGTAGATCAGCCCATGTTTGATGTGAATGCAGGTCACTCTTATGTGGATGGTGAATCCAGTGGCTCAAAACAGAGCATTGATGATGAGTTGGGTATTCCTTCTGTTGTTACACCTGGAGTAAGGAAGACCAGGGATGTTTTGAGAGCACCTGGAAGTGAGCCTAATTTGCGCAGGTCTACCAGAGCTAGGTATCATGTGGATAGGTTGAAATATGATGGATTTACAACCATTCACTATGCCTATATGGTCAAAGTGATACAGGAACCAGAACCCACTTCTTTTGAGCAAGCCATGGGAAAATAAAAATGGGAGAAAGCCATGGATGAAGAAATGGATGCCTTGGAAGCGAATGCTACATGGGAATTGGTGCCTTTGCCTAAAGACAAGAATGCAATTGGCTGTAAGTGGGTTTATAAGGTGAAGCACAATGCAGATGGTTCTGTGAACAGATACAAGGCAAGATTAGTTGTCAAGGGGTATGCACAGACATATGGCATTGATTATGAAGAAACATTCAGTCCGGTTGCAAGGATGGCAACTGTAAGAGCAGTCATTGCTATGGCTACATCAAAGGGATGGTCTTTACATCAGATGGATGTAAAGAATGCCTTCTTAGATGGTGATATGCAAGAAGAGGTCTTTATGGAGCAGCCACCAGGTTATGTTCATGTTGTTCATCCTGAGCTTGTTTGTAGGTTGAAGAAAGCCTTGTATGGCTTGAAGCAAGCACCTAGAGCATGGTCTAACAAGATAGGATAGTATCTTGTCACTATTGGCTTTCAGATTTCCAAGGCAGATTTCTCACTTTATGTGAGAAAAAAAGAGAAAGGTATTATGCTGCTTGTCATTTATGTTGATGATTTGATCATCACAGGTGATAGTGATGAAGATATCCTACATGTGAAAATGCTATTGAAGCACAAGTTTGAGATGAAGGATTTGGGAGAGCTGCGTTATTTCTTGGGCATTGAGGTGATTAGATCACCAAGTGGGATACGGCTCTTGCAGAGGCAGTATGGATTGGACATGCTATCCAAATATGGGATGACAGGCTGTAAGCCTATTTCAGTTCCTTTGGAGCAGAATGTGAAGCTAAGCGCAAATACAAGGAGCTTCTGGAAGACCCTACTATGTACAAACGCATAATAGGAAGTTTGATTTATATGACTATTACGAGGCCAGATTTGAGCTGTGCTGTTGGATTGGTAAGTCAGTTTATGCAGGCTCCAAGGAAACCGCATTTGGATGCGGCTAGACACATACTCAGGTATGTGAAGTCCACATTGCAGTATGGACTATTTTATGAGGCTGGGGTTCAAATACAGTTGCATGGATATACTGATGCTGATTGGGCTGGTAATATTTCTGATAGACGATCTACCAGTGAATATGTGTTCTCTTTTGGGAGTGCTGCAGTCACTTGGAGCAGCAAGAAACAGCCTACAGTTGCCTTGTCAAGCACAGAGGCTGAGTACAGGGGTGCAACAATGGCTGCATGTGAGGTAGCTTGGTTGCATAAGCTACTTTACGATATGCATCAGTCTACAGATGGTCCAGTTGTCATTTATTGTAACAACATGAGCAGTATACACTTGGCAAATAACCCAGTCTATCATGCTAGAACAAAGCACATTGAGGTGCATTATCACTATGTGCGGGAGAAGGTTTTTGTAGGCCTTATTGATCTAGTTTATGTTAGCACAGAGGATCAGGTAGGTGACATATTCACGAAGGCATTGGGCGCAAAGAAGTTGTGCAAGTTCAAAGACCTGCTTGGTGTGCAGGAATTGGGATTGAGCTCGAGGGGGAGTGTTGAGATTGTAAGAAAATAATACAACGTCTGTGCTCAACAGAGAGTCAACAGATAACAGGATCTCGTACGCAAGAGAGAAAACAAGATAGTATGGAGAATCAAAATTTTGATTACTGTAGAACTGATACAATAGATGGCGCTGCCTCCCAACCGTGCGCTCCTGTGAAAGAAGCTTCGATGGCATGCTGGAAACAGTAGAAGACGGAGGCTGGATGCTAAGGAATCAAGGTTGCTGTAGCCACTGATGAAATGGGCTTCACGGGCTTGCTCTTATATAGCCACCAGTTGTAGTCGGCTAGGCTCAATTGGGAGACCGACCCAGTCTGCCCAAAATGATCGACTGGGGGTCGGTCCAGGCCACCGACCATACGATAGAACCGGTGCGCAAAACAGAGCAACTAACCTACGGAGTCCATTCGGATCCGGGATCATGTGAGGCTCCAAATGGGCCCCTCAACCCAAGAGTGGGCTACCCCAGGAAATGCTCTACCCTCAGTGCGGTCAGTCAAGGGATGCCTTCCCACACTTGCATGTAGCCTAGTTGGCGGTGTGCCAACTCTATCTGAAGCCGTCTAGTCATCAGGCCACAGATGGCCCCCATCTGGTGTCCAAACCAGGACCTACCGGGTAACCGAGCTACTCAAATGCCTTCTCCTCATATGGGGGACTTACAAGTAGAGTTAGCTGGTTCCCGCGTAGTTACACGAGAGTGGAGCATTGATATCTAACACCCCCCCTCAATGTCCACCCGCAAGTGAACTTACTTTTTCGGCCCAATGCTAAGTCGATGAAGATGCCTCTCTAGCAAGTCTCTTCCAAGAGCCTTCGTGAAGATGTCTGCAGCATTCTCTGTAGTCGGACAGTACACCAAGTCGACCTCTCCATCCATGATGAGCTCGCGTACAAAGTGATATTGAATCTCAATGTGTTTTGTGCGAGCGTGGAACACCGGGTTCTTTGCAATCGCCATGCAACTTTGATTGCTACATGATAAATATGTAGGCTTATTCTGGCTTATTCTGCACTGCACCCATGTCCCCCAAGATCCTCCTCAACCACACTGCCTCGCAAGAAGCAAAGCATGCAGATTTGTACTCGGCCTCGATAGAAGAAAGAGCAACTGTGGGTTGCTTCTTGCTGACCCATGACACAACTCCAAATCCAAGTGAGAAACAGTACCCTGTCACTGATCTCCTACTGTCCACGTCTCGTGCCCAATCCGAGTCACAGAATCCGGTCAAGAAGTTGCCCTTGGTATAGGTGATGCCATAATCAAGTGTGCCTTTGATGTATTTCAGCACTCGCATCCCTGCCCTCCAATGGTTCTCCTGAGGCTTATTGGAAAACCTGCTTAGTACACCAGTCACAAAACTGATGTGTGGCCATGTGTTGCACAGGTAAATCAAGCTGCCCACAAGCCTTCTATACTTCGCTTCGTCCACCAGTGGTGATGAATCCTCGTTTGAGAGCTTCGCATAGGGGTACCAACTGTCTTGCACTCAGCCATGCCAAATGCCTTCAGTATCTCTCCAGCATACTTCAGCTATGAAATGAAGATCTGTTTCAGCTCCTGCCAAACTTCAATCCCCAAATAGAAATGCATGAGTCCGAGGTCTATCATTTCAAACTCTCTTCCTAGCAAATGCTTCATCTGCGAGACCTTCTCTTCATGGTTCCCTATTCTGACAAGGTCGTCCACATAAAGGACCACGATCATACACCTGCCTCCTTCTGTGAAGATATACAAATTTGCATCAGATGGGCTCCTCCTGAACCCGTTTTGCAGAAAGTAGGCATCAATTCACTGGTACCACACTCATGGGGCCTGTTTCAGCCCTTAAAGTGCCTTCTTTAGTTTGCAAACTTTACCTTCTGAACCAGGGATCTCAAAACCTGGTGGTTGTTCCACGTATACCTCCTCCTTGAGATCTCCATTCAAAAAGGCGGATTTCACATCCATCTGAAACACGGGCCAACTTCCCTGGGCAGCTAAAGCCAAAACACTGCGAATTGTGGTTAGTCGAGCTGTGGGAGCAAAAGTATCTTGATAATCAAAACCATGTACTTGTGCAAATCCTTTTGCCACGAGCCGCCGAGCCTTGTACTTGTCCAACGTGCCGTCGGACTTGTACTTGATCTTGTACACCCACTTGGTTCTGATTACCTTGCGTTTTGGTGGTCGATCCACAAGGTCCCAAGTGTTGTTCTTCATTATGGAGCCATACTCCGACTGCATAGCCTCCATCCACCTATCATCGCCTTGTGCCTCTTCAAGACACTTGGGTTCATCAGCACGGATCACTTCTGTCATCAAAGCATAGTTGACCAAGTGTTCCTGCGCCCTTCTTTGCTCCTCTAATCTCTTGGACCGGCGGTGTTTGGATGGTTCCTCCTCAATGGCTGGAGGTTCTCTGCCATCCAAAAGTTGCTTTACCCACTTCGGGAATGGCTGTTGTTGTTGTGGTTCTGCAGGCTCTTCTTCATCTTCTTTGTCTTGAATCCTCCCAAGCACCATTGGGGGAGTTCGGTCTGTTGTTGGTGGCAGTACTGGATGGATATCCTAGTCCTGGTTGTCTGGGAAGGAAGCATCCTCCTCCAATTGATGCAGCTGTTCTGAGAAGACCACATCGCGACTTACAATTACCTTCTTGGTAACAGAGTTATAGAGACGGTAACCCTTCGCCTCTTCACTGTAGCCCAAGAAAATACACTTTCGGCTCTTCGGTTCCCATTTGGTTCTGGTAGCATGAAGGACATGCACAAAACAGTCACATCCAAAAACTCTAAAATGTGCAACTGAAGGTTTCTTACCAGAAAAGGACTTATCGAATTGAACTTTGAGGTCCTGATCCGTGATCGCAAAAACAGACAAGTTCCTCTTGATATCTGGCACATAAAGAACATCGAACAACTATTTTACAACTCCATTTGACTTGAGAGCAATCATACCTTTTCCTTTTGCTGGACATTTTGCATCATTGCCGACTGCTACCATGATGTCATTTCCTACCGGCTGTAGAGAGGTATACCAATCCTTCCGACTGGTCATGTGGCGTGATGCACCACTGTCAATGATCCACGGTTCATCCGTAGGTACATCTCGGGGGGGTCACTCATCATATGTAACCCTATCACGTGAGTTCAAAAGAAGGATATTTTTTATTTCTAAAATTTACAAAAATAAATATACATAAGGGACTATTTAAAATAGTTTTGGAAAAAATTTACAGATTTGTATAGAAAAGGGGTACATTTTATTAATGAAAAAATTTACAGATAAGGGATTTTAAATTGAACGCACGTGATATAGAGGGTTTATACATAGTGACCCCCCTGAGAGGTACATGAACTACCTCCGTGCAAATCTCCTCAATTGTGATGAACAACTCTATTGGTACTGCCTACGCACTGTTGCTGGACTCTTTCTTTACTCCGTTCTTCTCATCTGCAATCTTCTTTCGGCACTCATTCTGCTTGTGCCCTGCCTTGTTGCAATAGAAGCACTTGATCTTCTTCTTTCTCTTTTTATCATCAGAAGAAGATGGGTTACCAGAGTCCTTACCCTTACCTTTCTTTGATCTGGTCCAGAAAGCTGAATCTTCTCCATTCCTCGTCTTTTGACGCATCTCCTCCTCCAGAAGCATTGCACTGAAATCCTCAAAGTTGAGGGGTAGATTTCTGTTCTACGTATTCAGCGCCGTAACAAGACCGTTGTACTTTGGTGGGAGAATCCGTATGCATCTTCATTCTAGATTCTCACTGGTGATGGTGATGCCAATCGCAGTCATCTGATCGCGCAGATTCTTCACCCTGGTGATGAACTTCTCTACCACTTCAGACTCAGACAACTTCACGTTCGCGAGTTGAGTCTCCAAATTCTGAATCCGCGTCTGATTCGTGGTCTCGTACTGATTTTTCAAGACCGTCCATGCCTCCTCCGCTGTGGTGACATGTTGAATTAACGCCATGACGGAATCACTAACACTGCAGACAATAGAACACAATGCATCTACATTTCTTCTTGTCCACGTGAGAATCTCATCCGCAGTTGGTACTATCTGTTGTCCTGCATTGGCTGGATCCGCCGGTCTCGCAACTGGCCTCACGTCCACCCCAGTAGTAGTGTCCCAAAGCTCGTATGTGCTTAGGATGGTCTTCATCTTAAACTTCCAGAGTGGATAGTTAGAGCCATCCAACTTTGCGATTTCGCCGAACGGTGGGATTCGCAGTCTTGCGGGTTGGGCCATCTCTCACAATCTGCTCGCAAACAAAAACACACTACCAAATCTTCTTGCTAGAGTCCGGGCTCTAATACCATGTAAGAAAATAATAATACGTCTGTGCTCAATAGATAACAAGATCTCGTACGCAAGAGAGAAAACAAGATAGTATGGAGAATCAAAATTTTGATTACTGTAGAACTGATACAATAAATGGCGCTGCCTCCCAACCGTGCGCTCCTGTGAAAGAAGCTTCGATGGTGCACTCGAAACAGTAGAAGATGGAGGCTGGATGCTAAGGAATCAGGGTTGCTGTAGCCAGTGATGAAATGGGCTTCACGGGCTTGCTCTTATATAGCCACCAGTCGTAGTCGGCTAGGCTCAATTGGGTGACCGACCCAGTCTGCCCAAAACGGTCGACTGGGGGTCGGTCCCGAAATAGGCCGCCGACCATACGATAGAACCGGTGCGCAAAATAGAGCAACTAATCTACGGACTCCGATCGGCCCAGAGCCATCCGGGATCATCTGAGGCTCCAAATGGGCCCTGCAACCCGTGAGTGGGCTACCCCGGTAAATGCTCCGTCTACCCTCAGTGCAGTCAGTCAAGGGATGCCTTCCCGCACTTGCATGTAGCCTAGTTGGTGGTGTGCCAACTCTATCTGAAGCCGTCCAGCCATCAGGCCACACATGGCCCCCATCTGGTGTCCAAACCAGGACCTACCGGATAACCGAGCTACTCAAATGCCTTCTCCTCATATGGGGGGCTTACAAGTAGAGTTAGCTAGTTCCCGCATAGTTACACAAGAGTGGAGCATTGATATCTAACAGAGATATCGAGCTCCACTCGTGATATGCCAGGGTGACCGTTGTGCATTTATGTCACCGACTTGTTAGCTGCAGATACGGTTGGTACAGCGCCCATGAATAATAGCTAGATGACAGCTATCCTTATGTACTATAGTTCATGGCTCACTTTGTATGCCACCTTAGTTAGCTGAGTTTGGTTTGAGACCCACATGTAGGGTTCTTCTATTTCTTTGTACTAGAGTTCTTTTGGCTTTCACAACTAAGAAGAGGAAAACTATTTTCAGCCTCCACCTATGTGTGTATTCCCCCATTGTGTATGTGAGAAAGCTGCAAGTGAGACTCCTTCCTTCTCTCCTACTATCTTCATAGAACTTGCTTGTAGAACATGCATGTAGGACTTGCGTGTTGAAGTTGTATGTAGGAATCATATGTAGAACTTGCATGTAGCACATGCATATAGGAGTTGCATGTAGGACTTTCATGTTGAAGATGCATGTTGAGGATTCCTAAGAGAGATTATTCCTAGCCTTATGGAAGTACAAGAAGACCTTTGCTCTGCTACTCTATACACACATTTTGTGCTACCTAAGTCCATGTTCGCATAGAGACAACATACCCCCAGATCCATTTTATTACTTGTCCTCAGGTTAAGGTTTATTGTGATCATGGAGTTGGGATGCCATGCGCGTAACCTAGTGGCTATGGAACTTATGGCATGCCGGTCGATCTTGCTATCAGAGCCTTGGCACCAACAAATTTTGCTCTATTTCCAGGAAGCATGTATCCACCATTTGTTCGAACAGAGATATGTGGCATGCTTCTAAGAAGATGACTCTTTGATACAATTGGTTTGTAGTCTGAGCATCAATCCTGAGAGTGCTCTCAACGGAAGCAAGAATGGAAGAAGGAGAGAGAGAGACAGAGAGCCACAAGTTTTGGTAGGTGCAGAACCACCCTAATCTTCTTTTTCATTCATTTATATATGTGTTTGAGTATTGTACATAACTGGGGTAAAGGCACAGTGACCTTTAACCCCCACAACCTCCCACTTAAAGGACAATGTCCCTTTAAGGGAGAACAACCAGTGAGCATACTATCCAATGCCCATCAATACACGACAATACTCAAACCGCTGACTAGGTACAGACTCTTCGTCAACATATCTGCAGGGTTATCATCTGTATGAACCTTAACAAGCTCTATGCGCTTGTCCTCAAGTACCTCCCTGATGAAATGGTACCTGACCTCAATGTGTTTGGTCTTTGCATGAAAGACCGGATTCCGTGCTAGCTGAATAGCACTCATGGAATCACTATGCAATGTCGGTACACCTGTATGAATCCCCAAATCTCCCACTAGCCGATCAAGCCATATAGCCTCCTTGCAACCCTCTGTGGCTGCAACATACTCAGCGTCTGTGGTAGACAAAGCAATGCACTTCTGTGCGCGAGACATCCACGACACTGCACCACCTGCAAAGGTGAACACATAACCAAAAGTGGATCTCCTACTATCCACATGCCCTGCATAGTCTGAATCTGTGTACCCAAGTACATGCATGTCTCCTTTACCAAAGCAAATGCACATCTCCTTGGTACCCTTCATGTACCTCATGATGCACTTAACTGCCTCCCAATGCCTCTTTCCTAGATTAGCCATATACCGGCTAACAACTCCCACTGCAAATGCAATGTCTGGTCTAGTAGCTATCATAGCATACATAAGACTCCCAACTGCTGATGCATAAGGAACCTTGGCCATCATGGCCCTTTCCTCATCTGATTTGGGACTATCTGTATGACACAGTTTCACATATGGAGGCAATGGAGTACTCACTGCCTTCCCCCCCTCCATATTGAAACGCTGCAATACTTTTGTAACATACTCTTTTTGTGAAAGCCAAAGGAGTTTTTTACTCCGATCATGCGTGATACGCATACCAAGAATATGACCTGCAAATCCCAAATCCTTCATATCAAAGGCCTCATGCAACTTGGCCTTTAATGCATCTAGCTCATAAGTATTCTTGCTAGCCAATAGCATATCATCCACATATAGTGCCAAGATTATCAGGCTATTATCCTTAGCCCTTTTAGTGTAGAGGCAGTGATCAATTTCACTCCTTCTAAAACCCTGGGACCGAATGAAAGCATCAAACTTCTGATACCATTCTCTAGGCGCTTGCTTAAGACCATAGAGACTCTTCTTCAGCTTGCAAACTAAATGCTCTTTGCCCTTTTCTTCAAAGCCTTCCGGCTGCACCATGTAAATTTCCTCATGCAAATCCCCATGCAAGAAAGCTGTCTTGACATCCATCTGCATAAGCTCCATATCCTCTGATGCCACTAGTCCAAGCATGCATCTAAGTTGGTCATCTTCACAATCGGAGAGAATATCTCATCAAAGTCCACACCCTTTTCTTGCTTGAACCCTTTAGCGACCAAACGGGCCTTGTACCTAGGCACATCATCACCTGTGACCTTCATTTTGTAGACCCATTTACATGGCAATGCTTTCTTTCCATGTGGCAAAGAAACCAAGTCCCAAGTCTTATTCTTCATAAGTGAACTCATCTCTGATTGCATAGCATACTCCCACTTGCGTTGATCCTCACGCATCATAGCCTCTCTATAGCAAGAAGGCTCCCCGCAATCAGTAAGCATCACATAGTCTACCCCTGGAACAAACTTATCAGGCGGTCTAGACACTCTAGATGATCTTCTCAAGGGCATTTCAGCTTTCTGTCCCACCTGCATATCAGCCACATTTGGCTCATCATTTCCACCAATAGATGACCCATCATCTACCCTTGATTGTATACCTGTGGGAGTACTTGGTGGTACCATTTCTTGCACATTTGGTGCATGGACAGCTTGCTGTCTATCAACATATGCAGGTGGATTCACATCCTGGAAAGTGATTCTCCTCGTTTCCACATCCCTCATGGGTGTCTTATGCATCTTCTTCTCATTGAAGACCACATCATGGCTGCGTATGATCTTCTTTGCTTCTGGATCCCAGAGACGATAGCCCATCTCTCCACTTTCACCATAACCCAGAAAGATGCATTTCCTAGACTTAGGATCTAGCTTCTTTCGAAGCTCTTTTGGCACATGTGCATATGCCTCACACCCAAATATACGCAAATGAGAGTAAGAGGGCTTCTTGCCACTCCATGCCTCTTCAGGAATACCACCATCCAAACTCTTACTAGGTGATCTATTGATCACATGCACTGCAGTCTTCATTGCCTCAGCCCAAAAACCACCAGAAAGACTTGCATTGGAAAGCATGCATTGCAACCTTTCTTGAATGGTGCGGTTCATCTTTTCTGCAACTGGATTTTGCTCTGGAGTACGAGGGGATGTGAGCTCCCTCTTAATCCCACGTGTATCACAGAAATGCTGAAAGTCATGAGAGAGATACTCTCCACCATTGTCAGTCCGTAGGCATTTAAGCGTTCTACCTGACTGATTCTCAACCAAGGCCAGCCATTTCTGAAATACCTGGAACACATCACTCTTCCGAGCTATAGCATAAGCCCACACTTTCCTAGTTGCATCATCAATGAATGTCACATAGTATTCAGCCCCGCCTAATGACCGTGTAGGCATGGGACCACATACGTCTGAATGCACCAAATCAAGCATTTCAAACTCTTTCTTTCCCCTTCTTTTATGGGCTGATTTAGTCTGCTTGCCATAGAGACAATGCTCACAAAATTCAAAATCAGAGAAACTCAAATGCGGTACATAACCCAAACGGCATAAGAGTTTCATTCCATTCTGGCTCATGTGCCCCAACCTGCAATGCCAGAAAGAAGTGCTTGGCTGCTCGGTTACTGCAACAACATGATCAAATACCCCTGATACATGTAAGGGATACAAAGTCCCACACTTGGCACCCCTGGCCAAAAGCATAGAGCCCTTCTGAATTTTCCAACTCTGAAAGCCAAAAGTGGTGTGAAAACCAGCATCATCTAGCTGACCCACTGAAATAAGACTCTTGGTCAGCTTAGGCACATGTCTCACATGTTTCAAAACAAATGCAGACCCATTTGCAAAAGAAAACTTTATGTCACCTGCTCCCACTATGTCACATGCATAGTCATTTCCAAGATGCACACAACCTGTCTTTCCACTGTCATAAGTGGAGAACCATTCCCTATGGGGAGTAACATGGAATGAAGCACCAGAATCCAAAATCCAATCCTGGGAATATGCATCATCTGAAGTGGTAAGCAACTCTGCAGATAAACTAGACATGAAGAGAACGTCATTGTCACTATCATGTGTGACTGCATTGATCTCCTCGATCTTCACTTTTCCTTTGTCCTCCCTTGGACTCTCTTCCTTTTGATTTGCACCCCAATTTGCATTCTTTTTCTTATCCTTTTGCTCTCTTTTTAGCTTGTAGCAATCCTTTTTCATATGGCCCTTCTTGCCACAGTGGTAACACTCAATGTTCCGTGCCCTAGATTTGCTACGAGACTTCCCTCTTTCTTGGGACTTCCCCCTGAACTGTGATCTGCCCCTTTGCACATTTAAGGCTGCATCCTGCTTGTTGCCATCCATAGACTTCCGTCTAATCTCCTCGGCCAACAAGCTACCCACAACATCATCAAATTTCAGTACTCCACCAGGTGCAGAGTTACTGACAGCTGTACGGAAGGTATCCCATGAGGATGGCAATGAACATAAGAGAAATATTGCCTTAGTCTCCGCATCAAAATTCATCTTCTGAGCCTGAAGCTGGCTGAAAATAATATTGAATTCATTCAAGTGAGAAGCAATGGAGACCCCTTCCTTCATCTGCAGCTCAAACAACCTCTTCATGAGGTAAACTTTATTAGAGGCAGTTTCCTTTTCATAAGTGGCACACAGTTTCTTCCACAAATCTTCCGTAGTCTGCTCATTTACTACTGTGAAATAAACTGACTTTGCAAGATGAAGTCTAAGAGTAGATTTTGCTAATGCATCCAACTCATTCCAATCATCCTCAGACATATTTGCAGGCTTAGCTTCAATCCCTGCCAAGGGTTTAATCTGCTTCTTTTGAATAAGCACATCCCCTATTTGTTCTTTCCACAAAGAAAAGTTTGTCCCATCAAACTTTTTAATGTTGAAAAACTCCTTTTCAGACATGGAAGAGGATGCCATAATGCAAATAAAGCAAAATCCCAAATGCTAGTGCCTGCAAGAGAGAATCACACCAAATACCAGGTGCACCCAAATGTGTATGCCACAATAGAGTGAAATATCACCAAAACTCAAAGCTCAAAGCATCAAAAGATGCATCTGACTCATGTGCATATACTATGCATCCATATGAGCAAATCTGGCCCAAAAGAAAATGCCAACTGCAATGGCAATCCAGAATGCCAATAAGTGCCAAATGACTCAAGCATAAACACCGTCCACTGGCATATGCATCAATAATGTCTCATCCAAGAGAGCATAGCACTATCAGTGCATCACCTGCAATGTGTCAAAGCTGTCCCTCAACATAAAATAGCATCCATGTGCAAAGCGTCCATAAAAATAGCATCCCACAAGGCAATTTGGGCCTATCAGCGCATCCAATAAGAAACGCAATGCATCCAAATGGCCTATAAATCATCCACTGTAACCCAATGCATACCACAAATGAGCGCACACTGCTCAAACTGCAACCAGAGTGATCTGCATAAGGTATGCTCAAGAAATCATAGTCCCACGGTAATGACCGCTACTGAAAATAGAACCTGAGATGCCTCAAAACATGGGCGCCATTGCATAATCAGACTCAGCAAGAAAATCTGCAAATATCTCTTTTCTGCCGAAACTCCAAAATCCCAACCGATGAGTGAGAAATGGGAGTCAACACTTATCCACTGCCATGTGGCATAAATCTAAGGTTTCAAAACCTTAGAATGAAAAATGCATAACAGAGAGACGAAATCGAATACACAGAGATCTATAACTCTAAAAATCCTCCACCGAATCATGCAAGAACTGATAGGTAGGGGTTTTTGGGCGTCCGGAACGCAATGGGACAGACGGTTTTGGAAACCGTGGTCTCAATCACTGGGTCCAACACACGGACTGAAAAACGTTTTTGGAAACAGAGCTGTTTGTAAACTCCACCGGAGTGCGAATGATGAGCAACATAGAAGTTTTAGGACCTCCTGAGTCCACCGGAACTGACAGATCTGCAAATGGTTGCTCCAAACTTGAGTTCCAACACCCGGGCAAAAAACGCAGAAACTGACACAGTGAGTCAGAAATCCAATGAAATGATCCCAGATTCAAGAATGAAGGTGTTTCCAAGCACTTGAAGTGAAGTGGACACCAAAAGCAAGCAATAGTTGCCTCTACAAGTCAATACGGAGTCTCTGTAATCGAACAGAACAGGGAAAAGCTCAAAAAACGACTTTTTCTTTGAAAACTCTTAACAGGCTCTCAAAACCACTTCGCAAAGCCAAAGTAACTTTTCCAAAGGTTCCTCCAAGGTCTCTACACACTCGGATGCAAGTAAAGTCACCCACAAAGCTTCCCACAGAGCTTCTCCTTCCTCCCACTGAGCTGCTGAGCTTCAAGCATTCACGCACACTCAGCTAGATCACCCAGGCTCTGATACTAGTTGAGAGTGCTCTCAATGGAAGCAAGAATGGAAGAAGGAGAGAGAGAGACAGAGAGCCACAAGTTTTGGTGGGTGCAGAACCACCCTAATCTTCTTTTTCATTCATTTATATATGTGTTTGAGTATTGTTCATAACTGGGGTAAAGGCACAGTGACCTTTAACCCCCACAAATCCATTCATTGAGATTGAAACTAAGTGGAGGCAAATGGTGGTCGATGTGGCTGCGGACCTCCAAAATGTATTCCAATGTTTTGCAATGTTTTGCAGAAGATAGCACTTTGGCGAAGGACGCGGTCAATGTTGCCGCACATTATTTTCTCATGCTGTTGAAGTGCTCGGATCAGTGTGTCTTGGATGTTCCATTCTACACTAGAGTATGGCTCAATCATTGGCCAATTAATGGTGTGATCCTCACCCAAAGTGTGTATGTTGGCCTCCCATCAGTGACAGCGTGGAATTGCATAGAACTTGGGATGGGTTCTGAGACATGGAGGTGCACATAGGTAATCTTTCAAGAAGATTACATCAAAGAGCTCGGGGCGGCGCCAATCAAGTTGGGAATCTAATTTGCTGACCCAAGCTTCACTAACTTGATGCTTATGAAGGTTGGTAGGAAAGTTGTCCAGGGTCCATCCACCTCGAGTTTTCATATCAGGATATTTGCTCCAAAAATCCTTGATGGGGTTACAGGGAAGTGGTATCACATCAAAATCATACCCATCATTGGAATTTGGCATGGGAGTGCAAATTGGATTATCTTGATCTTGATATTTAAAATCAAATAATGGGTCATTTTCTGTTGATGACAACACAAGTAGTGTCGGAGGTGATGGTGGGGTAGGGGGAGAACATGGGGACATGGGGGAGAAATATGGAAGAGCGTTAGTTGTGGGAGGGGAATCAGAGGGGAGGGAGGGAAGAACTAGGAAAATGTTTTGAGCAGCTTGGTAATCCTCGAGGGTAGGATTAGCAAGGGAAGGGGAGAATTTAGGTGTGAGGGGCTAGTAAGTTTGCGACTTATTGGGTTAGTTGAAAGTGGTGAGAGGCATGAGCAAAGAGACAATGAAGGGAGTAGATGTTAGGCTGCAGCTCAGGGAAGGTTAAGATGGTGGTAGTAGAAGGGTAAGTGAGGTGATGAGATTGGGCCCATAGAGAGTGGTTAGATATGGGAAGTTAGATTTGAGATAGGCCATGTGTCATCCTCCAACACTTCTTTTTATTGGTGCGATGGGATCATCACTGCAAGGGGGGGATGTTGGTTATGTCATGCCGTGTAGATAATAGTGATGGCTTTTGTAGCAATGGCAACAAACCAGCAATAACCCTGAGGGGAGGACTACCTATGAGGCATAAATATGTGATGAAAGCATCCATCTTGAGTGCTCTAAACCCGACATGTGTAGATAGGCAGAAGATATTTTTTTCATCTTTGAAAAAGTCATGGCAAATTTTTTGTGGAGTTTTTGCCCCTATGGAATGTTCCCATTTGATGTTTGGATTAGTGGATATGATCTTGAGTTGAAGTTTCTTCCATAAGTTAAGCACTCATGCTTTGAGGTGATCTTCTGCTTGTAGAGCAGCCACAAGCTCGTGGTACACCACCATTGTGCATTGTAGTGGGACTTCATTGGTGGTGTCTTCCATTGCCTCATTGTTTTGCACTAGCAATTGGAGTTCAAGATTTGAGATGACTATGTTTTGGGATTGCATCTCATCCATTTTTTCCTTATATTTATGGTAGATGGATGTATATGCCTCCTTAGGCTTTTTCATTTGCAAGGTGACCTACACTTGTTGAGGAATGACTTCAGTGGTACTAGACCATTGGTCCAATACCATTGGTCAAGCACAAGTCTTGGACCATTAGTACAAGACTTGTGCTTTAGAAGTGCTGGCTTCTCTAGCAGTGGCAAGTTGGTCTTTTAAGATTTGGCAGTCCCTTGTAAGATCTTCAATGTTGAATGTGCCTATTGCCAAATATTGTTGCATGTCTTCAAGATTTTCTTGGCAATCCTGGAGCTCTTATTATTTTTGGATTAGAGTGAGTCGGGCTTGTGCTAATTCCTCCATCTGCTGAGAGCATGTGCTGAGGTTAAGTAGTCATAGGAGGTCTGTACGATTTTCGTAGGTTGTATTGTCACTATCAGCTGTATCTGACTTTGGTGGAGGTTGGTCACATCCCACACTGCCTTCTCTTGAGCTTGGAGAGCTTGGTTCATGTGCACTTCTTCAATCTCTTTCTCATCTCTTTGTGCCCAAAGTGCCCTGACCTCTATGGCGATTCCATGGAATTGGTCTTCAATGGCTACTACAATTTGTATTTCCAATTCTTGTACATGTTCCTCCTTTAGTGAATAGTTCTAACATTTGAAGCATTTGGTTGGCTTGATGATGGATAATGACAAACAGTGATGAGGATTGGTGATACTTCTAATACAATTGGTGCCCATGTAGCCATCCTGATGATTCTATAGTACTTGTTGGGGGTTCTTCCAATGGTAAGTCACTCACTTGGGTATAGTAGTCATATTGCTGATCTGGCACTAGCTCTCCTTGTGGCTCATTGACTGGCATGATGTTGACGAGCAGTGCTAGCGCCGATGTAGCCTCAGGCTCTGGCTATTGCTGTTGTTAGAAATATAGTGGTTCCAATTGTGGCTAAGCTGCAGCATCTGGTGGGGCAATTCCTCAATTCCTACCTCCAGAATAGGCATTTCTTCCAAGGTATTTGCATTTTCCAATGTGATAGTAGCAGAAGGCGGTGACGGCTCCCATGCTGGTGAGAAAGGGATGTCTAAATCCTCAATAGGTTTTGGCAATTGGGGCAGAGTCATTTCTCATTCTTGTATCACTTTATTGATGATTACAACCAATAAGTGTGATGTTGGCTAAGCACACTCCCCATTGCATACTTGGAGCCATAAGTATGAACATGAAAATCGATATCCCAATTGGGAGATAAGGATGGGTGTTGTGGTTAGGCACCACTTTAAAAGCTCAAAGGCTTGGTCACACTCTTCTGTCCAAAGAATTTCACTAGTAATTTGTAAAGTGGTCTAGCTATCATGGAATACCACAAGATAAATCTGTTATAGTAGTCAGCATGTTCCATAAAGACCTGTACACCTTTGGAATTTGTATGAGGAGGAAATTCCATGATGATTTTGATTTTTTTCCATGTCAGTTTTGCAATCCCATGTTGAGAAACAATGTGTCCCAAAACAACTCCGTGGGTGACCATGAACTGGCATTTTTAGGGACATGCCATACTCCCTACATTTGATTAGAATTGCTTCAAGACATTTTAAGTGGTATTTTTTGTTTGATTGGATGCACAAATCATCCAAGAATACCTGTAGGAACTTATTCAGAAATGACTTGAAAGCAGTGAACATGACTCTCTAAAATGTGGCCGGGGCATTACATAGGTCGAAGGGCATGACTCTATATGTAAAGATATGCCATTATGTAGAAAATGTTGTTTTTGATTGGTCAACATGAGGAACAATTTTCACTTGGTTATATCCACTAAAGCCATCCAAGAACCTATATATCTCTTATCCATCCAACTTTTCCAACATTGTTTCTGTTAAGGGTAGGGGATAGTGATCCCTGATTGTGGTGGCATTCACATTCTTTAAATTAACACATATTCTTAGCTTCTTGTTGCATTTAGGCACAATGACGATGGGTGAAACCCAATCGTTGTGCTCTATCTCATAGATGAATCCAGTATCTAAGAGTTCTTCCAATTTGACATAGACCATGGTGCCATATTTTGGATTTGTTTGATAAGGTCCACATACCTTAGGGTGCGAGCCTTCCCTAATAGGTATCATAGTGTACTACCACTTCTTGTGAAATTCCCTTCATTTTCTTGTATGACCATGCTAGGTAGTATCGGTATTCCATTAGGAGTACTTTGAGCTTTGTTTCATCTTCCTGTGTAAGCTATTTCCCAATGAATACCAATTTTTCTTCCTCCCCTTCAAGGGCAAGGTTTATTGTGTGAGTTTTGGCCAGTCCCTCATAGATTGGAGTCTCTCCAATGTTATCGGTTTCTTGCAGATCAGATTCTCTTACTGGTCTTGGCATTGCTATGGGAACACTACCACTTGTGTAGTTCTTGAAGTACTCTGGCACTTCTCAAAGATCATCCTCTGATGGTGTTGAACTAGCCTGACATGTGCTATGGGTATTGGGTGGCATAGTATCATTAACCAATTTTCGAGGCTCTTGTGGACTTTCTTTTTTAGAAGTCTCATTATCAAGCTTCATCCGCACGTGGCTTAAGCTTTCAAAACTTCTTATGTTGGGAACTGTGGAGTAACTTTTCCACTCGCAAAGTATTCCCAAGTAAGGGTTCATTTGTTGTGCATACTCCTTCAAGTCCATCGGGGGAACATTCAAGAGGAGGTGTCTCAAATTTTGGGAGAGCTGGATTAGTAAGATATAACTCGACGATCCTAGTTTGGACATGTTTGAACTCATTGAAGTGGTTGGCCTTGGCTTTGGCGATGTCCTCCTACTTTCTTGCCGAATCTTCTGCTATTATTCAACTTTGGGAAGTTTGACCGCCATTAGGGCATGAAGAATGGCTAAATCATTGTGAAAGCCATCGTCTTCAAATTGAGCATTTTCAGCCTCTATTTCAAGGTCCTAAGGAAAATATGAGTCCTTATTATCATGGATAGCTTTTTCAGGTTCACCATTCCAATCAAGGTCAACCATAAAGAATGGCACCTCTAGATCAATTGGTTCTTCATGTGTGAGTGGAGGATTTACTTGCATGATCTTATCATCAATTTGCAAGAAGGTGGGATCTAGTGAATGGCAGTTGTCAATGGTCGCCAATGCTTGGATCCAATTGTTGACACTTCTTTGTGTATCGCCTACTAAGGCATGATGTTGTTGCAGGGGGGCTAATTTTCTTGAGATTGTCCTTGAAGAGGTTTCATCCAATGCTTTAGGAACAATTGATTTTATTGCTTTTGTCCCGACATTGACTCTTACTACGGTGTCACAATTTTGGATTGTCAATCTATCAGTTCCTCAATAATGGAGAACAGATGCCTCACACAACTAAGGACGTCCAAGAAATATTTGATAAGATTTCTTGGGGAGATCCAAGATTGTGAATTGAACAGAAAAGAGGAATTTTCAATTTGTATTGACACTCCATTCATTATTCTTAAGGGCTTTGCATGTGAATCATCTGCAAGGCGTATGTTGAAATTAGCCTTTTGCATTGGTCAGAGACCCCATTCATCATAGAGCTCCTTGGATAGGTCATTCAGCCTTGCTCCACCATCCACTGCAAAGTGATGTTGCATATGTCATCTCTCTCACCCATCTACACAGGGATATCTTCTACGTCTTCCATAGGTGGAGGGGGATTTGCTAGTTCAATCCATCCTTTGAAACTCTCCCAAATATTAGGACAATTCCATAAGAGGATTCCAATGGGAATTGACATAGGGCAACTTACAATGCTAGAGAGTTCAGCACCTTCAAGTTGGAGTGGCAATATATTATGTTGTGGATTTGGTTGCTGGAACAAAGGCTCAATTACAATACTAGGCAGGGCCAAGTGAGGGATTGAATCTTGTATTTGCTTCTCAGCCTAAAATTGAGCTTGTTCCTTTTGCACCCATTGTTGAAGTGCCTGAAATCAAGCCTTCTCCACTTCTGCATTACGGAATGGAGCTTGTTTTATTTGAGGCTTGATAGCGGATGTGGATGAGCTTGGCTGCTCATTGCTTGGCGAAGGGATAGTCACTTGTGCTTTCTATTGAAGAGGTATTCGGGATTGAATTGGAATATTGGGGCCCTTGGTGGCCTCTTTTTGCAGGCGTGTAATTACATTCACAGGTTACGATAATATGCTTTCTAGCCCTAGACTTTGATGGTCCACCCCAATAATGCCGATTGGGACGTCAGGCTTAGCCTCATTTTGTCATGGGACCTTATTTTTCATGGTGCAATCGATATAGGCATGGCCAATACCACAATCTCTATAGAGTGGTTGGAAACTGGAAGGGCTACCATGATGAGGGCACTCTGCGATCCGGTGATTCTCTCCACAATCGTAGCACTTAATGGGCGCTCCATATGTGTTGGGCCAAACTTGATTTCATAGATACTCCATAGATAGGTATTAAACCTTCTGCTCCTTCTACATAGTACATTGGGTACTCAGCTTCATACTCGAATTGTGAATCCACTTCCTCGGCTTGAAGTTCTTGTATTGGAATTGCTGGAGGAGTGGATTTGGTACTCTTAGATATGGTCATGGATTTGGATTCTTGAGTAATTGCAGGACTTGGTGGGTTCCGACGGGAATAGGATTCAGCCTCGGAGCTAGGGGTTCTTGTGCAAGTGTTGGTTGCTTGTACAGTGGGATGGTGCCGGTTGGTATTATTGAGGTCGGGCAGGTTGTTGCGCATGTTGAAGATGCAACTATTTTCATCATTCCCACCGACTATGCAGATGTGGCACCACAACCTTGGTGGTGGATTGTCTTGTGCATTGATCTTGGCTCTTAGGATGGGGCATTCATTTTTTGTATGATTGGCCATGCAGTGTGGACACCAGACATTTTCTCATTGTTGTGGATAAGTCTGAGGTGGCGGCTGAGACATGTGAAGCTTTTGTTCCATGGTCTACATCATTTCTTCTCTTAGCTTCATGGTCATGGCCTCTAGGCAACTCTAGGCGATCTTCATTAGATGTTTCTGCTGTGGACTTGGATTTTCCCTTTTTAGAGTGCTTATCGTGCACATTGGCTCTTCCATCATCAATGCTGGTGTCAAAGTCGATCATGCCATCCTCGATGTCAATGGCTACCGCATGTGCAGCACTAAATGTTTCATAAAACTGCTAATCTTTTTCATGTCTTTGCGGATTTTCTTCCTTAGGCCTGCAATGAACCAGGCCGTGAGGTACTTATCATCAAAGCATGGGTCACATTTGGATAATTAAGCGTTTTATCTTGCCCAGGTACGTGTACATCTTCTCGCCAACCTTGTTTGAGCTTGCTTAGTTGGAGAGATGGATCATCTTGTAGTCTCTCCATTTGAAAGCACTTCTTGAATTCAGTTTGCAGCAAGTCCCGTGTGGCTCTTTCTTCCACTAAGAGGTCTAGGTACCATTCTGGGGCTTCATCAGCTAAGGCCATGGGGAACCATGCGACCTTGGTTTCATTGGATTGATCTCCTCCAGCTCGGCATGTGGCATTAAAATGTTTGAGAAGCCTTGCTGGATCACCCTGTCCATTGTATTTGGGAAGCTCAATTTTGCCCAGGGGGCACCTGCCTTGATTGTTACTATTGTGGCCAAAATTGTTGCGAGGGTTAAAGAAATTGTTCCCATTGGCTTTGAGTTCAAGGTCACCATCATCACGACCATGATCTGCCATGTCGTGTCATGGAGGAGTCAAAGGGATTGGCTGAATTTTAGGGGGGGAATTCGGGACAGAGGGTTCTCGTAGATGTTGGCCAGTGTGTCATTGCATGAAGATTTGTCAACGAGGTGGAACGGGTGCCTGTTCCACAAGTGCGGGTGTTCATGTAGGTGTGTTAGGGAGGTTAGAGATTCAACAATGTTGTAGGGACCATTTTGTTAATAATGTGCCTAGGATTTTCCCATGTGAGTAGGGAAATGTGCTGGTGCAGACGGATCATTAATCGGAGGTCACGGTGGAAATTTATGAGCGAATTAGTGCAAAAAGGGGTCCACTCGAGGGTGCAAATTAGCGAGTTCTAGGGATACCAAAATGGTCTGAAATGGGTTGGAAAATTTCCCCATAGCGTGGTGTTTTTGTGTGTGAAATGGGGGCTCAAATTGGGTTTAATTTGGCCACCAAATGGGCGAGTTACAAAGGGTTAAAGTAGGGTAAAAATGGGGCTCTTTTTGTGTGTGTGGGGGGCGGGGTTCCTTTGGTATTAAGTATGGTGTGAATGGCCCTAAAGTCTAACTGGGGTGGACTAACTAACCTAGTCTACTTCCTCTAACTGAACCAACCAGTTGGTCTAACTATTAGTTACTCTAACTATTAGGTAGAGGAATTACCAGTTACAAGGACAGTTACTCTAACCTAACCTAATTGTGGGTCTAACTAACTATACTACAATTATTCTAACCTAACCATATCCGAACTAACCCACCCTAGGTTATCCTAACCTAACCTAGTTTAATGCTTAGGTTAATTTTAGGGTTAGGTTTTTTTTTGGGCTAAGGGGGGGGCGGGCGACAACCGCCGAGAGGGTGGAGGAGGGACTGAGGGGGTGGGGGGGTGGAAGTCGAGGGAGGAGGGTGGTGCGAAGGTGGTGGAAGGGATTAAAAGTGGGAGGAGGGGCACGGAGGCAAGGCACGAGGACGTAGGCCGCTTCGTGGGCAGTTTCGCCTCTGCGGGTGGCCTGGTTGTGCCACTGCTATGGGCGGCTGGCTTGCAAGACAAGGCCCTAAGGGCCTTAAGAGAGGGGGGGCGGGGTGGCTAGGTGGGGCGGTGTGGGATGGGGAGGGGGGGTGGGAGGTGGTTTGGGGGGGGGGGGGGGGGGGGGAGGAAAGAGGGGTAAGGGTGGAGGGGGGGGGGAGGGAGGGGGGGCAGGGAGTGAGGGGGGTGACAAAATATGAAGAGGGGAGAGGAGAAGAGTGGAGATGAGGAGAGAGGGCATAGCTAGAGAGCGCACCACAAATGACTAATTGTACACTAGATTTAGTTGAAAAAATAGAATATATACAAACCCATTTAGGGTTAGGGTTAGGGGATCTAACCCTTTCCTTTATAGCACTCTATAAGGTTAGTGCTATGCACATATGATCACGTGATGGTGCTATGCACACATGATCACATGATGTTGAGCGTGAACTCTCAACACCTTCCCTAAGGATCAACATCATGAAGTAGGCCTTTCCTCAAGATGATGATTCTGGGGAATCGAAGAAGGACTGAGCATTACATTCCATCACACCCCTTTAATGGGAATGTCCTTCCTCTGCGTCAAACCAAGAGCTAGTCGGTGTTTCTCGAATAGCTCTTTACCGAGTGGTTTGGTAAAGATGTCTGCAACATTTTCTTTGCTATCACAATGTTGCAATGTGATGTCACCAAGTAACATAGGCCTTTCCTCAAGATGATGATTCTGGGGAATCGAAGAAGGACTGAGCATTACATTCCATCACACTCCTTTAATGGGAATGTCCTTCCTTTGCGTCAAACCAAGAGCTAGTCGGTGTTTCTCGAATAGCTCTTTACCGAGTGGTTTGGTAAAGATGTCTGCAACATTTTCTTTGCTATCACAATGTTGCAATGTGATGTCACCAAGTAACACTCTTTCTCTGATGAAGTGCTCTCTGACATCAATGTGCTTATTTGTCCTGGAGTGATATACTGGATTTTTGGCCAATGCTTGAGTCGATTGATTATCACAGTATATTGTTGTTGGCTTGACTCATCAAAGTAATTTGTTTCTGACAATAGTCTTCTAAGCCATATAGCCCCACATGCACCTGTAGTGAGTGCTCTATATTCTGCTTCAGTCAAAGACAAAGAAATAGTTGGCTGTTTGTTTGACAACCATGATATAGCACCTTGACCAAGGAAAAATGCATATCCCTGTGTCGATCTCCTGGTCTCATGATCTCCGACATAGTCACTGTCACAGTATCCCATGCAACTGTGGATGACTTTCTCTATATTCTATCCCAAACTGTCTTGTACCTCTGATGTATCTCAAGACTCTTTTGGCTGCATTCAGTGAGATTGTTTTGGATTTGCCATAAACTGTGCTAGTGAGCTTACTGCATAACAAATATCTGGCCGTGTGATTGTCAGATATATAAGAGATCTGATGAACTGCCTGTAGTATCTGTCATTGACTATAGGCTTTTCTAAATCTTTAGTAAGTTTCAAACTCTGTTCCATGGGAGTGGCTGCAATCTTGCAATAATCTGCCATATGAAACTTCTTCAGGAGACTGTCAACATACTTGAGCTGACTCATGAATGTGCTATCTGAATCTCTCCAGAACTCAATTCCAAGACAATAGTGCATAAGTCCAAGATCTTTCATGTCGAACTCTGCAGATAAGTCCTGTTTCAGTTTTCTGATGAAGCTATCCTTGCTTCCTGTCACAATCAAATCATCTACGTACAAAAGTGCAATAGTAATGTCTTCCCCTTGAACTTTGTAGTAGAGAGTATGATCTGCATTGGACTTCATGTATCCCAGATCAACAAAATACTTGCCGATTCTGTTGTACCAACTTCTGGGGGCTTGTTTTAAGCCGTAGAGACTTTTCTTGAGATGGCAAACCTTATTCTCCTTTCCTGGTTCAACATAACCTGCTGGTTGTTGCATGTAGACTTCCTCGTCTAGATAACCATTGAGAAATGCATTCTTGACATCAAGCTGATACACATTCCATTTGCTGAGTGTCACTAGTGATATCAAGAACCGTATGGAATCCATCTTTGCTACTGGAGCATAAGTCTCATCATAGTTCTAACCATATTGTTGTGCAAATCCTTTCGCAACTCATCTGGCTTTGTATCTTTGAATGCTGCCATCTAGATTGTACTTCACTTTGTATACCCATTTGTTTGCTATGGCCTTCTTTCGTAGTGGAATAATTCCCAAGTATTATTCTTATACAAAGCATCCATTTCTTCATTCATAGCAGTTTGCCATTCTGTCTTGTCTACTACGTCTTCAAAGTACACTGGCTCTTCTGTAGCCATGATGGTAGTCATAAGAGCATAGTTGGTGGTTTCCACCTGAATTGCTTTGTCTTTCTGAGCATATGTCAATCTGGCTGGAGGTCTGCTTTCCCTAGTAGACCGTTTGAGCTACTGTGGCTCTGCTTGGGGTGTTGTTGGCAATTCTTGCTCTTCTTCATCAACCTGTTCTATAGATGACTGTGAAGTCGATGCTTCTATCTCCTGTGTAGGTGAGGTTTTCCATTCTGATTCCTCATCAAAGATTACATCTCTGGAGATAATGACTTTGCGGTTGATGGGATCATACAATTTGTATGCTTTGCTTTCTTCACTGTAGCCAACCATGATGCATTTGCGTGACTTCGCATCCAATTTCCTGCAATGATCATCATGTATGTGGGCATATGCTATGCAACTAAATATGAGGAGATGCCCAATGTGTGGCTTTTGTCCAGTGAATGCTTCATAAGGAGTCATACCCTATATCGGTTCGGTAGGAAGCCGATTAAGCAAGTAGTTTGTTGTAGCTATTGCTTCTGCCAATATTGATTCGGAAGATGCTTTTCACTAAGCATTGCTCTAGCACTGTCTGCTAAAGTCCCATTCTTCCTTTCAGCTCTTGCATTCTGCTGACGAGTATCTGCACATGTGAATTGTCTTCGAATGCTGTGATTTCTGCAAAAGTTCATGAATGCTGAAGACATGTATTCACCTCCTCTATCTGATCTCATCTCGGGGGGGTCACTCATCATATGTAACCCTATCACGTGAGTTCAACAAAAGGATATTTTTTATTTCTAAAATTTACAGAAATAAATATACATAAGGGACTATTTAAAATAGTTTTGGAAAAAATTTACAGATTTGTATAGAAAAGGGGTACATTTTATTAATGAAAATTTTACACAGATAAGGGATTTTAGAAATATGCCTTGAACGCACGTGGTATAGAGGGTTTATACATAGTGACCCCCCCGAGGATCTCATGACCTTGATCTTTCTGCTTGTCTGGTTTTCTACCATGGCTTTGAATTCTTGAAATCTGGAAAACACTTCAAATTTCTCTTTCAGAAAGTAGACCCAACAATATCTGCTATAGTCGTCGATGAAGGTCAAGTAGTAAAGTGAACCATTGATGCTGCGGGTCTGGGCATAACCCCATACATCTGTATGTATCAAATCAAGAATACCTCGTGCACGAGAGGTACTTCTGACAAAGTTGGTTCACTTTTGTTTGCCAAAGCAGCATGCTTCACAAACTTTTTCAAGAAACTGTAGCTTTAGAATCCCAATTGCCATATTCTGATTCCTGAGATCTAACAAGTACTTGAAGTTGACATGACCATATCTCTTGTGCCATTTTGCAGATAGTGGCATCTGTTGCGGTTGATCTAACATGGCATGCTTATCTATACCTATAGCTAGCATTCTATATAAGCGTCCTTCCTTGACACCTTTTGCTACTAGCTGACATCTTTTGGATTTATCTCTGATAGTGCATTCATCACCGTCGAAGATGACTTTGTAATTGTGTTCCGTCATTTGACCTATGGACAAAAGGTTCTTGCTGAGCTTCGGAACATAGAGCACATCTTTGACCAATCCTTTTGTACCAGTGAAATTGTTCATAGGGATAACACCTGCCCCTTGTACCGGATTCGGTGTATTGTCTGCTGTGTAGATGACATTTTTCTGTCCTTCTAATGGTTTCATCTCTGTGAACCATTCCTGATGATTTGTCATATGAGATGATGCACCGTTGTCGATGTACCAAGGATCCTGTTCAACTTGGTCGACTTGATAGCTGAAATCCTCTTTGGGATTGAAATCAATGTCTAGGTACACTGTATCAGTCTGATGCAATTTCTCGCTTGCAAGAAACATATTTCCATGTTCATTTGCAAAATGACTGTGACTAGAATGTCCACTATGATGATTTCCTCTGCCTCGGGAATTCCCTCGATTACTGCTGGATTGATTGCCTTGGTCGTACTGCTTCTTGCAGCAATCTCTTTCATAGTGTCCAAACTTGTGACAGTAGTTGCTACAAGCTAAAAAGAGAGAAAAAGGATAAGAAAAAGAAAGCAAACTGGGGTGCAAATAAGAAGGAAGAGAGTCCAAGGGAGGACAAAGGAAAAATGAAGATCGGGGAGATTAATGCAATCATTGATAATAGTGACAATGACATTGGAGGTTCACGCTTCAATGGCTACAACTTAGGAAGTTTCTTTTGAAGTACGTTGAAGGAATGTGTTACTTGGGGATTGAGGTAGCATGACTGATTTGCAGGTTCGATTGTGGAACATCATTCGTGCAATAATAATCAAAAACACCTGGAGGGTTAGGAATGGTGGTGCTTTTTATCAAAGACCTGCTCCAAAGTATTGGGCTTCCTACGTCCACGAATTGAATAGTGTTCTAGTTTATAGTGGTAGGAAAGGCTCAGATTTCGGTTTGCTTCCTATATGCGGAGCATAGCTTAGCTGTTATTATTTTTTGACTTTTTAATATTAAATATATCCTTTTTGTTGGCGAAAGAAATAAAATTACACCTAGAAATTCACAAAAGGAGGGGGAGCTAACAAACCTTCATCTTGAAAAGTAGTAAGTGGCCTTGAGCTTTTAATTATTTGAGATCTTGCTTGGAACAGGTCTCTCTAAAGATGCTCCGCCCAAAGATTATTCCGTCGAAGGAACGCCCCTCCATAAAATGTTCACGGTTTTCAATTCCCTTTCTATCATGATCAGTGCCTATGCAAACCCACTGATCGTGGAAATACAGGTGCTCTTTTCCTTCCTGCTAAATATGTAAACTAACGATGAATTTTTGTGTTAAAAGTGCAGCCTGAGAAATCCGGTATCTTGTATCAATTCCGTCAATTTAGTAAACTTTGCATGGGAAAATTTTTCATTGGACACTGAAACCGATTTCGAGGGATCTGGAATGAAATTTGCAGGCAACTCTTGCGCCCCCAACACAAGGGAAAATGCTAAAAGGATTTGGCCTGTGTTACGCCGTAACGCTCACCACATTCTTCTCGATCGCTGTTTCTGGCTATTGGGCGTTTGGGAACTCTGCATCGGGCATCATTTTCTACAATATGTACTCATCGGGCAGACTTCTAGTTCCGAAGTGGCTCTACTTTATGGGAAACGCGTTTGCCGGCGTTCAGCTTGTTATCATCACAGTGGTCAGTCTCTGTAATATGTTTCTCGTTTTGGTGCATTTCTGTTGACAGTAATGCACGTAGATTTCTTATTTCGTCTTGTTGTTTACGGTTCCTGGTGCTATGTTCACGGTCTTGGGCTAGGATTTTTTTCTTAATGAAGCTGCAGGAAGCCCCTGAATTTGATAACGAACTGTTTTATTCTGTGAACTGCACTGCAGCTCTACATGCAGCCCACATTTGAGAAATATGAAGATGTTGTTTCGGATGCCGAGCAGGGAAGGTTTTCAAAGCGAAATTTACTTCCTCGCTTGTTCGGTCGATCTATCTTTGTGGTTTCTGCTACATTCTTCGCCGCGATGCTGCCATTCTTCGCAGAGTTCAGCGCTTTTCTAGGCTCACTCGGCTTCACGCCCATCTGCATCATCTTCCCGCTTCTCTTCTACAATTTGGTCTTCAAAACCGAGTGCCCAAGGTTGGTATTATGGGGAAATTATATGATCATGGCAGCCGCATTTGTTGTTGTGATCCTCGGCAGTATAGCCTCGTTCCGTCAGTTAGTCATGAATGCCAAGGCGTTCCAGCTATTCGCAGACGTGTAGAGAGCGAACAAACATAATTCTGATTGTTTAGATCCTTTCCAAGCTGTAAAAGGTGGAAGGGGATAGAAAAATATTCAAGTCTATATAATCAGCTCTCTAGCTTTGACCATCATTTTGTAATCTTTGTCTTTCTTTTAAAAAATGTGGTATATAAGTTCAACAAGAACATCATTTACGCCATGCCCTACAAGCTCCCCACAAGACCATTTATATTATATAAAACTAGATGACAAGTTGTATTAAGAAAGAAGATAACTTTGTGACCTTATGATTGTAGGATTTGTAAATTTCCAAATAAAGAAAGTGCGCTTGAAATTGAATATTGACAATGAGAGTTCATAGTGTTGTGTTTGTTAATTGGAAAGCACATACTCTACATATCACTTTGCATCTATTACTAACCACATGTTTATTTGGGGGTAAAGTTGGCACACTTCTTCTCCAAAAATTATAATAGTATGCCCTTTCTTAGGCACACTACATTTACATTCAACACATAGCATATTACAAAAGTGAGCTTGAAATTGAATATTAAAAATGAGAGGAGATTTTGTTGTGTTAGATAATTGCACTTTGTCAAAGCGAGTTTGAAATTGAATGTTAAAAATGAGAGTAGATGCGTGTTGTGCATAGATGAGTAACCATGAGAAGAAATTCAATTCTACTCATTTTTTCTTTTTCTAAATGCTAATATGAGAAGCAAGCAGCTTCTGACTTTTTAATACTGGATCTCTTCATTTTTGTGAAGCAAGTCGAATGCCGAAGTAGAAGTACTTGCTTTATCTATGTCCTCATAGGTTCAAGGCCTATCAAATAACTCACACTCCATGGATTCAATGGAGTTGCCAATTAAATGACGAGATGTATTACAAAATTGTAATTGAAAGAAAATAAGCTTGACTTTTAATATTATAAATGAGACTCTGAGAAGATGTAATTGTATTAGGTATTGGATAGCACTTTGCATTCGGCATGTAGCACTTTGCATTTAGCACATAATCACACATTTGTGTAGGGAGAGAGTTGGCATGCTTCCTCTCCAAAAATTATAAGATGAAGGACAGTCTTCCTTGGCTCACAAAACTTTGCATTCACCATGCAACTCTTTGCATTCATGTACTATATATGTAATTTGCCAATCCAATCTGTTAAATGTCGAATGCGGTATTGCATGCTATAGCTTGGGATTTTTTAAGGACGTTCTTTCTTATTTTAAAAAAGTTTGGAAACGTTCAGAACACAAAAAATGCGCTTTATTTAACCGGTCAAAACGTACCAATTGATTGGGAAAATATCGCACGGTAATGTACAAAAATACCACATGGTGTGGTGCAACACCGGCCCGGTGATAACTCTTACCATCCAGTGTAATATTGTCATATGAATCGGTGTACCGTTACACCGATCGGTATGTCACATCATACCACGTGGCATGCATGCATTAGCTAGAATACACTAGTCGGTGTAGCATCACACCAGTTGGGGTCTATAAAAGCATATTTGGCCATCATTTTTGCTGATTTCTCTTGATGTTTCCTACAATTCCCCGCAGTTCCCTTCTCGTGAGCTTCTAGCATTGTTTTTTTTTTCAGTCAGGACTGGGTGATGGATCGCTTCACTTGGATGGATTCACCTCATCCTAGCTAAGAGAGGGAAAGAGAGAGAGAGAGCAACCGAGAGAGGAATATGTATTATGTCTAGGTTTCCTTGCTTGTGGTGTGTGCGTGTATGATGTCTATCACTTGGGGTCGAATGATGACTCGCTTCAGCTGGTTGGAATCATCTTGCCCCGAGTGACATGCTATTAGGTAGTATCATGTATGAATATATATGATACTAGACCAAAGCGAGGTGAATCTAGCCTGCCGAAGCCCGACTTTGATAATATTGTATATAGATGTCTTGAAATATACCCGGTTATTGTCTGGATGATAGCTTGCTTCGATCGGCTGGATTCATCTCGATGTTGATCTTCCCAACCAGGTGTGCGATCACACAATCACTCATCTAGATCATCTTGGTTCATTGAATTGCGATTGCTATTAGATGTTTTCCTGTTATATCATTTATAGCCTATCCTCCTTCGATAGGGTTTCTTAAAAAAATTATAGCTTAGCTACATTTTGCATGCACCTCGATCGCTTGTATGAGCCGCGCTATTGCTTGTAGTGTCCACACTATAATTATCTATTAGGAAATCATATAAGCATGCGTGCGTATATTTCAATTTTGTTTCTAGAGAAATTGTGTTGCGCATGTTCTATGCAATTTGATTTTAGTTTCATCGAATCATAGCAATGATTGTTGTGTTGATTACATAATTTCTTTCGCTTTTGTTTTTGTAATGATTTTAAGAGTGCTAACATAATGCATTACGATTAGCGTGTGAATTATTTAATTGCTTCTGTGTGGATTTTCATATGTACACGTCGTGGTAGCAGAACCGGTTGAGTTCTTATGTATGATTGTTGTGTGAATTAGATGTATACCTCTACTTTCCTCATGGAAGCCACCCTTTAAAGAGAGAGAGAGACAAAAACTTGGAGAATTGAGGTGGTGCAATACCTTGTCCGCAGGGTGTGCGTTCGACATATGATTACACAGAGTGAGGAGCAAATAAGAGAGATTCCTCATACCAAGTCTAAGCTGGATAAAATGCAAGAGAACATATTTGCTCAATTTGAATGCAACTGGATCAGGCATGGAGAGGTGCAGCAGATGGAGGAGAAATAGATTGTAGTGAACTTTCTACCTAGAGTGTTGGGTGATATAGTTTTGCAAGGGAAAATGGTAACCCCTTGCATGACGCTTTCACTAATGCCTTGGTATATTTTGCCATACTAATGTTTTTACAGAACATCATTTCCAAGGATCCCAAATTAATTTTGGATCACAAGTTTGGGCATTTGAAAGATAAACAAGGTGAATGATAATAAATCATTTATAAGGCCTGCCCAAAATCTAAAATACCAAAGAAGGAGACAAATTGGATTTGCAGCTCGAAAAAGAGGGTGGAGAGATGATGAAGAGAGATAGAGAGAGAAAGGGGGGGTAAAAATATGGAGGATTTGTAGAAAAGAAAATAGTAAGTGGGTCATAAAATAACTCATGATTTTTCGAAAATAAAAAAATGACGATTTTTCTCTTCTTGGGAATAGTCCTTAATAAGACCTACCTCACAACGGCATGCCAAAAATATAAGAGTATGTACACCAAAATTGAGATCGAAACACTCATATATTGATAGTGAACTTAATAAACCCACAAATTAATGTACAAAATGTCACTATAAAAATGTGAAGGGAAAATTATACATAAGAAGTCTCGTCGATGTCAAAACTATGAATTAGTAGCATTTACATGGATGGCTTCATCTTGAGCCAAGTCTTGCACGCCAATTATGTCTATCTGAAGGTTTACATACAATTGATCACCTACATCATCATCCCCTATTGTATGTCTACCTAAGACTTGATCCTCTAGTTCACTGGCCTCTAGTTCTCCCTCTTCTTCCCCAAAGTCAGTGAGCTCCACCTTCCTCCATTACAGTGTCATTATTGTCACCTTCTTCCTAGCTCATATCATCATCTTCATCCTCTTCCCTAGATCCATCGGCATCATTATTTGGATCTTTTGCCGGCATCTCTGTATCCACATCCATTAGGGGAGAATTGGGGTCTCCAAAGGGCCTCCAATTAGTGTTTCCTAATCTCAAGGGATTAGAGACTGATTTGAGGTGTACCAATGAGAGCTCTCTGAGGTGTGGGGAAATGTCATGTTGAAGTTGACAAATCATTTATGGGAGAGGCCTCTAACCCATAATTTATACCCATGGTCTTCACTCCTAGCCCTTTATCTAATCTCCAATCCAAGGGATACATTCAAATTTGTTGTAGAACACTCCTAGCCATTATATCAAGGTGTAGATCCAATGGACACCATTAAAGGATAGAGGGATCAAATCTGAAACCTTGAAAATGGCAAGGATCTAATGGATGAGATTAAAAGAGAAGGGTGTGTATTTTAAGCCATCCATCTAGAAATATATCTAAGGGTGGGGATGAAAGGAAAAGGCACTCAAATCTAGGCCATTGATATCAAGGAGATCTAAGGATGGAGATGCAAGAAAAAGTCACTCAAATCCGGGCCATCCATTATGCGCCTAGATCTCAGCCATTGATCTAAAGTGCTCCATCTACACCCTCCAAAATGTGCCTAGATCTAGGCCCTTGATTGGATTCTTTGATCTCCACCATTAGATCTATCCTAGATCTAATGGTCCACATCAAATGGCAATCTCTCCCTCTTTATTACACCTCTATTTTGTCAACCTTTGCCAGTTTGAGGTCCACTAAAGGCACCTCCCACCAATTTGAGTAGTCTAGACCTTTGATGCATCCACCAACCACCTCCATCCAAAGGCCAAGGTTGCCGAAATTCAAAATAAAGGTACCCATGCCTATTGAATGAGTGCTATGGGGCCCTTACCCCATGGATTACCATAGTAGGTTCACTTTCTCTTATCTTAATCCATTCCTTACGAGGCCCTTTTGAGACCCCATTTCTCCCCTCATGCCTATCTTCAAAAAAATGTTTGTTTCAAGGAGCAACTTGGATCACGTACCACCATCTTGGATCCAAATGGTCCATATGAAAGACCACCTACATTGAAGATCCAAATTAGGTTCGTGTAATTATATTCATTTATGCTCAAATATATATATATATATATATATATATATATATATATATATATATATGAGAACCTACCAACATTTGTTTTAACAGTGAAGATATTAGCTTTTAATTAATTCGTTGTTCACAATGCTTTGGAAGAACATAGGTATCACTTTTATTGATCCAGGGTCTGGTGGAGTCAATGGCAAAGAAACCACATTTGTCTCTCCTGACTGTAGAATTGGGACCATTGTTGATAGTTCTAAACCATTTGACATCAAGAATGAAAATACTAAGTCTTCTAAAATCAACTTCATAGATGTCACATATGGTCCCACAATAATCTAAGTGCAAGGAGAGAAGATTGGTATTAAAAGCACTTGCTTGGCTATCTTGTACAAAGTTAGCCATGACTCCACAATCATATGTGACTCTCCTTGAATCGATGCGTTCCACACAAAAATGCCGTCCATGTGACCACAATGCAGTGTACTTTTTGTACTACAAAAGAACATGATTAAAACAATAAGGATGAATTTTGTAGTGATTGTGATCATAAATACCCAAATTAAGTAGAAAGGTAAAAAACTTACATGTGGCATACATCCGACTGCAAGCTCTCACTCTCGATTAGTTACGTCCTCCTTCATGTTCGGCTTCATGAAAATCTTCTTGTAGCCAATCATGGGACATGTGTTTAGGGAGAAGAGCAAGGTCCGGTCGATATGGCACCCTCCACCTATTTATGACTCTAAATATCTCCCTCTCATTTATTCTTTTTGCTTTAGCCTCTTCATATCTCTCCACTCATCTTAAATTGCATCTCGAGACTATTGAGGAGAAAAAACTTATTGAATTTCTCTCTTTCCTCTTCGCTCCTCTTTCTTTCAACCTCTTTGCCTTGGGGAACCCTTGCAATGACATGATCATCATCCTTGATGTTCCAAGCATGTGGCATATTGGGATCCATGGATGCAAGAAACTCTGTGATGTATTCTAATGACTCTTCCACAAGCCATCCCTCTTCCATGCTTGCTAGCTCTTTGCCTTACAAATCGCTTCAAGTTTTTCATAAACCGTTCAAAAAAAAAAAAGGCATGCAAAAGCACGTACCTACGCACTCCCCAAATCTTGAATAGTCATGCATGGTCCACATCAAAATTCCCCTGATGAGCATGTTTGCGGCTTGCCTTGAGGCTCTAGAAATATCAAAGACACATATGCCCCTCCATAGGGTCTGAAACTCCTCGATCAAGGGTGCCATGTACACATCCATATTTTTGGCCTTGTACTTGCTCGACGACACAAGTAGGGAAAGCATGAGGTGTCCCTTCTTTATTGTTAGCCATGGCGGGATATTGTAGTTCACCAAGAATACTATATTAGAGAATTTGGGAATCTCCCAAATCCCACTTTCAAGTAATCGGTTACCATTTGAGCATATGGGCATGTCCCACTTTCCAATAATAAAAGGTGAAGATTTAGCCATATGCTTCTCCCCCAGTAAGTCATGTCTGTAGTACTATGCTCCACACTCTAGACAATTAACCAAATTGCCATACTCGCAACGAAACAAAATACAATCATTAGGGCAAGTGTGGATGCTGTCATAATCCATCCCAACCATTGCCAACATCGTATTTGGGGCAGGCAACATCTTTTGGAGAACCTATTAAAATTTGCATATCCAAGAAACTTGTGAATGAGATACTAACTAATTAAAACAATTCAGAACGAGATAGTAAGATCAAGTCTCCAAACCTCATCAAGGTTGAGACACTTGTGTCTAACCATCCATACTTTTCTTGCAAATTCTAGATCGATAGGCAAGCTTGTAGTCTTGACATCCTTGCACCATCATACAATAGTCTTGATGCCAAATCTCGCACCATGCTCTCATGCTCAGACATCTCACCCCCATCTCCCGTGGTACCTCCAAAAAAAAAATCCACCATGTTGCCATACCCTCGTCCTCCTCTAGAGGATAATCCTAAAGATCATCTTGATCAAACTATGGTGGTGGTGCACATGCTCCCTTGCTGCTCTCCTCATCCTGTATAATATAATGACGCAAGGTTAGTGCATGCAACAAGGACAATCAATATAAAAATCCATAAATCATTCAACTATCATTGGTTTACCGATGATGCACTAGCATGTCAACATACATCTTCTTTTGGTGGTGCCTTTCTATATATTTGCAAGTGGCACATGACAATACAATACAATGCGCACAAGGACAAGACAATCTCTCACAAAGCCACTCCAAACTCCCAGGAGGTGGCCCCCTATCCAATGAGCTGTCACTCTCATCGTCTCCACCTGCACACATCCACAACCATCCCCCCAAGTCAATGTTAGATATCACTGCTCCACTCTCGTGTAACTATGCGGGAACCAGCTAACTCTACTTGTAAGCCCCCCATATGAGGAGAAGGCATTTGAGTAGCTCGGTTATCCGGTAGGTCCTCGTTTGGACACCAGATGGGGGCCATGTGTGGCCTGATGGCTAGTCAGCTTCAAATAGAGTTGGAACACTGCCAACTAGGCTACATGCAATTGTGGGAAGGCATCCCATGATTGACCGCACTGAGGGTAGACGGAGCACTTCCCGAGGCAGCCCACTCTCGAGTTGCGAGGCCCATTTGGAGCCCCAGATGAGATCCCAGATGGGCCAAACGGAGACCATAGGTTAGTTGCTCTATTTTGCGCCACGGTTCTGTCGTGTGGTCGGTGGCCTATTTTGGGACCGACCCCCAGTCGGTCGTTTTGGGCAGACTGGGTCGGTCACCCAATTGGGTCTAACCGACTACGACTGGTGGCTATATAAGAGCAAGCTCGTGAAGTCCCATATCATCACTGGCTATAGCAACCCTGATTCCTTAGCATCCAACCTCCTTCCTCTACTGTTTCCGGCATGCCATCATAGCTTCTCACACAAGAGCGCACAGCTGGGAGGCAGCGCCATCTGTTGTATCAATTTATAGTAATCAAAATTTTGATTCTCCATACTATCTACTTTTCTCTCTTGCATACGAAATCCTGTTATCTGTTGAGCACAGACGTTGTATTGTTTTCTTACATGGTATCAGAGCTTGGACTCTAGCAAGAAGATTTGGTAATGTGTTTCTATTTGCGAGCAGATTGTGAGAGATGGCCCAACCCGCAAGACTGTGAATCCCACTGTTCGGCGAAAGTGGAAAGTTGGACGGCACTAACTATCCACTCTAGAAGTTCAAGATGAAGACCATCCTAAGCACATACGAGCTTTGGGATACTGCTACTGGGGTGACCTGAAGCCAGTTGCGAGACCGAATCCAGTCAATGCAGCACAACATATAGTACCAACTGCGGATGAGATTCTCGTGTGGATAAGAAGAAATGCAGATGCGATGTGTTCTATTGTCTACAGTGTAAGTGATTTTGTCATGGCGTTAATTCAACATGTCACCACAACGGAGGAGGCATGGACGGTCTTGAAAAATCAGTATGAGACCATGAATCAGACGCGGATTTAGAATCTAGAGACTCAACTCGCGAACGAGAAACTGTCTGTGAGTCTGAAATGACAGAGAAGTTCATCACCAGGGTGAAGAATCTGCGCGATTAGATGACTATGATTGGCATCACCATCACCAGCGAGAATCTAGCATGAAGGTGCATACGGATTCTCCCACCAAAGTACTACGGTCTTGTTACGGTGCTGAATACGCAAAACAAAAATCCGCCCCTCAACTTTGAGGATTTCAGCGCAATGCTTCTGGAGGAGGAGATGCGTCAAAAGATGAGGACTGGAGAAGATTCGGCTTTCTCGGCTAGATCAAAGAAAGGTAAGGGTAAGGACTCTGGTTACCCATCTTCTTCTGATGATAAAAAGAGAAAGAAGAAGATCAAGTGCTTCTATTGGAACAAGGCAGGGCACAAGCATAATGAGTGCCAGAAGAAGATTGCAGATGAGAAGAACGGAGTAAAGAAAGAGTCCAGCAACAGCACGTAGGTAGTACCAGTAGAGCTGTTTGTAGCAATTGAGGAGATTTGCACGGAGGCAGTTCATGTACCTGCGGATGAACCTTGGATTATTGACAGTGGTGCATCACACCACATGACCAGTCGGAACGATTGGTACACCTCTCTACATCTGGTAGGGAATGACATCCTGGTAGCAGTCGGCAATGATGCAATATGTCCAGCAAAAGGAAAAGGTACGATTGCTCTCAAGTCAAATCTTGGGGGGGTCACTCAGCATATGTAACCCTATCACGTGAGTTCAACAGAAGGATTTTTTTTATTTCTAAAATTTACATAAATAAATATACATAAGGGACTATTTAAAATAGTTTTGGAAAAAATTTATAGATTTGTATAGAAAAGGGGTACATTTTATTAATGAAATTTTTTACAGATACGGGACTTTAAATATAGGCCTTGAACGCACGTGATATAGAGGGTTTATACATAGTGACCCCCCTGAGAGTCAGATGGAGTTGCAAAACAGTTGTCCGATGTTCTTTATATGCCAGATATCAAGAGGAATGGTGCACAGATTTTGGATCTTCAAGGGAAGGTCGTTGGTAAAGATACACGGCGCAACAACATCTATGAACTCTCAGCTTTCAGTGCTCAAGCCGATGTGAAGAACACTAAGTTGTGGCATGAGAGGTTTGGTCATCTAAACCTTAGTTCTTTAAAGGAGATGCATAAAAGTGGAATGATTGCAGACCTACCAAAAATTATAAATCTGCCCGATGTATGTGAAGCTTGCATGATGGGCAAGCAGCATCAGCAGCCCTTTCCTAAAGAGGCCAGTAGGGCAAATGCTCCTCTAGAGCTCGTTCACATGGACCTCTGAGGAAAGATGGAGGCAGAAGCTTTGGGTGGTTCCTACTACTTCATGACGTTGATCGACGACTACAGTAGAAGGATTTGCATATACTTCTTGAAGACTAAAGATGAGGCTTTTAGTAAGTTCAAAGAATGGCATGTAATGGTCGAGAAAGAAACGGGGAGGAAGGTGAAGAAGTTGAGATCAAACAGAGGTGGAGAGTTCACATCAAGTGAATTCAAAAGTTACTGCAAAAGTCACGGGATCAAGAGGCAGAAACCCTCGTCACATACATCATAGCAAAATGGAGTAGCAGAATGCAAGATGCACGTCATCTACAAAATGGGCAGGAGTATGATGAAAGGGAAAGATTTGCCAAAGACTTTCTGGGCTGAAGCATGTAACATGACAATTTACATTATGAATTGTAGCTACACGAAGGCTGTGAATGGGATTGACTCCATTGCAGGCCTTTTCTGGTAAGAAACCTTCAACTGCACATTTCACACTTTTTGGATATGATTGTTTTGTGCACGTCCATGATGCTAACGTGACCAAATGGGAACTGAAGAGCCGGAAGTGTATTTTCTTGGGCTACAGTGAAGAGGCAAAGGGTTACCGTCTCTATAACCCATTACCAAGAAGGTAATAGTAAGTCACAATGTGGTCTTCTCAAAACAGCCGCATCAATTGGAGGAGGATGCTTCCTTCCCAGACTAGGATATCCATCCAGTACAACCATCAACAGCAGACCGAACTCCCCCAATGGTGCTTGGGAGGATTCAAGATAAAGAAGAGGAAGAAGAACTTGTAGAACCACAATGCAACGGCCATTCCCAAAGTGGGTAAAGCAGCTTTTAGATGGCAGAGAACCTCCAGCCATTGAGGAACAACCATCCGAACACCGCCGGTCCAAGAGATTAGAGGAGCAAAGAAGGGCGCAGGAACACTTGGTCAACTACGCTTTGATGAGAGAGGTGATCCGTGCTGAAGAACCCAAGTGTCTCGAAGAGGCACAGGGTGATGATAGGTGGATGGAGGCTATGCAGACGGAGCATGGCTCCATAATGAAGGACAACACTTGGGACCTTGTGGATCGACCACAAAATGCAAGGTAATGAGCACCAAGTGGGTGTACAAGATCAAGTACAAGTCCGACGGCACATTGGATAAGTACAATTCTCAGCTCGTGGTAAGAGGATTCGCACAGGTACATGGTTTTGATTATCAAGATACTTTTGCTCCCACAGCTCGACTAACCACAATTCGCAGTGTTTTGGCTTTAGCAGCCCAGGGAAGTTGGCCCGTGTTTCAGATGGATGTAAAATCTGCCTTTCTGAATGGAGATCTCAAGGAGGAGGTATACGTGGAACAACCACCAGGTTTTGTGATCCCCAGTTCAGAAGGTAAACTCTGTAAACTGAAGAAGGCACTTTACAGGCTGAAACAGCAGGCCCCACAAGCGTGGTACCAGTAAATTGATGCCTACTTTTTGCAAAACGGGTTCAGGAGGAGCCCATCTGATGCAAATTTGTATATCTTCAGAGAAGGAGGCAAGTGTATGATCGTGGTCCTTTATGTGGATGACCTTGTCATAATAGGGAACCATGAAGAGAAGATCTCGCAGACAAGGCATTTGCTAGGAAGAGAGTTTGAAATGACAGTCGGACTGATGCATTTCTGTTTGGGGATTGAAGTTTGGCAAGAGCCAAATCAGATCTTCATCTCACAGCTGAAGTATGCTGGAGAGATACTGAAGGCATTTGGCATGGCTGAGTGCAAGATAGTTGGCACCCCTATGGAGGTTGATGTAAAGCTCTCAAACGAGGATTCATCACCACTGGTGGACGAAGCGAAGTACAGAAGGCTTGTGGGCAGTTTGATTTACTTGTGCAACACACGGCCAAACATTAGCTTTGCAACTGGTGTACTAAGCAGGTTTTCCAATAAGCCCCAGGAGAACCATTGGAGGGCAGGGATGTGGGTGCTGAAATACATCAAAGGCACACTTGATTATGGCATCACCTATACCAAGGGCAACATCTTGACCGAATTCTGTGACTCAGATTGGGCAGGAGACATGGACAGTAGGAGATCAGTGCCAGGTTATTGTTTCTCACTTGGATCTGGAGCTATGTCATGGGTCAGCAAGAAGCAACCTATAATTGCTCTTTCTTCTACCGAGGCTGAGTACAAATCAGCATGTTTTGCTTCTTGTGAGGCAGTGTGGTTGAGGAGGATTTTAGGGGACATCAGTGCAGTGCAGGACAAGCCTACATAGTTATCATGTGACAATCAGAGTTGCATGGTGATTGCAAAGAACCCTGTGTTCCATGCTCGCATAAAACATATTGAGATTCAATATCACTTTGTACGTGAGCTCATCATGGATGGAGAGGTCGACTTGGTGTACTGTCCGACTACATAGAATGCTGCGGACATCTTCACGAAGGCTCTTGGAAGAGACTTGCTGGAGAGGCATCCTCATCGACTTGGCATTGGGCCGAAAAAGTAATAATTCCTCTCTGCGTAACTCTCTATTCTCGGAGCAAGAGCTCACACGATAAGAGGATCACAACACTACATAACTCTCTATTCTCGGAGCAAGAGCTCACACAACATATGGAAAGAATAGAGACGAATGCTAGTAATAGCATGCATACAAGAAGGAGTGCTAGTTAGAGACTGTTTCAAGAAGACTCAAACTGCTTGGAGGACTGAACCACCAACTGTTGTGGCTAACCTACCCATGCACACCCCTCATAGTCACTATTGCTAACCCGCATGGTTATGCAATCTACAGTGGAGGTTGTCGCTATGGTAGCTGTTGTGCGGCGCTGAAGTTGCTCCAGCCATCCATGAGTCAGTGAACCACCAACTAGTGGAATTCCTCCAGAAACACCCATCTCAGTGGACAGGTGCTATCAACACCATCACCTGCTCGGCCATTACCGATGGGGGAGGCGGATGCATCATGCTGAGCTAGGTTGAGGACACCCCACTATGGAACACACTCTCTATCACACCTACATGAGAAGGAGTAAGGGGAGCAAGAGAAGAAACCACTCCTTGCATGATATGAGGGCCTTTTCGTTTCTCCTTCTTGGGTGCTCAACCAGATGAGCCTTCAGACTCATCCTGCAAAGGTCCTTCGGGCTCAAGAGTAAGAATCAATGCAGTATCCTGTCGAGGCACAGTAGACTCAAGATGTAAAGGGAATAAAATCTCCAAAATTTGGCCAATCTTTGAGTTAATAGCTTGCTTCTTATCCACTGTTAGGGGCAAAAGCAGCAACAGCAAAGAGGAACTAGGGGGGGAGTCCTTAGATCATTAGTCCTTAGATCATTAGTCCTTAGATTATTATCATTAATACGTTGTATCTAGTTTATAGTGAGATATGAAAAGACGGAAGTTCTAGGACTAGGCGGAGAACTGAATAGTCACGGCAACCGTCACGGCAACCGTGAAGGAGTTATGTGTGCCGGTTAGATAAGAGAGAAGAGAGCGATCATTGGGGCTCATTGGGGCTCATTGGGGCTTATTGGGGCTCATTGATGAGGATCGGAGCAAGGATCAGTGTGATCAGAAGAGGAACATTGTTATGTATCAGAGAGTACGGTGTTGTACTGCTCGGAGAAGTGTAATACAGATATTCTATTGCATCTATCTTATTGTTTTATCATGAATGATTCTGTCGATCACTGTTCTACTCTATGAATTTTCATACGCAGTTCTGAAGTACGATTACGCATGTAAATCTGTCGCAGTAGTGCGTTTCGAGTTAGTCTTCAGAGTAGAGAGGGCTAACACTTTGGCGACCACGGAAGATTTCCATGTTTGTCGCGGTGGATACCCCGGAGAGGTTGGATGCTCCCCATCTGTAATACTCTGATTCCTCGGTGCGTGGACTAGCGCATGAATGACGCTGGGAGTGAGCCAGGGGGAACATCGCGCTCTCCGGCACGGCCGCGGGAGCCTGCAACTCCAGTATCGGCACGTACAACCCGCGAGGAACGGCATGACAGATATGTGGCTCAACGTGATCTTCTCTTCGGCTTCTTCACGGATAGTGAGAGTAGTAGCCGCTCTGACACACCTCCGCTGATCCCAGGAGAGGAAGGTCCAGTCGTTTCCGGTGTTCAGGAGGAAGGCGAATCCTCCGGATGCAGTAGCCCGTTCGATTTAACAAGTACTCCTCCGAAAGACGAAGCGTCACCGTTGCGGAATTCCCCACCATCGAGTCCCAGGAGACGGGGGGGTGGTGTGCCTGCAGGAAGCGGAGCCCCAGGTCCGTCACCAGATCCCGGTAGGGGAGGTGGAGGCGGTGGAGGCGGAGGCGGGGGTGGAGTTCCGGCGGTAAGTAGCGCGGCTATTCCACCACTGGTACCCAGGATGACGGTGAAGTACCCCAAGTTTTCGGGACGGGATAAGGAGGATGCGGATGCACATATACTGTCATTTGAGATGGCATGGATGGTGAATACGGCTCCACCAGTGCAGGCGACAGATCTTATGAAGATGGCGACTTTCATCCCGACACTGCAGAAGCAGGCGGCAGTATGGATCGCGCAATATGGAGCTACCCATTTCGCCACGTTTGATCTACTGCGGGATGCTTTTTTGCTCCGGTTTCGGGAGGACAAGACCCGTGTTCATGTCCTGGCCAAACTGGGGAAACTGGAACAGAAGAACCAAGAAGTGGAGGCGTATGCGGCCAGGTTTCGGTCGTTGATCCGCCGCCTCGATGCAGCAACTACCCCGGCAGTCCCCATCCAAAATGCTTACTTCATGGAGGGGCTGAATAAAGGATTGAAAAGGTCCCTGGCATCGTTGGATCTGGACGCTCTTTCATTGGAAGAAGTCGTCCAAGCAGCGGTGAGGGCGGAACAAGTTCTGTTTACTTCCAAGGGAAGGAAAGGAAAAGTGAAGTATGAGGAGGCTGAGGGAGACTCCGATACCGATAATGAGGAGGAGTCGGATCAGTCGGATGAGGAGGAGGACAAACGTTCCATGAGGCGGAAGGCTGGAAAAGCGGCAGGGAAGTTATTTCCGGAAGGATCTGCTGCCGGAGCCAAAAGCCGGGATAGTGGAATAGGGTCCTCTTCAAAAGTTCGCAAGGATACTTGGTGTAATCGGTGCCGGAATGCAGGACACTTAGCAGAGGAATGCGGTTTGAATGAGCGGTGGTGTGCGATTTGCCAAACAGCGACGCATACCACGGAGATCTGCCGCTATAATGCACGAATAGCCCCGACACCAGCGGTGGCGGCGGTAGTTGCGGCACCAGCCGCAGCACCAGCCGCGGTACCAGCCGCACCGGCGAAAAGACCTTGGCGGCCGAGAACGGCTGGAACAGGTGCAGATGAACCAGCAGGGGAACGGACGTTCCTATGTTTTTATTGCAATCAACCCAGACATCGAAAGGTAGATTGCGAATTATTCAAGCGCCACAAGGCGGAAAGGGAAGCAACCCGGGGATCCGGAGAAGGCAAGTCCGCACCAGCAGTGAATGCGGTTCTGATTATCGAATGCGATGATGCCAGTCAGCAACAGGATAGCAAGGAGCCTAGTCCGACGTCCGAAGAAGTACCGGAAGTACCGGCGGGTGTCCCTGTTGAAGGCAAAGTGGGAGGAAGTGCGAGCGGAGATGTGCTCGTGGTCACACGATCCCAGGAAAAGGTGCGGGAATACAAGGCCCAGCAAGAGAAGGGGAGACCAACGGCGTTGGACTGGCAGGCACAACAAAAGGTGCGGTCGACGGTCGGTGAATGGGTCCAGAAAACCCCAACGGTGTTACCTAGGCCGAGCGCGGACAAGGCAGTCTCGGTGACGGAGAATGGTGCGAAGGTGGCAAGGCGCCTGCAAGGAGAGCAGCCAGAAGCGACTTGTCTACCTACCAGTCAGAAGGACAGCCTGATGACCGGCGAGGAGGGTGTTGAACCATATGATTTATGGCAGGATTTGCGGAAACAGCAAATACACATGACAATGGAGCAATTGTTAGCATTGGTACCCAATTTCCGGAGTTCTGTCATCAAACAATTGACGGAACCAGTCAGGGCGATGGAGTCGGAGATGGAAGCGGTAACAATGGAAGTGTCGTCAGACGGATCTGCAAAGCCTGAAGCGGAAGTACAGCCTCCTGTTTTTGACGAAGCGGTCCCGGTAATTTTCGTAACACTGGAGAACAGCCGTGTGGGAGGGGTGTTGCTGGACGGAGGGTCTGGGGTCAACATCCTGTCCGAACAAATGCTGGTGCCATTGGGTATCACAAAATGGGAATCCGCACCCTTCGCCGTTCGGATGGCAGACCAACGGAGAGTGCAGCCGTTAGGATTGCTCCGTGGATTGAAAATGGAGGTTTGCGGCGTGAAGTTCGAAATCGCTGCGGTGATTCTCCGGATGGAGGATATTAGCGGGTCATACCCGTTATTGCTCGGAAGACCGTGGTTGCGGCAGGCCCGTGTGAAACAAGACTGGCAATCAGACCGCATCACCATTCGGAAAGGAAAAAAGAAGCTGAAGCTCTCGGTACATACCAAACAAGGGCTGAGGACACCATTCCGACCGACGATGGCGGAAGGTATCCATATGATGGACGGAATGGGGGTCGAAGAGGAGGATGACTACTTCAGTAGGAATACGGAGCTGGAGTCATCCAGTTCCATGAAAGAACCAGTCGAAGGGAGTCTACCGGAAGGCACAGGAGACATGCCGGACGAAGCGGGAGTGGCGGAGGCGGAAAGAGTTTTCGAGCAGGAACTCCGTCGCTCGCGGAGGGTCAAAGAAGACGGGCTCCGGCAGTACAAGTACCGGCGCCGGCGGCTCGAGCAGTTCCGGCGGCGGCAGCGCCAGCAGTTCCGGCGGCAGCCAGCAGCAGCGGCGGTGGCGGACGATGACGGTGGCGACGTCGAGGATGAACCGTAGCGGAGAACCGGTGGGTTCGGATGCGGATCCGGAATCCGATTCACCGGGAGTGCCAAGTGTTAGGGGCAAAAGCAGCAACAGCAAAGAGGAACTAGGGGGGGAGTCCTTAGATCATTAGTCCTTAGATTATTATCATTAATACGTTGTATCTAGTTTATAGTGAGATATGAAAAGACGGAAGTTCTAGGACTAGGCGGAGAACTGAATAGGCACGGCAACCGTCACGGCAACCGTGAAGGAGTTATGTGTGCCGGTTAGATAAGAGAGAAGAGAGCGATCATTGGGGCTCATTGGGGCTCATTGGGGCTTATTGGGGCTCATTGATGAGGATCGGAGCAAGGATCAGTGTGATCAGAAGAGGAACATTGTTATGTATCAGAGAGTACGGTGTTGTACTGCTCGGAGAAGTGTAATACAGATATTCTATTGCATCTATCTTATTGTTTTATCATGAATGATTCTGTCGATCACTGTTCTACTCTATGAATTTTCATACGCAGTTCTGAAGTACGATTACGCATGTAAATCTGTCGCAGTAGTGCGTTTCGAGTTAGTCTTCAGAGTAGAGAGGGCTAACATCCACTGCCCCGATGCCACCCTTTGAGCCTCTGCATGGATGCGCTCCTTCAAAACATGTGCCCAAGGCACTGGTCGTTATTTTGCTACCGCGATCATCCCGCGAGACCTGTGAGTGGTTGTGTAGGTCTTCGCTTGCAAACAAACCAACTCAAGTATCCAGCGATACAAGTACCAAACTTGAACAGCTTTTTGCATGAAAGTGTTGAGCTTGTACTCACCTCGAGAAGGATTGCCAAACTTAGCCATCATTGCCTCCACTAAACACATCACTTGCACAAACAAGCCTCCATCCATTGGCAGACACAACTGCTCATAAATCAATTGAATGGTCAGCTCTTGATGTTCGCCCAAATACTCCATAGATGATCCAAGCCCAAGCTGCTAGCAAAGCGCTAATGCTGCTGGGTGAATGTTCACCCTCTACTAATCGATGCTGCTAAAGCTCTGGATTCATAGCCATTGGAGGTGTGCATCGATGGATTGAGAATCAATGTAAACCAATAGAATGAAGGGGTAAAACTGTGCATGTGCCATCACCATAGCTATGCGAAGAAGCAGAGGGATGCAAAGAGCGCTAAATGCATGGAAAGGCCAGAAGATGAAGGAAACATAGAGAACTGAGAGTGCGATGAGGAATACTAAGCACGCTATAGGTACATGCAAACAAATGACCAAGGATTGCAAGAGAACTAAGAGTGCGATGAGGAATACTAAGCATGCAACAAGGAAATGCAAACAAATGACCAAGGATTGCAATCCATATTGCCAATACCCCTCCTTGATGACAGGTTGTTGCATGGCGGCTGGGATAGGACCTCACAGAAGACTGTTGTCATCATGCACCTTACCCTCTTGCCACATGTCCTCTTGTGATTGCTCCACCGCCTACACCTCAACCCAGGAAATCTATGCCTCATTAGATATTGGAAAGGGTCACTGAAGACTACCATCATGATGATATGGACCCAACCAAAAACCATTAACTGGATGTGGAAGTACGTGCCCTTGCAAGTCCGCAAGATAGAATGATGTAGACCCGCAGTCATGAAATATCCAGAGTGGTCTTGACCATCACAACGTCAGCTTTCCTGGCATCCTCCCTAAACGAGTGTTGAACAACAGCACCAATTGCCCATTCGCAAATGATTTTTTCCTTGAAGCCAAATCCACTCACTGCTTCCGCCTTGCTTGAACCTCCAAAATCGGATAGTAGCTCTCCAATCACATATCATCCACCTGATTAAGGACATCCAACCAGAACACCGTGGACTCCTATGGAAGAAGCATGTCCTCCATCACAATCCGCAAACTAGGCACTATATGTTTGATTGGCGTAATTGCTTCTAGCTTAAATGCCAATGTGAGAATTCAACCCAGCTGCCATGCCCATAATGCAGCTAACAACTTTTTATTCCAATCTGTGCGGTGCTCATTCACTAACAACAAAATTATCCACTTGAATGTATGATTTGTTGATTCAGCCAACCCATTAGCCTGCACGGATAGTAGGGAGAAGACTTCTTGTGAATCACCATATTGAAGGAATTCAACCGCTTTACCGACAATTTCGATTGGGCAACCAAACCGGGTGAACAGTAGAGGCACTTTGCAACCAAATTTGCGGTGTTATCTCATAAATCCCAAGCTTCCACTCATTTGGTATAGTAATCAGTTGTTGCTACCAACCTGTAATAATTTCATGTGCAGGTAGCAACAACAGCTAGCCTGAATGGATGCATGAAGTCCAGACCCCATTTGTTAAATGGTTCCAGTGGTAAGATGGGGTTGAGAGGCATTCGATCGTGATCAATGGGTTGGCCCAACCATTGGAAGAGGTCACAACTCTTTGCAAACCACCAAGCATCCTTCTACATGGTTGGCCACCATAAGCATGCTTGTAGAACTTTTTTTGTGGTTATTTTCCCTACAAAATGACCACCCAAACCCCTGCAATAAGCTTCCATCAGCACTGCCTCCTGCTAATGAGGCTGAACACATTGTAGCAAGGCCTTCGTCAGATGCCATCAATACAGCTGGCCTAATACTACTTCAAAACATCAGCTTCGTAGTGCCAATCACTTCCTTTAGTCTCGATTCATGCACTTGGGCATTATTCCAGTAGTCAGGAACGAGAGCATCTCATCATACCATGACCATGGGCCTTCCAAAACCACTTCAGGCTCTTATTGATTGGATCTGCCTGAAAAATAGCCACCAACTCCACATCAAGAAATTCATCTTCCACTCCCGTTGGCAGCTCCCTAGACTCTAGTTGAGATAAGTAGTCTGCTACTGCATGTTGCAAGCCTAGCCAATGAATAACATCAAAGTCATATTCTTGCAGCAACACCACCCAACGTGCCAACCAACCCATAAGACTTTGTTGTTTCACTAAGTACAGCAATGCGGAATGATCAACATGGAACATGGAAGGTTGGCCCAACAAGTAATGTCGAACTTTTTTGACTAAATAAATCATGCTTAGTCCTTTTCTCTCCATGACAGAATAATTCTTTTTAGCAGTCGAGAGCCGTCGGCTTGTGTAGTAGACTAGGTGATACCATTTTTCCACATCTTCCTGCATCAAGAAACTACTAATAGCCCTCTCCTCGCATCAAAAAATACATGAAAATTCTTCTCCCAATTGGGCAACATCAGCACCGGTGCTCTTGAAAGTTGGATTTTGGGTTGCCGGTAAGCTTTGTCGCACTCTACGGTCCACAAAAATGTCTTTGATTCCACATGAGCAAGTGCATTCAAGGGACTCGCCATATGAGCCAGGAACCACAAATGTCTGCCATGCCATCGGATCTCCCCCAGAAAGCACAAGATCTCCTTAGGCGTTGTTGGTGCAGGCGCTTGCATAATCACCGCCATCTTGTTGGGATCCACTACCACAATACCCTCTATCGACAAGATGTGACCTAGGAGTTGCTCACTACATACCGTGAATGCACATTTCATAGGGTTCAAACTAAAAGACAACTCCCTGCATCATTGAGAACACTTTCGCAAATGTTCCAAGTGCTCAGTGAAGGTTTCGAACACGCTGAGGTCATCCAGGAAGATTCGCATGAAATCTGTCAAGTACGAGCCAAAAATCTCATGCATTGCTCTCTAGAAAGTGGAGGGAGGATTCTGCAATCTAAACCACATGACTATACACACATAGACTCCCCATGACATGATGAAGGCTATCTTTGACTGGTCTTTTGGAGCCATCCTGCTGATTTGATTGTATCCACTATACCAGGAATGAGTATACTTCATGACTCGCCACTTCATCTGGCATGGAATCCATGTACAGTAAAGGAAAGGGATTTGGTACCGTGGTGACATTTAGCTTGCTTACTAATAATCCACACAAATCCATAATTTCTTAATAGGTGAGATCCATTCCAGATTCTTGATCAGTGCTATGAATCCCACCCGCAATAAGTGCTCCATCTCCTCTCACACTTGTTTGGCCACATGAGGATTCATGTGATATCAGTGTATCTTAGTCGCGGCTTCAGATTAACCTGATGCTGGTAAAATTTTAGATCCAATCCTTTCATGTCAGCATAGTCCCAAGCAAACACATCAAAGAAATCCTTTAGCTTGGAGCTATTAGTTCGCTTCAGAATTGGACTGTCAGCAAATTGCTAGTTTTGACTGGCTTAAATGCACCATCATCCCCCAAAAAACCTATATCCAGTGCATCTTATTGCCGTCATGTGATTCAACTCATTCATTCCTCGAATTCCCTCACCTGTTGTTGCAGGAGATCCCACAAATCCATATTAGCTACTGCTGCTTGTCGCTGCTCGACCACCTCCTCTTGGACTTGTGTTGATGGACCCCGCAAAATGATTATGATGTAGGTAGCACTCTGTAATTCCTTCCACATCAATGGTGAATATCGGGACCAAATCTGGGTTACCTTTGAGGAATGCTTCCTCCTCATCATCTTCAAGTCCACATCCGCCATGTTCACAATCTCAGCCAACATTGGTCGAACCGATCTACCAAGGGTGCTACCACTCCCATTGTGACTCGCACTTTCTTCTTGCCTCTCCACATGGAGATGACATTATGCTCCCAGTTCTGCTTGACCTTTTCTTGCTACAACCAAGGCCTTCCCAAAAGTAGACTATACTCCAATGTCAGGGCTTCCATATTTAGCACCATGAATGAGACCAAAAATGAGATGCCCACCACCTCCAAGACTACTGCCCATAAGACTTTGAGTGGTCTAACTCAGCGCTGATCCACATGCGGATTAGGAATGGCATTGGTTCCTAGGACATTCATCCCATTTCTTGGCAAGTCTTCAAGGGGATTATATTGACTCCTGCACCGCGAATGTCCGGCCTTTTGCTTTTGCTGTTATCACCAAAATTCTCATGTCGATTAGAGGAACTGCCGTTATCGAAGAGGAATCAACTTGGCACAGATCCACCTCTTCCCGCTCCGACTCCTTATGGATGGAGTGCAACAATTGATGGTGGAATCCGGGTACCAAGTTGAGCAATCTACCAAGCAAGATCTTGCTTCTAGAATGCATTCCAATCATGGCTCCCTTTGTGGAGAAGTTGCCCGCTTCATGGCTTGATTAGCCACCAACAATGGAGCTGCTTCGACAACCTTCAGACCGTTCCCCGCTGGTAAATGAAGTTTGAACTTCCCTTGTGCACTCTCCGACCACTCTCCGACTCTGGTTGAACAACCGGCTCTGCAAATTGCACCTTGCATGATCCTTTAGGTGCCTTTTCGGACTCGGCTAGCTTCATCAAGGGTGGCTCCTCTGTCACCAAATCTCGGACTTGTTGTTGTACTTGCTCCTATACTGGCCAATCCATTAGCTTGTCGCCTTTCTTGGTGGTCGGCCATTGTAGCTTCGTACCTACATAGGTGATTATACTAATCTCCAGGCATACTAATGGGTCATCCTCCACAATGTGCACCATGGAGGTACTAGCCATCTTTCCCGTCAACTTTTGTCGCTCCGCTTGTTGTCAATCCCATTCCTAAGCATCTAAGCATTCATTTTGCTAATGGCCTTCTTCCAAGTAGAACAAGCATGTTTTCGATCAATTTTGGCCACAAGTGCCACCACCGCATCTGTGATGGTGGCCACTGCCTCGTTGGAACGACAATTGGGGTTGCTCCTCTTGCACCCAAATCCTGCTCTTGACCAATTGCTCGCTAGCCACAACCATTATAATGGTAGCCCGATGTGTTATGGGTGTTGATCAAGCAAACTGCACACCAATTCTCATTGAGGGCGCACTCCACTGCTGAATGACTTGGATTCTAGCAGTGAGTGCACCAAAAGCCTTTCAAACCTTTGACAACTGATCCATCTCTAGAAGCCACTAGAGCGACCTTACCCCCTTTAGAGACTCTTTGGGTCTTCTTCTCCTCTTCCAAGTCAGACTCCTCCGTACTGGTTTCTTCAAAGCTCTCTTCAGAGCTCTCAGCGTCTAAATCTTCATCGACGTCATCATACTTCTTAGATTTTGCCAATTTCTTCTTGGCTTTGCTTTTTGAGGACTTGGGGTTCTTTGCCACCCTGCCATGCAAAGATTCTTCTGCTCGCATTGCTTGTGCCATGACCGTCGTGAGTCCCGTTTGTGTCGGATCTACTATAGCCAACGCCGTTTCATAATTCCCGAGATAACCCTGAAATGAAGTAGTCATTTAGCACCACTTGAGCAGGCCAATTTGCTTGCGGCACATGTTGCAGAAGTAAATTGAATTGGGATGCATAATCCTCCACATCTTGATCTCCCTGATCCAACCACCACAGTCTTTCCAAAGTTGGTGATTCACCTCTTTATAAAACCGTCCAAAGAATGCGGTGCGGATGAGATCATATGTGATGAATTGGTCCACTGCGTACTCTACAAGCCACCTTAATGCCTTTCCTACCAAGGTTGATTCAAACATTGCCTCATGTCGGAGTGGTACCATGGGTGGCGGGTTGTTGACCGCATACACCTTCTCAAATTGTTGGACATGAGCATCCAGGTCATCGGATGTTTTTCCCAAAAACTTAGTATACGTTATGCAAAGCATCTGAAACCATTGTCGGAGATGAGGATGCACTCAACACGATGCGTCCATCTAACAAAACCCATAGCTGCTACCCTAAACGTAGCCGAGGCTGTGAGAGTGAATGTGAAGTTGTTCTTTGATGATGGTCAACTCTACTTGGAGAACCTTGAGGCATAACGTCTCCATGCTTGGTATCAATCCTCCTTCATTGTAATTGTATAGTTGGTGTCAAAGGATCAGATGGACCTTGCGAACATGTTTGCATGCATGCCTACTAGAAAGATAGGTAGTGCAGAATGCACTACCAAGATCACCAGATGAGATTTTTCACAAGGATGTCCGTACTTGCTCGACCATAAGCAGGGTGTTGGGGATTTGTCCGCATCTGATGGAGTTCATCTTGAAAGTCGCAAATGTGATGCCTCACCACTGCAATCTCCTCTTGAACCTCCACCTGAGTACATGCCAATGCACACAACCTTCCATGCAAAGTGCCTCCACAGTGATGATAGCAAGGAGAGGACAACATGAGCTCGCAAACACCCTACTAGAAGCAACTTAATCGCCAGATCGTGAATTCCTTTCGTGCATAGTAAGAATGCACACTCAATGCACATTGTGATCGCCAATGTGTAGTGTCATAATACAGTGCAAATGCTATGGGGAAATAGAAATAAACAACTACGCAACATCCAGTGAAGGAATATAGAGAACACGATAAGAGGATCATAACACTGCATAACTCTGTATTCTTGGAGCAAGAGCTCACACAACATTTGGAAAGAATAGAGATGGAATGCTAGTAATAGCGTGCGTACAAGAACCTGGTTAGAGGCTATTGAAGACACAAACCGCTTGGAGGACTGAACCGCCAACCGTTGCGGCTAACCTACCCACGCACACCCCTCATAGTCACTACTGCTAACCCACATGGTTATGCAATAACACCTCTATTCTCTTTTTTCTCTTCTCTTCTCTTTTCCTTTTCCCCTTTGACACTTCTCTTCTCTTCTCTTTTCCTCTCTTTTGCTCTTTTCCCCTGTCTTCTCTTTCCCCCTCTCTTCTCTTATTTCCTCTCTTCTCCTTTCTTCTATCTCTTCTCTTCTTCCCCTCTCTTCTCCCCACTGTTCTCTCGTCTCTTTCCTTCTCTCTTTTTCTCTCTTTTCCTCTATTTTCCTCTCTTTTCCCCTCTCTTTTCCTCTCTTTTCCTTCTGTCTTTTCCTCTCTTCTTCTCTTCTCCCCTCTCTTTTCCTCTCTTTTCCTTCTGTCTTTTCCTTCTCCCTTTCCTCTCTCTTTCCTTCTCTCTTTTCCTCTCTTTTCATTCTCTCTTTTACTCTCTTCCCCTTCTCTTATTTCCTTCTCTCTTTTGCTCTCTTTTCCTTCGATTTTTTCCTCTCTTTTCCCCTCTCTTTTCCTCTCTTTTCCTTCTCTCTTTTCCTCTCTTTTCGTCTCTTCTCTCTTTTCCTCTCTTTTCCCCTTTCTTTTCTTCTCTCTTTTCCTCTCTTTCCTTCTCTCTTTTCCTTTTGTCTTTTCCTCTCTTTTCCTTCTCCCTTTCCCCTCTCTTTCCTTCTCTCCTTTCCTCTCTTTTCATTCTCTCTTTTCCTTCTCCTTTTTCCTCTCTTTTCCCCTCTCTTTCCTTCTCTCTTTTCCTCTCTTTTCCTTCTCTCTTTTCCTCTCTTTTCATTCTCCCTTTCCCCTCCATTTCCTTCTCTCTTTTCCTCTCTTTTCATTCTCTCTTTTCCTCTCTTATCCTCTCTTTTCCTTCTCTCTTTTCCTCTCTTTTCCCCTCTCTTTCCTTCTCTCTTTTCCTTCTATCTTTTCGTCTCTTTTCCTTCTCCCTTTTCCCTCTCTTTCATTCTCTCTTTTCCTCTCTTTTCATTCTCTCTTTTTCTCTCTTCTCCTCTCTTTTCCTCTCTTTTCCTTCTCTTTTCCTCTCTTTTCCTTCTCTCTTTTCCTATCTTTTCCCGTCTCTTTTCCTCTCTTTCTCCCTCTTCTCCTCTCTTCTCTCCATTCTCTTTTCCTCTATTCTCTCTTTTCTTATTTCCTCTATTCTCTTTTTTCTCTTCTCTTCTCTTTTCCTTTTCCCTTCTCGATCTTCTCTTCTCTTCTCTTTTCCTCTATTTCCCTCTCTTCCCCTCTCTTCTCTTATTTCCTCTCTTCTCCTTTCTCCTATCTCTTCTCTTCTTCCCCTCTAATCTCCCCTCTCTTCTCTCCTCTCATTCCTTCTCTCTTTTCCTCTCTTTTCCTTCTCTCTTTTCCTCTCTTTTCCTCTATTTCCCCCTCTCTTTTCTTCTCTTTTCCCCTCTCTTTTCCTCTATTTTCCAAGAGAGGCCTCCCTCTCATACACCAAAAATTGTAGCTAACATTCTCCAAATTGGAGTACTTTATAAACTGTAAAGGCATTCTTCATCGTTTCTTCGATGAAGTGCTACCCTGCCCTGTGTCAGCTCTCTTCTTCTTCTTATCCCTCACCTCTTTTTTTCTTTTGCTCCTTATTCAAAGGAGCTTTCTTGGGCATATGGCCTTCCTCATTGATCAAGCTCTGCATCTCCTTAATAGAATCCTCAAGGATCTCCTGATCGATCTTGTACATGTCCTCGTTGGGCCCTCGTCACCCTCGGCATGTGCGTTTGGACACAGATGCGCACCAGGGATGGTATATCTACCTGCCCTAAACCCTAAACCCTAAAGTCGCACTTGGGATTGTGTTTGTTTTTGTGTTTGTGTCTGTGTTTGTCCAATTCCCCCAAATTAGACATGTTAGCATGTTGTGACGCCAAAAATTGATATTTTCTATTTGGCATTGGTATTGTTTTTTTCTATGTTTGATAAGAGTTTGAGTATTAGGTGATAGCCTAGCGGCCCTCACTTATTTCTATTTTCTAAGATATTGTATAGGATTGAGAGGATGAGTGGAATGGATCATTGTAAATACCATGTGTATGAATGATAAATACCTTGGTATGGGGTGAGAGTTATTTGTGATGGGATATTATGGGGTTTTTAGAAAATAGGAAGAGTGAGTCATATAAAGAGGTGGGCTCATGTCCATGTGTTCTAATAATATAAGAGAGGCCACATGCCAAGCATGTGGAAGGCATGTGGAGGAGTGTGGAATCAAGAGGAATCCTTCTAGAATTCCTATGTGGAATAAGGAGGATATGGACATATGGAAAAGAGAGGGTCCCTATGGGCTCCATGTGGGGAGACTCTTGACTCAAAACTCATAGTCTGCAAATAGCTCCTCTCCTGCATGTATATCATCTATGGATTCAATACAAATGTGACCATATTCTGCAATATCTATGTTCATCATGGGGTCATACCAAGGTGGAACATTAGGGGAAAATACATAACAAACATTTGGCTTTACATTGGTATTTCTATTGCTGTTAATAAATTCTACCACATTGCCATATTGAACATCACCAACAATATACACCATATCCTTCATAGGGACAGTAGGGTCCTCTTGGATAGAGTACTTCTTTAGCCTTGGATGAACTCTACATAATTCCTTCCAGTCTCTGTAGGAGTACTTGTCACCTCCATAATGGAGAATAGTAGTCCCTCTCTTGATGGAGCCATGCACAAACAAGCCCAAGCTTGCACCTGTAATGGTTGACTCATGCACCTCGAAAGCCACATTTTTTATCCAGAACACTTCATTGATAGGGACAGGTAACTTTGGTGGTCCAAATGGATCTCGTTATGGTATGTACCTACTCAAGCTTGATTTGAACGTATATCTATCTACATCACAAAAGACAAATTCAATTAGCTACAACAACAGTTATATAGACTTGAGATAAAATCAAAAAACACTTTGACATATGTACCTTCATGAAAAATACGCATTCTGTAGTCGGTTTATGTAGCCCTTAGCAATGTATTTCTTGATATAGCGACCTTTGTACCCTAGGTCTATAGCCAATTGAGAAACTTGCATAGCATTCATGCTAGAGAGTTGCGGTGCATTCTTTAAAAGTCTTCTACATTTGATGTCTCCATATCCTTCCATGCATCATTGGTCCCTATGGAAGTTGAGGAATATAGAAATATTTTGATTCTTTAGAGTGTATTCAACAATGTCGAAGCACAAAAGCATATGAAACTAATAAATAAAAATAAAGTACGAACATTATCCATCGCCGTTCACTGATTCCATTGTCTTTTTGGGGAATGGCACTGGTGCCAATCTCTCTAAAGGTCAATTGAGAATGCAAATAGTGCAACCTTTCTCTCTGAACTCATAGAGAGAATGGCAATAGTGCCATTCTTCTCTTGGGGTGGTGCTAGTGCCATTTTACATATAAGGTTATGGAGAATGCCACTAGTGCCTTTCTCTATATACTCATTGGGAGGAGAGAATACTACTAGTGCCTCCCCCCATGTCCCAAAAGAAATGTACAATGCATGATCTGAAAGCATAGATACTGTATTACTTTGGTCCAATAGATTTGTAGAAAGCACCCAAATCCAAACTTTGGTAGCATAGTTAATACTATACAATTTTTAATCTCTGTAATGCTTTCAACTAACATAGATTCAAGAAAGGAACATAACAGTATTACCATTTCTACATAACCACAAAGAGAGAATGGCACTAGTGCCATTCTCCATATGAGGTCACATAAAATGTTAATAGTACCTCTTACGTATAACCCGACATAGGGAGAATGACACTAGTACCATTCCCCATGTCATTATGGCACACAATTTTATTATACCTAATGTTTAATCTCTTTAATATAATGAGAGTATGTGCAATCAAGAAAATCCATAAAAGTCATATTATTTTGAAACTGAATACACAAGGCATAAATGAGTAGCTAAAGACCTTGCTCCAAATCTTCCAATGTAATCTTTGGGATAGCTTCAAGATCTGCTTCAGTTAAAGGTCGCAAGTCTTCAATGTGATGCTCACCCTCTTTAATTCCTTCATCGATAGGTGAATCAGCTCTATGTGTCTCAAGAGGCCTCTCAAACAAATCTTAATATGGGGATTATTTGATGCATGTGCCACACACATAGCCTCCACCTCTGTCGCCTGTTGGGATGTCTTCACCAGTGAGATCACTTTTCTTTTGCTTCACAATGCTTGTAATGTTGAGATATCGAGCTCCACTCGCGATATGCCAGGGTGACTTGTTAGCTACAGATGCGGTTGGTACACTGCCCACGAATAATAGCTGGATGACAGCTATCCTTATCTACACTAGTTCGTGGCTCAGTTAGTATGCCACCTTAGTTAGTTGAGTTTGGTTTGAGACCCACATATAGGGTTCTTCTATTTCTTTGTACTAGAGTTCTTTTTGGCTTACACATCTAAGAAGAGGAAAACTGTTTTCAGCCTCCACCTTTGTGTGTATTCCCCCATTGTGTATGTGAGAAAGCTGCAAGTGAGACTCCTTCCCTCTCTCCTACTATCTTCACATGGTATCAGAGCCTTGTTCGTGGTAAGGAGCTCAAGAAAGCAAACCAAGTTCGCAGTGTCCTGGTAAGAGGACTAGTGTTTCTTTCCTTTTTCGAGTTTGGGAGCAAATCTCTGCAGGTAGCATAGCCGGAAGTGCAAGAGTGCACTGTCTTAGATTGAGACGCCCTTCGCGGTGTGGTGAGAGGGCATTATATGCTACGGGAAGGTGAAAAATTTGGGAGCAAATCTCTGCAGGTAGCACAGCCGGAAGTGCAAGAGTGCACTGTCTCAGATTGAGACGCCCTTTGCGGTGTGGCGAGAGGGCATTATATGCTGCAGGTCGGTGAAAAGTTGCCACAGAAATTGCATCGTATGCCTGTGCGCAGAGATATTGGGAGTTGCAGAATCATCCTTATTGCATGTTGATGCAAAATCGTCACTAGGAAGTGACTGTGTGGTCAAAAAAACCACTTTTGTCAGGTTTGCAGATTTGCCCTTGGGAGGCAAAAGCTGTGTTTTTTGCAGTGACAGAATATTTTGCAGTGTTCTGTAATGGCGTCTGATTCTCTTTCACAGATTGTCACTGAAAAGCTTGACAAGAACAACTTCCAAGCATGGAAGTTTAGAATGACAAATTTCCTTATGGGAAAAGGCTACTGGGAGTTCATTACAGGAAATGAAGAAGAACCAGTTCTTCCTAATGTTCCCAATCAACAGGAAATGCAGGCATTTAAAGGATGGCATGAGAGAGCCAGAAAAGTTATGTACTGGCTGTCTATCAGTATTTCAGATTCAATGATTGTGCATATTCAGGATGCAAGTACGCCAAAGGTGGCATGGGATACTTTGGCTAAAATGTACAGCACAAATATGCAGGCCAGGAAAATGCAGCTCAAGCAGGAGCTGCACAATGTGCAGAGAGAAAATATGAGCATCAATGACTACCACATGAAGGTGAAGAAAATTGCGGATGCACTTGCTTCCATTGGGTTGCCAGTGGATGATGACGATTTAGTTTCTGTGACCTTGAATGGTCTAGGAAAGGATTATGCACAGTTCCGGACATCCATTGCCATCCGTGAAAAATTTCCTGATTTTGAGGAGTTGAATGCTCTTCTAATTTCTAAAGAGCAAAGAAATGGTGGTGCATCTTCTTCAGGAGGAACCTCAAAAGAAACTGTCTTCTACTCAAATGCTGGAAGGGGTAGAGGCAGAGGTAGAGGAGGCCGATCTGGAGGCCATGGTAGAAATCAGAATATGCAGCAAACTCAAGAAAACCAGTCCTATGCAGGAAGGACGTGGTAACTCTAGAGGCAGGGGGAGCCAAAGAGGTCGTGGTGGATGGCAGAGACGCCAAAATGCAAACAGCAATGTTGAATGCTACTACTGTGGTAAAATGGGGCATATGGCTAAAGACTGCTACAAAAAGCAGAATGACATTATGAATGGAAAATTGCAGCAAGGCAATTATGCATCCTCTAGTAGACAGGGTGATGACAGAAATGAACATTTTTTTATGGTACAGCATATGAAAAATTCTGTGACAAGTGCAGAAGAAAGCAATGATGTGTGGTATGTTGACTCAGGTGCATCAAACCACATGACAGGTCATGCTGAATGGATGCAGGATGCAAGGAAAATGGAAAAACCAGGATTTGTGGAAACTGGTGATGATACTGCACATCCTATTGTTGGCAAAATTCCTTTGTCTATGTAGGATGGGAAAAAGAAATACTTGTCTGATGTATTTCATGTCCCGAACATCACCAAGAACCTGGTTTCTATTGGTCAAATGGTTGAGCAGGGCTTGCAGGTCAGATTCAATCCTCATGGATGTTTCGTTGAGGATATGAAAAATAATGGTCGCTTGATACCAAAAGGAAAGAAGAAAGGCAGGATGTTTACGCTGGATGCGGACATGCCTGAATTGAGTGCAGCAATCTTTGCACATGGGACCGGTGTGGTTGCAGATATTGATATCTAGCATAAATGCATTGGTCATGTTAATGTACATCGACTTAAATCAATGCAGGCCCAAAATATTGTTGCAGGATTGCCTAAATTCAAGGTTGCGGAAATGCATAAGGTGTGTAAAGCCTGTCAATTTGAAAAACAGGCAAGGAAACCATTTCCTAAGCATGTTCAAGAGAGTAAAAAGCCATTGGAATTAATCCACTCTGATGTGTGGACTACTAAAGCTGCATCTATTGGAGGCTGTCACTATTTTGTCACATTTATTGATGACTTCAGCAGAAAACTTTGGGTGTATTTTATGAAAAAGAAAAGTGAAGTGTTTGGGCACTTCAAAGCTTTTAAAGCTATGGTTGAAAAAGAAACAGGCCTGCAAATAAAATGCCTAAGGTCAGATGGAGGGGGAGAGTACCTCTCAAATGAGTTTGCAAGGTTCCTGCAGGAGCATGGCATAAAGCAGCAATATTCATGCAGTCATACCCCACAGCAAAATGGAATTGCACAAAGGAAAAACTGGCATATTGGAGAGGTATCTCGGGCCATGCTAAATGAAAAAGATCTACCAGATTATTATTGGGCTAAAGCAGTTGCTACAGCAGTTTATATAATGAACAGGACTCCCACTGCAACAATACATGGCATGATGCCAGAGGAGATGTATACTGGTAGGAAACCAGACATTTCTCATTTGAAAATTTTTGGTTGCATTGCCTATGTTCATGTGCCAGATGAGTTGAGGTCCAAGTTGGATCCAAAGGCTAAGAAGTGCATCTTTATTGGTTATTCTCTGCAGTAGAAAGGGTATAGATGCTATAACCCTTCTACACGTAAGTTCACAGTGAGCAGAGATGTTTTTTTTGATGAGATGAGCAGCTGGTATAAACCAGTAAATGTGATGATTGATGTAGATGCACAAAATGGTAATGCTGCACAAAATTCACAGCAGCAATCACAAAATATCAGTGGACCTGTAGTGTCCTCTAGCAGTGGTTCACATACTTCACCATGGACAGGTAGATTGAGATCAGGAGAATCTCCTCAAAGCAATGCAAATAGTGGTACGCAAGTATCACAAAAAGGAAAAGAGAAGGTAGATCAGCCCATGTTTGATGTGAATGCAGGTCACTCTTATGTGGATGGTGAATCCAGTGGCTCAGAGCAGAGCATTGATGATGAGTTGGGTATTCCTTCTGTTGTTACACCTGGAGTAAGGAAGACCAGGGATGTTTTGAGAGCACCTGGAAGTGAGCCTATTTTGCGCAGGTCTACCAGGGTTAGGTATCCTGTGGATAGGCTGAAATATGATGGATTTACAGCCATTCACTATGCCTATATGGTCAAAGTGATACAGGAACCAGAACCCACTTCTTTTGAGCAAGCCATGGGAAATGAAAAATGGGAGAAAGCCATGGATGAAGAAATGGATGCCTTGGATGCAAATGCTACATGGGAATTGGTGCCTTTGCCTAAAGACAAGAATGCAATTGGCTATAAGTGGGTTTATAAGATCAAGCACAATGCAAATGGTTCTGTGAATAGATACAAGGCAAGATTAGTTGTCAAGGGGTATGCACAGACATATGGCATTGATTATGAAGAAACTTTCAGCCCGGTTGCAAGGATGGCAACCGTAAGAGCAGCCATTGCTATGGCTGCATCAAAGGGATGGTCTTTACATCAGATGGATGTAAAGAATGCCTTCTTGCATGGTGATTTGCAAGAAGAGGTCTTTATGGAGCAGCCAGTAGGTTATGTTCATGCTATTCATCCTGAGTTTGTTTGCAGGTTGAAGAAAGCCTTGTATGGCTTGAAGCAAGCACCTAGAGCATGGTCTGACAAAATAGGACAGTATCTTGTCACTATTGGCTTTCATATTTCCAAGGCAGATTTCTCATTCTATGTGAGAAAAACAGAGAAAGGGATTATGCTGCTTGTCATTTATGTTGATGATTTGATCATCACAGGTGATAGTGATGAAGATATCCTTCATGTGAAAATGCTATTGAGGCAGAAGTTTGAGATGAAGGATTTGGGAGAGCTGCGTTATTTCTTGGGCATTGAGGTGATTAGATCACCAAGTGGGATACAGCTCTTGCAGAGGCAGTATGGACTGGACATGCTATCCAAATATGGGATGACAAGCTGTAAGCCTATTTCAGTTCCTTTGGAGCAGAATGTGAAGCTGAGCGCAGATGCAGGTGAGCTTCTGGAAGACCCTACTATGTAGAGACGCATAGTAGGAAGTTTGATTTACATGACTATTACCAAGCCAGATTTGAGCTATGTTGTTGGATTGGTAAGTCAGTTTATGCAGGCTCCAAGGAAACCGCATTTGGATGCGGCTAGACGCATACTCAGGTATGTGAAGTCCACATTGCAGTATGGACTATTTTATGAGGCTGGGGTTCAGATACAGTTACATGGATACATTGATGCTGATTGGGCTGGTAGTATTTCTGATAGACGATCTACAGGTGGATATGTGTTCTCTTTTGGGAATGCTGCAGTCACTTGGAGCAGCAAGAAACAGCCTACAGTTGCCTTATCGAGCACAGAGGCTGAGTACAGGGGTGCAGCAGTGGCTGCATGTGAGGTAGCTTGGTTGCATAAGCTACTCTATGATATGCATCAGTCTACAGATGGGCCAGTTGTCATTTATTGTGACAACATGAGCAGTATACACTTAGCAATATACACTTAGCAAATAACCCAATCTATCATGCTAGAACAAAGCACATTGAGGTGCATTATCACTATGTGCGGGAGAAGGTTTTACTAGGTCTTATTGATCTAGTTTATGTCAGCACAGAGGATCAAGTAGCTGACATATTCACGAAGGCATTGGGCACAGAGAAGCTGCGCAAGTTCAGAGACTTGCTTGGTGTGCATGAATTGGGATTGAGCTCGATGGGGAGTGTTGAGATATCGAGCTCCACTCGCAATATGCTAGGGTGACCGTTGTGCATTTATGTCACCGACTTGTTAGCTACAGATGCGGTTGGTACACCGCCCACGAATAATAGCTAGATGACAGCTATCCTTATCTACACTAGTTCGTGGCTCAGTTAGTATGCCACCTTAGTTAGTTGAGTTTGGTTTGAGACCGACATATAGGGTTCTTCTATTTCTTTGTACTAGAGTTCTTTTTGGCTTACACAACTAAGAAGAGGAAAACTATTTTCAGCCTCCACCTTTGTGTGTATTCCCCCATTGTGTATGTGAGAAAGCTGCAAGTGAGACTCCTTCCCTCTCTCCCACTATCTTCACATGTAATGTCACACATCCATTAGTAAAGACGTCAACAACAACTTCATGTTCCCTACTACAATAGCACCTGATGCAATCCTTGATGATGCCATGCTTCACAACGGCCTCTTTTTCATACTCATCGTCCTCATCAGAATAAAGAATATTGTCCTCAATTATTGTGTATGGCCTTGTGTTTTCTAACATGTGCTCAAATCCATCAAACCCATCATGTGAGCTGACAAATGACAAAAAACAGAAGGTCTCAGACAAACCCTTTTGTGCACTATCCGATTCATGGATAACACCCACAAACCTTCTATGCCAAAATCGAGCCTCTATCATTGCTTCCTTGAGATTTACCATCTCTATCATTGTCATAAATGATAGCAATACATACTGTGACGGAGTGGCAACGGTCTCCATCAAGCCACAGAGCAACTTCTTGAAGGCATCCTTATCCCAACACATGCCTTTGGCAGATCCCTCTGAGGTGTCAAGCACACACAAGCTGATTGGAGTTTTCCCTTGGAGTGACGTGTTAGAAATCTCTCCCCCTCCATCTCCATGTTCACTTGAATAATTGTCCAAGGAAAACAATACTGCGATGTAGACTTGTTACCCTCTATTGAACTAATCACCCAATCAACATAGATTGATGCAGCTTTTGGGAAATCAGGTGTGGACTTGCCAACTTGTAGCTTCTCTTTGACCCATGAATCACATGAACCCTTGAAGCTCTGATAAACAATTGAATCAATTTTGAAGTAAGTTGCAAGGGCATCCCATGTTTGATGTTGGGGCGAAGGGTGACGTGAGTTGAACTCCTTGATGAGCACTTCTTTCAGGGCTCTATCATGCTTAATCTCCATTGCCCGTTGAGACATTTCAATGGAGTCCTTTTCTTTGCTTGACTTGACCAAGACTATTTCTTTAGACTCAATCTCTGCTTGAAGTGCACGTACATCTTCGTCTTCTAATCCTAGCAGACACCTCATATATGTTATTGTGGGATTTCGACCCTCAAGATCACCCTGCTTCACCAATGTCAAAATCCTAATCCATTGTTCGTAGATGTCATCATCATATGTGACCATGTGTGTGTCCTTGGTAGCAAAGTTTGCGCCCATCGATACGCTTGCAACTCCTACAAAATTCTATATAAAAAAATCAAAATCATCTTAGACATTCTTCTAATCCAAATCATTCAATAGAGATAATAATGACACTAGTGCGATTCTCCCATTACCATGTCAAAAGCATGACTTGGTAACTAGAAGAATGGCACTAGTGCCATTCTCACATCAGGGAATTGACACTACTATCATTTCTTTTACAAAGCCATAAACATTATTGAAATAAAAAATGCATACAAAACAAAGTTTATTACTCACATCCCAACTTTGTCGATCTTTATGCCCTTTGACAAGGCCTTGGGCTGGTTTCTTTGGTCATCCGAATGCAATCCACTGCGCCCTTAGGTGTTGTAAGATATCGATATATGGTTGATTTTTCAAAACGGTCTGTGCCTCCATGTTGGCCATTAATGATATCTTACAACTTGCTTCAACTGGTGCATTGACAACAATTCTCGCCTTCCTCTGTGTATAGAAACCTTTTCATTGATTGAAGGCTTCACCATGTGCTTTAGTTATAAACATCCTTGCAGCATAAATCGAATGCTGCCCTGCGAGAATCCAATAATTATACTCCTTTAACTTTTCCACCTTTATCTCTTCCTTGCACATCGGAGTATTTGTGCCTGTGTGGTAAGGCATAAGATATGCACATGTTGCAGGAGGTCATGCATTCATTGCAAAACTCTTGACCACGTCACTGACATAGCTGAGGGTCAATGTCCTATACACATATTGGCTTGGTGCTCTCAAGCAATTCATCACTGGGATCAACACCTCAAACTCCAAACCAAATGGGAAGTACTCTACGTACTCCATCAAGCCTGTCATACTTGTGTCCTTCCTTTCCAATTTCTTTTGTAGTGCCTTAAAGTCAACATCTGGTTGGATTTTCTTATACAGGATGATAGTTGCTTCGGATGATTTCTCACCATGTCCTGTTATATGTGTCTCACCACTCCCTGTTGCATCACCTCCACTTCCAGTTCCATCAGTGACTATTCCCGTACCTCCCTGTTTTCCTCCTAGAGTTGTCTCTTTGTCTTTAGCCTCCAGTTTATCCCCAATGCTTGTTTTTCCATCTGACCTTATTTCCTTCTCACCTGTTGTTTCCTCCTCACCGGTCTCTCTAGCCTTCTCTTTCAATGTGTTCTGAGACACTTGAGAGCTTGATCCCTCAACATCACTTTTCTTGGTTCTTTTCAAAACGTTTCTACTCTTTTTTATATCTTGCTTTATCCCTTTTGTTACCAAATCAAAGCTTTCTAATATCTGTTGGTTGGTATAATTTTCTGGCTCATTAATCCAACCCCTAGATATCATCGTGTCCTCCCCAGTAGCATTCATCCTCGCATGATCAAAACAAGCAGGATCCAATTGATACACATTGCCTCCCAATGTATGAATTTTGAGACAAGGAACATTGTCTTTCTCGGTATCCCCCATCTCTTTAACTTGTCCAACATCTTCAAAAGTTTTTCCTTGGATGTTCACAAAACAATGCACTTTATGGAGTTTTTGGAGTTCGTTATTGTATATATCCACAAAAACCATCCTCTTCCAGAACTAACTCCATCATAAACTGACACCTCTCGAACCTTTCTCTTTCCCTTGCTAGCCATTCTTGCAATGTTCTGTTAACAAAAGAACCAAGGACACAATGAAATGTATGATAGAAAATCATAACTGTAGTAGGAAATATTACAACCACAATGCAACTTCTATTAACAAAATAACCAAGGCGAAGCAACTTATATATGCATTATGAAAAACTACACCAACACAGTAAGCAAATATACACAATATCAAAGTTAAGATGGTTATAATAAAGAATGGTATTCGTGCCATTCTCCAACATAATATGATGTTAGAAGAGTGTCACAAATGCCATTGAACACATGGATTGTGAGTTTGTTCACAATGGCACAAGTGCCATCCTCCGTGAGAGTTTGAGGATAATGCCACTAGTGCCATCCTCCATGATGTTAAGGAGAATGGCAGAAGTTCGATTCATCACATGGATTGCAGAGAATCAGAGAATGGCACCAGTGCCATTCTCCTTATGTGAAGGTTATCACATGAGAGTTTTCTCACCTGACCTTCTAGAGAAGGGCACTGATGCTAATAAGAATGCACATGTGAGTTTAGGCTTCTCAATGCCATTTTCTAGGGCCTAATAAGAGACTGGCACCACTGCCATTCTCCACTTTTACAGATGTTTACCCTACTATTCTAGGAGGGGTATTCTAGGAGAGTGGTGTCCTACCAATCCACATGTGAGTTTGATGATCTCAGTGTGATTATGTAGGTTCTAGCATGAGATTGGCATCACTGCCATTCTCCACTAGTGGTAGTCTAGACATTCCACTAATTTTATTGGCTGCAGTAGGATAATGTCAAAAGTGGCAATGCACATGTGAGTTTAGAATTCCTTGTGCATGTTTTCAGGTCATGGTATGAGATCGGAACCACTGCCATTCTCCATAGAGATTGACAAAATTCCATATGATATCTACACAGCGGAGACAGTGATCACTACATAGAAGAATGCACATGTGAGTTTAGGCTTCTCAATGCCATTTATTAGGGCCTAAGCACCCCTGCCATTCTCCACTTGTACAAATGTTTACCCTACTATTCTAGGAGGGGTATTCCAGTGATCATAGGAGAGTGGTGTCCGATTCCAATCCAAATGTGAGTTTGATGATCTCAATGTCATTATATAGTTGCCAGCATGAGATTGGCATCACTGCCATTCCCCACTAGTGGTGGTCTAGAAGAATGCACACATGAGTTTAGGATTCTCAATGCCATTTCTTAGGGCCAGCATGAGTTTGCCATTCTCTACTAGTGGTAATCTAGACAAACTAAACCTATAGATTGACATTCCACTAATTTTATTGGCTGCAGTAGGATAATGGCAAAAGTGCCAATGCACATGTGGGTTTAGGATTCCTTGTGCATGTTTTCAGGTCATGGTATGAGATTGGCACCACTGCCATTCTCCAACGGTGGCATTCTCCACAGAGATTGACACAAATCCATATGATCTCTGCACAGTGGAGATAGTGATCACTACATAGAAGAATGCACATGTGAGTTTAGGCTTCTCAATGCAATTTCTTAGGCCTAACACTAGTGGTAGTCTAGACAGCATGAGATTGGCATCACTGCCATTCTCCGATAGTGCTAATCTAGACAAACTGAACCTATGGATTGACATTCCATTAATTTTATTGGCCATGTGAGTTTAGGCTTCTCAATGACATTTCTTAGGGCCTAATAAGAGATTGGCACCACTGCCATTCTCCACTTGTACAAATGTTTATCCTACTATTCTAGGAGGGGTATTCCAGTGATCATAGGAGAGTGGTGTCCGATTCCAATCCACATGTGAGTTTGATGATCTCAGAGATTGACACAATTCCCCTTCTTCTACATGTGAAATTAGGATTCCATATTATCTCTACACAGCGGAGACAGTGATCACTACATAGAAGAATGCACATGTGAGTTTATGATTCCTTGTGCATGTTTTCAGGTCATGGTATGAGATTGGCACCACTGCCATTCTCCACTGGTGGCATTCTCCACAGAGATTGACACAATTCCATATGATCTCTGCACATGTGAGTTTAGGCTTCTCAATTCCATTTCTTAGGGCCTAATAAGAGATTGGCACCACTTGTACAAATGTTTACCCTACTATTGTAAGAGGGGTATTCCAGTGATCATAGAAGAGTGGTGTCCGATTCCAATCCACATGTGAGTTTGATGAACTCAGTGTCATTATGTAGGTGCCAGCATGAATTCGGCATCACTGCCATTCTCCACTAGGTAGTCTAGACAAACTAAACCTATAGATTGACATTCCAAGGCCTAATAAGAGATCGACACAATTCCATATGATATCTACACAACGGAGACAGTGATCACTACATAGAAGAATGCACATGTGAGTTTAGGCTTCTCAATGCCATTTCTTAGGGGCTAATAAGAGATTGGAACCACTGCCATTCTCCACTTGTACAAATGTTCACCCTACTATTCTAGGAGGGGTATTCCAATGATCATAGGAGAGTGGTGTCCGATTCCAATCCACATGTGATGAACTCAGAGATTGACACAATTCCATATGATCTCGACACAACGGAGACAGTGATCTCTACATAGAAGAATGCACATGTGAGTTTAGGATTCCTTGTGCATGTTTGCAAGTCATGGTATGAGATTGGCACCACTACCATTCTCCACTGGTGGCATTCTCCATAGAGATTGACACAATTCCATATGATCTCTACATAGCGGAGACAATGATCACTACATAGAAGAATGCACATGTGAGTTTAGGCTTCTCAATGCCATTTCTTAGGGCCTAATAATAGATTGGCACCACTGCCATTCTCCACTTGTACAAATGTTTACCCTACTATTCTAGGAGGGGTATTCCAGTGATCATAGAAGAGTGGTTTCCTATTCCATTCCACATGTGAGTTTGATGATCTCAGTGTCATTATGTAGTTGCCATCATGAGATTGGCATCACTGCCATTCTCTGCTAGTGGTAATCTAGACAAACTGAACCTATAGATTGACATTCCACTAATTTTATTGGCTGCTAGTAGGAAAATGGCAAAAGTGCCAATGCACATATGAGCTTAGGATTCCTTGTGCATGTTTTCAGGTCATGGTATCAGATTGGCACTGGTTGCATTCTCCACAGAGTTTGACACAATTCCATATGATCTCTGCACATGTGAGTTTAGGCTTCTCAATGACATTTCTTAGGGCCTAATAAGAGATTGGCACCACTGCCATTCTCCACTTGTATAAATGTTTACCCTACTATTCTAAGAGGGGTATTTCAGTGATCATTGGAGAGTGGTGTCCGATTCCAATCCACATGTGAGTTTGATGATCTCAGAGATTAACACAATTCCATATGATCTCTACACAGTGGAGACAGTGATCACTACATAGAAGAATGCACATGTGAGTTTAGGATTCCTTGTGCACCACTGCCATTCTCCACTAGTGGCATTCTATAATGGCAAAAGTGCCAATCCACATGTGAGTTTAGGATTCCTTGTGCATGTTTTCAGGTCATGGTATGAGATTGGCACCACTAGTGGCATTCTCCATAGAGATTAACGCAATTCCATATCATCTCTACACAGCAGAGACAGTGATCACTACATAGAAGAATGCACATGTGAGTTTAGGCTTCTCAATGCCATTTCTTAAAGCCTAATAAGAGATTGGCACCATTGCCATTCTCCACTTGGACAAATGTTTACCCTACTATTCTAGGAGTGGTATTTCAGTGATCATAGGAGAGTGGTGTCCGATTCCAATCCACATGTGAGTTTGATGATCTCAGAGATTGACACAATTCCCCTTCTTCTACATCTGAGTTTAGGATTCCATATGATCTCTACACAGCAGAGACAATGATCAATACATAGAAGAATGCACATTACCACTAGCGGACAATGGTAGTAGAATAATGGCAAAAGTGCCAATGCACATGTGAGTTTAGGATTCCTTGTGCGTGTTTTCAGGTCATGGTATGAGATTGGCATGCCATTCTCCACTGGTGGCATTCTCCACAGAGATTGACACATTTCCATATGATCTCTACACAGCGGAGACAGTGATCACTACATAGAAGAATGCACATGTGAGTTTAGGCTTCTCAATGCCATTTCTTAGGGCCTAATAAGAGATTGGCACCACTGCCATTCTCCACTTGTACAAATGTTCACCCTACTATTCTAGGAGGGGTATTCCAGTGATCATAGGAGAGTGGTGTCTGATTCCCATCCACATGTGAGTTTGATGATCTCAGAGATTGACACAATTCCCTTTCTTCTACATGTGAGTTTAGGATTCCATCTGATCTCTACACAGCGGAGAGAGTGATCACTACATAGAAGAATGCACATGTGAGTTTAGGATTCCTTGTGCATGTTTTTAGGTCATGGTATGAGATTGGCACCACTGCCATTCTCAACTGGTGGCATTCTCCATAGAGATTGACACAATTTTATATGATCTTTGCACATGTGAGTTTAGGCTTCTCAATGCCATTTCTTAGGGCCTAATAAGATATTGGCACCACTTGTACAAATGTTTACCCTACTGTTCTAGGAGGGTTATTCAAGTGATCATAGGAGAGTGGTGTCCTATTCCATTCCACATGTGAGTTTGATGATCTCAGTGTCATTATGTAGTTGCCATCATGAGATTGGCATCATTGCCATTCTCCGCTAGTGGTAATCTAGACAAACTAAACCTATAGATTGACATTCCACTAATTTTATTGGCTGCAGTAGGATAATGGCAAACGTGCCAATGCACATGTGAGTTTAGGATTCCTTGTGCATGTTTTCAGGTCATGGTATGAGATTGGCACCACTGCCATTCTCCACTGGTGGCATTCTCCACAGAGATTGACACAATTCCATATGATCTCTGCACATGTGAGTTTAGGCTTCTCAATGCCATTTCTTAGGGCCTAATAAGAGATTGGCACCACTGCCATTCTCCACTTGTACAAATGTTCACCCTACTATTATAGGAGGGGTATTCCAGTGATCATAGGAGAGTGGTGTCCGATTCCAATCCACATGTGAGTTTGATGAACTCAGAGATTGACACAATTCCATATGATCTCTACACAGCGGAGATAGTGATCTCTACATAGAAGAATGCACATGTGAGTTTAGGGTTCCTTGTGCATGTTTGCAGGTCAGGGTATGAGATTGGCACCACTACCATTCTCCACTGGCAGCATTCTCCACAGAGATTGACACAATTCCATATGATCTCTACACAGTGGAGACAGTGATCACTACATAGAAGAATGCACATGTGAGTTTAGGCTTCTCAATGACAAATGTTTACCCTACTATTCTAGGAGGGCTATTCCTATGATCATAGGAGAGTGGTGTCCCATTCCATTCCACATGTGAGTTTGATGATCTCAGTGTCATTATGTAGGTTCCAGCATGAGTTTGGCATCACTGCCATTCTCCACTAGTGGTAGCCTAGGATTCCTTGTGCATGTTTGCAGGTCATGGTATGAGATTGGCACCACTACCATTCTCCACTGGTGGCATTCTCCACAGAGATTGACACAATTCCATATGATCTCTACAGAGCGGAGACAGTGATCACTACATAGAAGAATGCACATGTGAGTTTAGGCTTCTCAATTCCATTTCTTAGGGTCTAATAAGAGATTGGCACCACTGCCATTCTCCACTTGTACAAATGTTCACCCTACTATTCTAGGAGGGGTATTCCACTGATCATAGGAGAGTGGTTTCCGATTCCAATACACATGTGAGTTTGATGATCTCAGAGATTGACACAATTCCCCTTCTTCTACATGTGAGTTTAGGATTCCATATGATCTCTACACAGCGGAGATAGTGATCACTACATAGAAGAATGCACATGTGAGTTTAGGATTCCTTGTGCATGTTTTCAGGTCATGGTATGAGATTGGCACCACTGCCATTCTCCACTGGTGGCATTCTCCATAGAGATTGACACAATTCCATATGATCTCTGCACATGTGAGTTTAGGCTTCTCAATGCCATTTCTTAGGGCCTAATAAGAGATTGGCACCACTTGTACAAATGTTTACTCCACTGGTGGCATTCTCCACAGAGATTGACATAATTCCATATGATCTCTGCACAGCGGAGACAGTGATCACTACATAGAAGAATGCACATGTGAGTTTAGGCTTCTTAATGCCATTTGTTAGGGCCTAATAAGAGATTGGCACCACTGCCATTCTCCACTTGTACAAATGTTCACCCTACTATTCTAGGAGGGGTATTCCAGTGATCATAGGAGAGTGGTGTCCGATTCCAATCCACATGTGAGTTTGATGAACTCAGAGATTGACACAATTCCATATGATCTCTACACAGCAGAGACAATGATCTCTACATAGAAGAATGCACATGTGAGTTTAGGATTCCTTGTGCATGTTTGCAGGTCATGGTATGAGATTGGCACCACTACCATTCTCCACTGGTGGCATTCTCCATAGAGATTGACACAATTCCATATGATCTTTGCACAGCGGAGGCAGTGATCACTACATAGAAGAATGCACATGTGAGTTTAGGCTTCTCAATGACAAATGTTTACCCTACTATTCTAGGAGGGGTATTCCTGTGATCATAGGAGAGTGGTGTCGGATTCCATTCCACATGTGAGTTTGATGATCTCAGTGTCATTATGTAGGTGCCAGCATGAGTTTGGCATCACTGCCATTCTCCACTAGTGGTAGTCTAGACAAACTAAACCTATAGATTGACATTCCAGGGCCTAATAAGAGATTGACACAATTCCATATGACCTCTACACAATGGAGACAGTGATCACTATATAGAAGCATGCACATGTGAGTTTAGGCTTCTCAATGGCATTTCTTAGGGCCTAATAAGAGATTGGCACCACTGCCATTCTCCGCTAGTGGTAATCTAGACAAACTAAACCTATAGATTGACATTCCACTAATTTTATTGGCTGCAGTAGGATAATGGCAAAAGTGCCAATGCACATGTGAGTTTAGGATTCCTTGTGCATGTTATCAGGTCGTGGTATGAGATTGGCACCACTACCATTCTCCACTGGTGGCATTCTCCACAGAGATTGACACAATACCATATGATCTCTGCACAACGGAGACAGTGATCACTACAGAGAAGAATGCACATGTGAGTTTAGGCTTCTCAATGCCATTTCTTAGGGCCTAATAAGAGATTGGCACCACTGCCATTCTCCACTAATAAGAGCTTGACATTCCACTAATTTTATTGGCATCACTGCCATTCTCCACTAGTGGTAGTCTAGACAAAGTAAACCTATAGATTGACATTCCAGGGCCTAATAAGAGATTGACACAATTCCTTATGATCTCTACACAGCGGAGACAGTGATCACTACATAGAAGAATGCACATGTGAGTTTAGGCTTCTCAATGCCATTTCTTAGGGCCATCATGAGATTGGCATCACTGCCATTCTCCGCTAGTGGTAATCTAGACAAACTGAACCTATAGATTGACATTCCACTAATTTTATTGGCTGCAGTAGGATAATGGCAAAAGTGCCAATGCACATGTGAGTTTAGGATTCCTTGTGCATGTTTTCAGGTCATGGTATGAGATTGGCACCACTGCCATTCTCCACTTGTGGCATTCTCCACAAAGATTGACAAAATTCCATATGATCTGTGCACATGTGAGTTTAGGCTTCTCCACAGAGATTGACACAATTCCATATGATCTCTACACAATGGAGACAGTGATCACTACTTAGAAGAATGCACATGTGAGTTTAGGATTCCTTGTGCACCACTGCCATTCTCCACTGGTGGCATTCTATAATGGCAAAAGTGCCAATCCACATGTGAGTTTAGTATTCCTTGGTCATGGTATGAGATTGGCACCACAGCCATTTTGAACTAGTGGCATTTTCCATAGAGATTGACACAAATCCATATGATCTCTACACAGCGGAGACAGTGATCACTACATAGAAGAATGCACATGTGAGTTTAGGCTTCTCAATGCCATTTATTAGGGCCTAATAAGAGATTGGCACCACTGCCATTCTCCACTTGTACAAATGTTTACCCTACTATTCTAGGAGGGGTATTCCAGTGATCATAGGAGAGTGGTGTCCGATTCTAATCCAAATGTGAGTTTAGGATTCCTACACAGTGGAGACAGTGATCACTACATAGAAGAATGCACATGTGAGTTTAGGATTTCTTGTGCATGTTTTCAGGTCATGGTATGAGATTGGCACCATTGCCATTCTCCACTGGTGGCATTCTCCACAGAGATTGACACAATTCCATATGATCTCTGCACAGGTGAGTTTAGGCTTCTCAATGCCATCTCTTAGGGCCTAATAAGAGATTGGCACCACTGCCATTCTCCAGTTGTACAAATGTTTACCCTACTATTCTAGGAGGGTATTCCAGTGATCATAGGAGAGTGGTGTCCTATTCCATTCCACATGTGAGTTTGATGATCTCAGTGTCTTTATGTAGTTGCCATCCTGAGATTGGCATCACTGCCATTCTCCGCTAGTGGTAATCTAGACAAACTGAACCTATAGATTGACATTCCACTAATTTTATTGGCTGCAGTAGGATAATGGCAAAAGTGCCAATGCACATGTGAGTTTAGGATTCCTTGTGCATGTTTTCAGGTCATGGTATGAGATTGGCACCACTGCCATTCTCCACTTGTACAAATGTTTACCCTACTATTCTAGGAGGGGTATTCCAGTGATCATAGGAGAGTGGTGAACATTTGTACACAGCGGAGACAGTGATCACTACACTACATAGAAGAATGCACATGTGAGTTTAGGCTTCTCCACTAGTGGTAATCTAGACAAACTAAACCTATAGATTGACATTCCACTAATTTTATTGGCTGCACATGTGAGTTTAGGCTTCATAGTGCCATTTTCTAGTTCCTAATTGTTGGAACACTGAAAGGAAAGAGTAGAGTTGACACAAAATCAGAATACTTGCTTATAGAATGAAGAAGAAAGAGGTCCTTAAGTAGGCACCTCATACAAGGTCACTGACATCACTGATGACCTCAAAGCTCCACAATCATCTCCTCAATCTGCTCCTAGATTCACTCAATCATCCTATGTGGCTTTTCCACCACCTAACTGTGCTTGTGGGCACCTAACGGTGCCTCTAGCACTCACACATAGAAACATAAGGTGTGCCTGAGGCATACACCTTGAGATATCCCAACAAACCCCCCCTCAAGGAAATGCCTCAGGCTATGTCAAGGATACATCTAGTCTCATAGTTTCTCATGCCATCTCATGGTGGTCAAGGATAAATCTATGGCTAGGTTCTCATGCTAGCAAGGGTTTCCTTGGGTGTAAGGTAAACAAAAAGGGATACAAAAAGACCTTCCAATGGTTATCTCCCCTGCATGTACATGCACACAATGTCTGCAGGAGGTACCATGGAACAAAACATACACATGGCCTACATCATAAGGTGACCAGAGGTGTTTACAAAAACACACAAAAACACAATAGTTTATTTTCATTCATTTTGGAGGACTATCCAGGCTGAGTACCTTGACATAAAAAGAGAGATCTGGAGCATACGTAGAGATGATTTAAAATGCATAATCTTCAAAGGATGCCTCATCTTGTGGAGGCTCATTCACTGTAAGTAGATTTGCATTTTCTGTCTTTGCTTTGGCTCTGCAAAACTTCTCACTATGGTTGTTTTTGCCACAGTGCTTGCATGGATTAACTTTGAAGCAGTCCTTTGAAAGGTGATTTGTCTTTCCACAGTGATTGCAAGGAGTATACTTGCCCTTCTGGAATTTCATAACATAAGCAGTGTCATTGCCTTTCCTTAGCTCCATATGTCTTTCTTCTTCTTGGAGAGCTGAGATAATGCCTTCAAGGTTAGGATTGGGAAGATTCTTCAAAGTGCTAACAATGTGATCAAAACTTTCAGGCATACTCTTAAGTAACACTGCCATAGCATCATCAGGGGTGATAGGAGAGTTGATAGAAGCTAATTGAGTCATAAGACTCCGCATATAGTTGACATGAGCAGCTAAAGTAGTATCACTTGCCATCTTTAATTCAAAGAAAGAGATTTTAAGTGATAGTTTAGATATGTGAGAGCTTGCACCAAAAATCAAGTCTAGCTTCTGCCAAGCTTCCGAAGGAGACTCCAAGTCAGATATATGATGTATGTAATCATCACCAAAAGCTAAAGCAATTATACCATATGCTTTTTCTTCTCTTGCTGGATCCCTTGCCGGTCGTGTCGGAGTTGAAGATTGTCCAGTATTTGAGGCCGTAGAAGAAGCGGTAGGAGTAGGTTTGACAAGTCCCCATAAGTTCTCCCGCATCAATGCAAATTTCACCTTCACTTGCCATGTATGGAAGCCCTTTCCATTGAACTTCTCAAGATTATATAAGGTAGCCATGAGAGGGTCTAACCCAGATATTGGGCAGTGTCTATCTCTCTTACAAGGCAAAAATAACTGAAATACTTCCAAAGTATGAGCACTTGATGTAGCAAATAGTAGTGACTAGATTTCAAACAATGATGCTTCTTTTACATGCTTCATAGAAGTGGATGAAATAAACACTTTCCAATCACAACCAGGTCTAGCAAGTCAAAACAAAACTGAAGCAACACTTGTAGTGAAGTTATTGAAAACTTCAAAAGACCAGAAATGCTAGAGTAGCATTTTATGTAGCATCATTTTCAAAAGCATGTCAAAACTGTCAAAACTAGAGAGCTGAACTTGGAGGGCTCATAGCACACTCTTCAAAGCAAAAGAAAGGGGGCTTTCTGAGGCAAAAGAAAGCTGGTATACCACAGTAGATCCTCTGGGAAGAAGAGGCGAAAATATGCGTCAGGTCGCCTTCACCTTCTTGAATAAAGTCGACTGGTTTTTCTCTGTTTTCTCCTTCAATATGCAGCCATTGCTGCTCAAATTTCAGCAAAGGGTAGCTCTAGTATGGAGAAGCTTTCCCTGAAAGGAATTAGACAAAGACGAAGCAGGCGCAGAGAAAACGCAGGAAGAAGATTCGACGACTTTCGTACAATGGCGACCAGCAGAGCGCATATTTCTTCAATTGCTTGCAGCCCGAAATTCGCCCCAACAAGAGGGATCTCCAGCAGGAAGGGCGTGGGAAATGGGTGAGAATCGGAGGATAACAAGCTCAAGCAAATTTTCGGAAGAAGAGGGAGAGATGGTGAAGAAGAAGAAGAGGAAGAAGATGATGATGTGGCAGAAATGGGCTCAAGGGGGATCAAATGGCTCTGATACCATGTTGGAACACTGAAAGGAAAGAGTAGAGTTGACACAAAATCAGAATACTTGCTTATAGAATGAAGAAGAAAGAGGTCCTTAAGTAGGCACCTAATACAAGGTCACTGACATCACTGATGACCTCAAAGCTCCACAATCATCTCCTCAATCTGCTCCTAGATTCACTCAATCATCCTATGTGGCTTTTCCACCACCTAACTGTGCTTGTGGGCACCTAACTGTGCCTCTAGCACTCACACATGGAAACATAAGGTGTGCCTGAGGCATACACCTTGAGATATCCCAACACTAATAAGAGATTGGCACCACTGCCATTCTCCGCTGGTACAAATGTTCACCCTAATATTCTAGGAGGGGTATTCCAAGGATCATAGGAGAATGGTGCCTGATTCCAATCCACATGTGAGTCTGAGGATCTCAGTGTCATTATGTAGTTTCCTGCATGTGATTGGAATCAGTTCAATTCTCCACTGGTGGCAGTCTAGATAAAGTAAACTTGTAGATTGACATTCCACAAATTTTATTGGGTGCAGTAGTATAATGGCAAAAGTGCCAATGCACATGTGAGTTTAGGATTCCTTGTGCCATTTTTAAGGTCTTGGTATGAGATTGGCACCACTGCCATTCTCCACTGGTGGCATTCTCCACAAAGATTGACACAAATCCATTCTCCAGTGGTGCCAATCTCTTATTAGGCCCTAGAAAATGGCATTGAAAAGCATGCACATGTGAGTTTAGGCTTCTCAATGCCATTTTCTAGGGCCTAATAATAGATTGGCACCCTGCCATTCTCCGTGACTTGTACAAATGTTTACCCTACTATTCTAGGTGGGGTATTCCAGTGATCATAGGAGAATGGTGTCCAATTCCAATCCACATGTGAGTTTGTTGATCTTAGTAAAAAAAATATAGGTGCCTGCATGAGATTGGCATCACTACCATTCTCCACTAATGGTAATCTAGACAAATTTCCACTAATTTTATTGGCTGCAGTAGGATAATGGCAAAAGTGTTAATGCACATGTGAGTTTAGGATTCCTTGTGCATGTTTTAGAGAATGGCACCACTGCCATTCTCCACCAGTGGAACATAGAAGAATGGCATGTGAGTTTAGGCTTCTCAGTGCCATTTTCTAGGGCCCAATAAGAGATTGGCACCACTACCATTCTCCCTTGGTACAGTTGTTTACCCTAATATTATAGGAGGGGTATTCCAGTGATCATAGGAGAATGGTGCCAGGTTCCAATACACATGTGAGTTTGGGGATCTAAGTTCTCAAGGGATATTGGCACTAGTGTCACTCTCAAGGACTTCTTATGAGGTCTTGGAGAATGGTACTGGTGCCATTCTCCATTTAAAATTAGAATTTCAATCTCTAAATTTGCCATTCAATCATGAAAATCAAAATTGAGATTAAACTTTGACTTGAAATCAAAATTTGAAAACTAGAATTTCGGTTTTGAAATACAATTTCAAACAGAATAATTTGAATTTGAATTTAAATTTAATATTGGAGAGAATGGCATATGTGCCACTCTATATATCCAAAATTCAAAAGGGAACAATGGCGGGAAGAGCTATATTTCAAAATTTTATTTATCTCAAGGGATATTGGCACTAGTGCCACTCTCACGGACTTCTTATGAGGTCTTAGAGAATGGCACTGGTGCCATTATCCATTTAAAATTAGAATTTCAATCTCTAAATTTGCCATTCAATCATGAAAATCAAAATTGAGATTGAAGTTTAACTTGAAATCAAAATTTGAAAACTATAATTTAGGTTTTGAAATACAATTTCAAAAGAATAATTTCAATTTGAAATACAAATTGAAATTAAAAATATCAATATGAATTTGAATTTAAATTTAATATTGGAGAGAATGGCATAAGTGCCACTCTATATATCCAAAATTCAAAAGGGAACAATGGTGGGAAGAGCTATATTTCAAAATTTGAATTATTTAGTAGTTTCAAACTATCACTTTTAACTTTCAAATCTACATTTCAGACAAATCAAGACCTTTTCTCTCATTTCAATTGATGCCTTTCCCTCATTCACTTTCTATTCATTCCAAACAAATTGGAGAGGAGTCTCAGAGTCTCAGAGTTTGACTCACCACAGCTCACACGGAGAGTCTTGAGGCAGGGGCAGAATCGAGGAGGTCGCACGGAGCTTGATGGTCGTTTGAGCGTAGGCAAAGCTTACGTTTGAGCATCCAAGAACGCAACCAACGGCTCGACAGCCTGAACTCCACCAGAGCTGCAAAGTTGATGGAGCTGGAAGGAAACAACACAATTGATGCTCAATCAGTTCGATAGCTTCCTCTTTAATTTTCAGATTTTTTGCTTTCTTTCTTGCAATTTGGCTTCCTCCTCCACCATCGACGCAACAAGATAATAGGAGGGTTGAAAGAAAGAGAGGAGAGATATACCCGTGACAGACTCAGACTACTCGATGCACTTGATCCAAGACTCGCTACTACGAACGAAGCGCTGATTACTTGTAGTAGCGATTGGAACGGAAGGCAACCAGATTATCCAATCTTGCAAGAACGAGGCGGGCTGATTTTCTATTCTTTAAGGAGGCATCCACGAACGAAGCACTCCTTGAGTCTATGCTCAGACTCTATGAGAGCCTTGAGGAAAAGCTTGAGGAAAAGCTACGAGCACGAGGAAAAGCTACGCGCACGAGGAATCTATGATTGAGGAAAAGCTACGCTTGAGGAGATTGTGAGGAAAAGCTAATAGCTTGAGGAATCTACATGCATGAGGAGATCCACAGCAGCACGACATGCGAGGCAATCAACATAGGGCAACGAGCGAAATGAAAGAGAAGGTACTAGGGCTTTTCAATTTTTTACCTTCATTAGTTTAACCTTTTGCATTTCGTTAAAAAACAAATTTAACACGTTTAATATATCCTACCTATGCACTTTTTTTTAATGTAACCTATTAAAATCACTGTCATTAAACTAGGATCTAAGAATCCTCCCTACACCCTTCTCAAGGGATATTAAAATTGGCTTATGATCAGAGAACAAAAGGGACGTTAAAGTAGTGGTGTCAACCAAAGTCCTTCTAGAGAAATAAGCAAGGACGGCGAGATATACGAAGTTAGAGATGTGTCATTGAGCTTCAAGTATACACTTAAGCTCCATAAACCACACAAGGCTCTAGAAGCCTCTTGTAATAGGCCTTGACAAGAACTACAGTCTTTTCAAGAGCATAAGAATGTACTTCAATAACTACTTAGCTTGAAATAAGTTCTCATTGGAGTTTAGAATGCAAGCTTCAAGAGCAACACATAAAAATATAGTCAATGTTGTCTAGACATACTCATAGTGATGTAGAAGTCATCTTTGTGAAAATTCACAAACCTCTGCCTCTCTCTCTCTCATAGAAGGGAATTCCACACACAAATCCTATCAAACATAAATTTCAAACAACAAGAAAATGAGTTCCTAGGGGGCTCCTACAATCAAGCTCTAGAGCTCTCAAATATAAATGGGAACTATACTACTCAAAGAAATGGTGAAGATGGGCAATGTTGTAGAGGGAGGGCTTTGGAGCATAACAAAACCAAGGGCTTACAAGAGAGAGACACTATAGGGGGGAGAAGAACACCATGGGCTAATATAAAGATAGGGGTGAGAGAGAGGGGACAAGATGACTAATTGTACACTACATTAGAAAATGAAGATGAGGGTAAATATACATCTTAGTGGATAATGACTATTCCTTATAATCCACATGTTGAGGATAATAGTGCAATTTAACACTTTTTAAACAATTTATGTCTAGGTTGCAATGAAAGGTTAGCTGTGTCAAGAGGGCAAATCTATTTGAAGGGCACTTATCGATATTGTCAATGGCTTGACCATAAAATTTAAGCCGCTGCATTAGGACAATCTAGTTGGTTGTGCACAAAGCCTTTCTATAAGCCTTGCGATGTTATGACTCATGTGCTACTATATTTCCAAATTCTTATTGAGGTGAACTTCCTCCTTTGACAAGACTAATATACACAACCTAACTAGTTTGTCGCTTGATACAACTCCCATAAAGATACATGTTATGAAAACTTTATAGTTATTTCTACTAAATGAAATGCAAGCATGACCACTTGTGAAGTTCATTAGTTACTTTGGCATAGTAGAGAGAGAATGAGAAGTGCTTGAGAAGGTGAACATAGAAGTCATCCACGGAAGACAACAATGGCTTGAGGATGATTTCCTTAAAGAGTGCTTCTTAAGAAATTGATGGGCTAGGGGTTAAGGATGATAATTCTAAAACATTAAGCGTCTAGATCAAGTAGATTAAGGACATAATTCAAGTGCACCTTTATTCAAAAGGAGTTACTCTCACAGCCGCACCATGGGCACCACCCACACATCATGGATGGGCAAGATTGCCTGCCCCATCCAACCCATGGCACAAATGCATTCAATGCACCATAGAGGGACTTAGGCAGCTCTAGTGTGAAAACAGCATAAGCATTCAAGCTGCCAAGTTAAGGGCACTTCAGCCTATAGAGGGGCACGTCTGAGCTGAGGTCAAAGCCACAGAGAGAGCGAGAGAGAGAGAGAGAGAGAGAGAGAGAGAGAGAGACAGAGCGCAACGAAATGTACAGGAGAATATTGTATTGGGCGGTAAGTTTACCTCTTGATTCAAGGCAGCAAGGATGGCGAGATATACGAAAAGCAAAATTTTACATTACTTGGACCTTGATCAAGAAAAACATACTCTAACATAAAAATTTGTAACTTAACGAACCTAGCATAACCAAACTAACGTGAATAAACTCACATAACGAGCTAGGTTTCATAAAGTAATATCGATCAACTTTATCACATATATGAATAAATGGAAGTAAAATAGTGTATGGTTTCAAATGAATACCACGTTCACACACACACACACAGTCTATGGTCTCAAGTTTTGGCATTGCAATGGGAGAATGGCACTACTGCCATCCTCCAATCTCCCCATTTTACAAAGCTAAAATTTTTTAAATTTGCTCCACTTCCATTCTCCCATTGCAATGTCCCAATTCAAAACTTTGGCTTTGCAAAGGGGGAATGACACCAGTGCCATTCTCCCATTGTGATTTCCTGATTCAAATCTTGGCTGTGCAAAGGGGAAATGGCACTAGTGCCATTCTCCTAGATTCAAAGTTTCGGCTTCACAGAGTCAAAATGGCACATGTGAGTTTGATGATCTCAGTGTCATTATGTAGGTGCCAGCATGAGATTGCCATTCTCCGCTAGTGGTAATCTAGACATTGAACTAAACCTATAGATTGACATTCCACTAATTTTATTGGCTACAGTAGGATAATGGCAAAAGTGCAAATGCACATGTGAGTTTAGGATTCCTTATGCATGTTTTCAGTTCATGGTATGAGATTGGCACCACTGCCATTCTCCACAGAGATTGACACAAATCCATATGAACTCTACAGAGCAGAGACTGTGATCATAGGAGAGTGGTGTCCGATTCCATTCCACATGTGAGTTTGATGATCTCAGTGTCATTATGTAGTTGCCAGCATGAGATTGGCATCACTGCCATTCTCCGCTAGTGGTAATCTAGACAAACTAAACCTATAGATTGACATTCCACTAATTCCAATGGGAGAATGGCATTGGTGCCCTTCTACCTTTGTGAAGCCAAAATTTTGAATTAGGACATTCCATTGGGAGAATGGCACTAGTGCCATTCTCCATTTTCCTATTACAAAGCCAAAAATTTTAAATTTTAAATTTGCACCACTGCCATTCTCCCGTTGCAATGTCCCGATTCAAAACTTTGGCTATGCCATTCTCCCCATGCAATGTCATGATTCAAAATTTCTACTTCACAAAGACAGTATGGCACTAGTGCCATTCTCCCATTGCAATGTCACGATTCAGAATCTAGGCCTTGCAAAGGGAAAATGGCACGAGTGCCAGTCTCCCAATGCAATGTCTTGATTCAAAGTTTGCCTTCATAAAGGGAGAATGGCACCAGTGCCATTCTCCCATTGCAATGTCCTAATATAAAATTTTGGCTTTGCAAAGGGAGCATGGCACCATTGGCATTCTCCCAAGGCAAAGTCCCAAGTCAAAATTTTGTCTTCCAAAGGAAGAATGGCACTAGTCTGTTCTCTTCTTATGAAGACAAATGTTTTTCTCAAGTCAATGCATGGGGAGAATGGCACTGGTGCCATTCCCCTTTTGAAAGATGGGATATGCAATTCTCCATAGGTTAGCCAAATTCACATGGAGAATGGCACCAATGCCATTCTCCACAATCCCACATGGAGAATGGCACTGGTGCCATTCTCCCCCCGCTACAAGGACAACTTTGTTGGTCTTATGAAATTCTTTGGTTGTTGTTTGTTCATAATCAATTTCCTGTCATCATAATGAGAGGGGATGGCTACTATCAGATGCATGAATCAGGTCATGACGATGGTGAAAATAATTCATGCTTTAGAAAAAATTTTATCAAATTGCTAAAATTTTTAGGGAAATAATTCATGCTTTCATGAAAATTTTGTATAGACTCATTCATGCTTTCTAGAGATTTGCACCAATGCCATTCTTCCCCTCTAGAAGGACATGTTTGATGGTCTTATGAAATTCTTTGGTTGTAATTTGTTCATAACTAATTCTCCGTAATCGTAATGACAGGGGATGGCTATCAGAAGTGGGGAGAAGGTCATGATGATGGTGGGGAATGAAGTGGTTGGAATTGGTGGAGTGTGTGCAATAGATCCGGAGGCCTACTGTAGTGGTATGAAGATTGGGACAGAAAATGTATCGGTGATAGTGGAGAAGTCTCTATCAATAGTGAAATGCTCTTGCCATTTCCCACTATGGATACAGTGCTTGTTGGTGAGGCAATTTGGAGTGTTGTCAAGTGGCCTAAGGGCTCTCTAAAACATGTTGGTGATTCTTTAGATGATGCGGTAACTGAAGAAGCTGCACCAAGTGAGCCTGAGCGCCCTTATGTTGAGGCAATGCTAGTTTCTTCATTGGAAACTGAAAATTTCATTCGTGAATCTTGGAAAGAGAAAAAAGTTGTCTTATGGGATGAGAGCAAAACAAAGACCGTGGGGGAAGGTGTGATCTTATATGTTTTCCCGGGAGACTCTATAAACTTTGACCTATTGGGTAACGATTGCATTGGTGTGGGTATTGAAAAGAAAGAACAAATTAGAGGAAGTGACTCAGGGTCTTCTATGCAAGATGTCGGCTCTCTCAGCCTAGTAAAGTGGCCCATCAAGCAGATTACCTTACTTGAAGGAAGCCCATTGCAACAATATGTGCCCATGGACCACGTTGCTGGTATAGATGAGTTGGTCAATGATCAAATGTTGAAAAGGGATGATCCAACATCAAAGAAAAGAAGGTACACTTTCATTAACAGGGTGCCTAAACAAAGAGAGCCTCCAACACCAATGTACAAAATGTCACTAGATTCAGTGCAACATGTTTCTTCCATCGATTGTTGTGGGAGTAGGTGTTGCCAACATGCAGAGCGAGATCTCTTAATGAATCTAAGGAAGAACTTTTGGGGCAGCTCCTTGGAGTCTCGTACAGACTTTATATACGATGTGTTGTCAACGGCTTGGCATCATGACTACACAGGGAGGATATGCTACAACTTCAGGATAAACGGTCGGGATGTCTATTGTAGAGCATGGTATGAGATGCATGGAATTCCAAGGACATCATTTTATCGATATAGGGAGCAATTTGAGAGTGGTGTGCAGCGATATGTGCATGGCAATTCAGGGATTATGAGGAGGAGCAGGGAGCACATAGGTATGGGAAGGGCTCAAATCTGTTAGAAGAGATGGCATTGTGCACATTTATCGCATCATCTAGCATCTGTAGGTACAGCAATAACTCATAAAGCAAAATAGAATCACCACAATATATATCAAAATTTGTAGGGAAGATTCAATTTTCTGTTGGATTAACACAACCCATGTAAGGCAAAATGTCAATGAACACTCTTCTTACTGGTTTGCATTCCTCTTTAAAACAACACCACACTCTCATTAATGGTTTAAACTCTACTTCCACATTCATCCTATCTGTTCGAATGATTCTACTCTCTGTATGCTTGTGGCATGCCATCGCACCACAAACCATGAAGAAATGTAACTTTTTGTTAACATGATGCTCCAAAGTGTCCAGCATGTGTTGCACCATGCCCTTTTCTCCTCCAGTGGACCAAATGCCAACATGGTAGCAGTGATCGAGCAACCATTGTAGAAACTCTAAACACCCAGAACGAAGAACAAGCCAATGCTTCCCATTGTGAAAGCTCATATGTTTGTTTGACTTTGAAAAACAATGCTCGAGCAATAACCCTTTCAAATCTATTATCACTGCTAGTCTTATTTTTGTTATCACCTCTTTTGACATTATTTCTGAGGGTGACATTATGTCTTCTCCTTTACCTTCTAAGATTTCTTCTTGCACCTTGGATTCATACAATGACATTGCATCTTCTCCTTTACCTTCTAAGATTGCATCCACATTTGTCAATGGAACATTAACTCCAGATATTGCATCCTCAACATTTTCAATCAACCATGTTGAGCTTGGAACTTGCATGCTAATGTTCATATTAGGCACATAATGAACATGCCTCTAGCGATGTGAAATTGAGATGGCTAAGATCTGTTGATAAACAATGAAATAAAATTCATAAGTAGAAACAAACTGAAGATTGAGTTGGAAAACCAAATTGTTAAACTTTAGGTTGTGTGCTCTCAATGCAATTTGTGTGTGTGAAAGCATTCATGTTTTTCTTTTCAAAACAAAATTGGATTACTAAAAAAAGGAAAGCATTCATGTTCATATGCTTAGAATACCCCCTAAAGTTGTTGAATCTATACCCTTTCAAGTTATTTTAATCCCCAAAACTACATATCCTTACAATGCCAAAAACCATTGCGTAATAGATAGAGTGGAGTCCAACATTATCTAGCATTGCTGGAGTGTTCCCACTAAGAAAAGATTTGGCCAAGCGGCCAAAACATATTTGAGCATTCTTATGAAGTGAATAAGGATAGAAACAACAATTTACATTAATTCATTCATCATGATCAAGACTCAACACACTTTTTAACATTTATGAACTCATAAATAAATTTGGATGTGTAGCACACTCCATACAATTACAACATGCAAACACATCTTTTCATAAAATATAGAAAATTAAACATATTCAAGAATACATATGAATGCTTGAATTATGGCAATGAGATAGAAGAAATTTCCAAGTAATATTAAAAGATATTTGGAATGAAATTAATACATCATATGGAGAATATAGCAAGATAACATATGGAAAACACGAACACCATATAAAAGGACAATTTCAAGGACCTATTGCTTCCTCTTCTATTTCTCAAAACTTTGAAGCATGTTTTTGTAAATGCTCACACTGCTCTTCATTGAAGGGTTGAAGCTCTTTTTGTCATCGTATGGTATTAATTTCTTTATCCCCTCCACCTTCAGTTGTATCATCTTCTTTTGGTACCCCCTTTATTGCCAATATTGGTTCTTGCAAGCCAGCCCATTGTCGAATTTCACGATTAGTGTAAGCATACGTGCAATAGATACTTTCCACCTTTGCCAACTCCTCATAAGTCTCAACAACTGAAACAACATGCCTCTTACAAGAAAGAGACTCTATTGCAGCAAGCCCCTCAGAGAACAAGTCCAATACATAGTCATCTTCTCGACATAAACTCATGATCATGTCTTTCATGATGCTTGAACGTTTTCTTTTCAAGGAAAATTCAATGTCAAATTCATCATCATCATCCTCGTCACCTGATTCTTCTGCACCACTTGATTTTTCATATTTTTCATCTGCAACATATATTGATGGCTTACATTGTGCATTGGTATAGTGCTCAATATCGTTGAAATGCTTTTCCTTGCTTACGAGTACATAGGCAATTAATCCATCCATAGATCTAGTGACAAATATATCTATAGTTTCAAAATTAAGGCAACCGAAGTGTATTTTATATTGTCTACATGTCTTATTTGATGCATTCTTCAAACATGGTACATGATCCATGGTCAAGAACCACAAGAAGGAATTGAATTGGGGGAGAAGCGATTGTCATCAAGCTTTTCAACAAACACTCAAAGCAATCCTCATTCCAATTTCTACTTTTGCTTGGTCCATACATTACATAAAAAAAGCAACCCCTATTGCCATTGGCTCTTGGTACACATTATGTATAAATTCCATTCCCTCCATGTTTGAACCGACTATGTAGAACCTCCAAGGCTGGGTGAAATTCGGTCCAGACTTGCACCTTCACTTTGTCCCATAATCCACCTCAGATACCCCTTTGCCGCATCGTGCAATGGTGGATTTTCCTTACCTTGTTGAAGCTTCACTTTTAACCATGAGTTAGAGCGACCACAAATCTGATGATACAATTTTGGACAAATTTTAAAATGTAATCTGCACTCATCCCAGTTTTTTAACATTAAAGAAGGTCGTTCTACCGATATAAACATATAAAGTTCTTCTTGTAGTGCAGAATCTCTCTTCATCTGCATAGCTCGTGCTTCAATATCAAGAATTATGGCATCAATCTTTGTTTTAGCTATGACTACTCTACCTTCCTTAATGTCATTTTGACTTTGACCAATTTGATCCACTCAATCCACGCAAGCATCTAAACATTGAGACTGTGGGTTGCCTATGGCATTTTCCATTTTGTGAATATTTGCCTGCAATGTAATCCTCAAGGATGGAGATCCAACCATCATAAATGGCATCGCTTGTGATGATCATATGTATATCCTTCGTGGCAAAGCTATTGCCCAATGTTACCTTGCCAGTGTCAATGAAAGCCTGCAAAATATATGAATCCATTAGAATGCAATAATTAAGAAAATAGACCAATGGAAAATGATTCATAACTAAAATCTGTACTTACATCCCAATTCTCATGATCTGGATGTCCTTTTGCAAGCCCTTGTTGTGCTTTCTTGGGTCTGTTAAAGAGAATCCATTGTCCCCTCACTTGCTTAAGTATATCAATGTATGGAGATTGTCTCAAGATATTTTGAGACTCCAAGTTTGCCATCTTTGATATCTCCACACAAAAGTGTGCGGGATAATTCACTACAATCCTCGCTTGGCGGGTGCAGTAGTAGTTATTTCTTTGGGCTGTGCTGTTATCATCATTAGATGTGAATATTTTAGCAGCATATATTGAATGTTGTCCAGATAGTATCCAGTAGTGGCACTTGGATAAATCCTTTTTTATCTACCCTTTCTAGGGGCTGCTTTGTTTCAGGATTGAAAGGCATTAAATCTGCTACAACAGTAGGAGGCTCAGAATTATAGCTGAAGTCTATAGCAAGCTTCTCCACATGCTCTTTGTTCAACCCTCTATATAAATAGCTTGGAGGAGCTTTTTGACATCTTGCAATTGGAATTGGAAATGTTGCATGCAACCCAAATGGGCATTATTTTTCATAGTCCACCAAGCCTGATGGTTTCATTGCGCTTTTTTTCCTATGACCTTTCCACTTGGCTCCAATTCACTACCACTGCTTCTTTCCACAACTGCTAGCATACCCTCTGGAGGTGTTCCTTTCTCTAGTACATCCTTTCTTTGCCCCTTCTCCGCTACCACCTGGTACTTGAACCATAGTCGACTTTCCTTTCTTTGTTCCTTCCCCACTATCTTCCCCACTCTTGCACTTCTTTAATGTTGCTGAAACTTAGTGATATGATTCAATGATTGTTGTCACTGTGGCAATTTCATTTCCATCAGCTAATTCAACACTTATCTAGCCTCTTGAGTGCATGTTTTCATCTACATAAGACTTCATACGAGATGCTTCATAATCGCTAGGATCCAAGAGAAATTTCTTATTTTGATTTATAATGATCAACAATCGAATATCTCCCTCTTTTCTAACCACATCTTCTGTGATTTGATGTACCGATCCAACACAAGTGTATGCACTATTATTAGGTAACAAAACAAATAAGTGAACTCGTGTTAACTGTGCTCCCTCAATACTATATACGTCAAAGTACCAAGGTATGCTTTTTTCTCCAAATCCACTTACAACTTTCTCAACCTTCTTCACATTTGTGTCTGTCCTATAAAAAATCCAAGCAATATACAAACTATCATCTTTATATTCTTTAATGTTAGACAAAACACATTATCAATAAACATATCTGAAATAGAATCGAGAATTGACACTAGACATAGTGGTAGATTTGAGAAAGCACCAGGATCTAGGGAGATTTGGCCATGCGGCCAAATCTTATGGGCTTCTTTTAAAGAAATAGAAGGGGAGGTTTGGATGTGTGGCCAAATCTTATGGGCTTCTTTCAAAGCACCAGAGTTTGGGGAGATTTGGCCTTGTGGCCAGATCTTATGGGCTTCTTTCAAAGCACTAGGATTTGGAGAGATTTGGCTGTGCAACCAAATCTTGCTAGCTTCTTTCAAATTAGTCAAATCTTTCTAGCTTCTTTTAAATCACCTGGGTCTAGGAAAATTTGGCCATGCAGCTAAATCTTGCTAGCTTCTTTTTAATCACGAGGGTCTATGGGATCCCATATGCACTTTCTCTTTGAGGTACTTGGTATAATAAATTATTTAAAAAAATACTAGACTTTTTCGAGGAGACAGGACTCCAACCCAAGAACATCTCCCAAGACACTGGTGCTTTCAAGAAGCCATGAAGATTCATCCACACATCCAAATCTACTTAGACCTTGGTGCTTGAGGAGCACCCCAAAAGTAGGAGATTATGGGGACGAGAAGTGCAAGTTGTGGATTGGGGATGTCGATTGGGGATGGAAAGAGAAGGGTACAGTAGGCGGCCTATTGATGGAGAGAAGCATCCCAGAAGTAGGAGATTATACACCGATTGGGGATGAGAAGCACACAAGAAGCAGGAGATGGATTTATAAATTTATCACGTTAAGGAAAAATATTAAAAATAATTAAATTAACAAATAACTTAGGCATAGCTAGAATTTCTAAAATAGGATTATTTCAAATTCTTACATGTTAGTGCAAAAGTATATATTGAAAAAACAAGATTTTTATGTGAATATGATAGTGCCACAAAGTGAACTTTTGATTTGGGAAGAATATTTTCAAAAAGTAAAATTTTGATTTGGGAAGGATATTTTCACAAAGTAAACTTTTCATTTGGGAAGGATTTTTGGGCTTCATCCAAAAACAACAGAAAAAGTCCAAAATTAATGAAATAGGTGTTAGTTCCCAAAGGGGTAGTTGCAAGGGTAGGCCCAAGAGGAGTTAGCCCATGGGGAGTCCACCCAGGGGTGGTCACATGGGTAGGCCCCTGAGGAGTCAGCTAAGTGAAATTGGAGAGTACAAATCATGACATCTCCTCCCACAAGGGGTTCCGTACTCTCTGGATGTACGATGTTGTGACATGAAGTTGGGGGTAATGAAACTTCACACACCTTTAGCTTCCTGCTCTCCAATCTTAATAATAGAGATCCTTATCACTTGCAAAGAGAGATGAAGAAAATATTTTCATGCAAAGAAAACCACTACATATCTTTCTCTTGCTTCCCTTAGAGGAGAATGAATATGATAACATCCCAAGTGACATTGTAGTCCAGCATCGGGAGAAGAAAAGGATCCGTAGAGGCCATTATCTCACCAAGCCAGTCGGTGCCAAAGAGAAGAGCGATGCATTGTTGGAAGAAGATCTTTTGGCTCAACATGACATGAGATGATATATGTCTAGGGGATTGAAGGGGCTGATTTGGCTGGATGGGTAAATTCCGGGGACACATGGCACCTCCTTCACAGAAGCCTCTAGAAATGGCTCAAAATCATTCTACAAACTGCTAGAAAACATAGAGGTCTATTACTTCCACCAAAAAACTAATATAAAAAATTAAACTATATATAGGGATGTGGCTTGAAGTGAGCTTTATACTGATATAAGTTTCGTTGAAAACAGATAACCAATTCAAGAGATATGGATAGTTTACTGAAAGGGGGTAAAAACTACCATAGAAATAAACAGTCATACACAAAGACTCATAATTTCTTGTCCTAGACCCAATGCAAAAAACTAATTACATGCAAGGGAGACTCTTAAAGAGAGCTTTGTGCTAATATAAGTTTCATTGAAATTGGACCACTGAGAAGAAACTTATAGGTCAAATACTGATAGGGGGTCTAACTACTACACTAACTGCCATCTGCCCATGCAGATTTCGCCTAAGCAAACTACTCCCTCAAGGCTCCACAATTATCAACGATCCAATACCCCTAGAATTCACCTGAAAGAGAGGAAGAAGCTTTCATGGTGTCTCGGAAAATGGATGGACCATGTGTGCACAATGAGCGGCCGAACAAGAACTACTTTAGAGACTTGAATAGAGAGAGAGAAGAACATAGGAATGGAGACTCAAGGAAAATGATAAGAAGTGACTTTCATTGCCATGAGAGTAAGACTCCACTCAAATACACTCAATATACTAGAAAGACAAGCGAGGAGGAAAGGTTTCATACATATAAGAGAGAGCGAGAGCTTCAAGACTACTCGGAGAGAGAGAATGAACTAGAGAGAGAGAGATGGACTCAAGAGTCTATACAAGTGATCATTTACAAGAGGGAGAGAAGGCTCATGGAAGAGGCTTGAGGAGACTAGAGCTACAACAACATGAGGCCTAATGGTGGAAGAGATGTTGAACAAGGGAGAGGAGGGCTCCTTTTATAGAGATTTTGTCACCCTCCTTCACCCATTTACAATTGCTGCCTGTAGATTCCTTTTCCATCAATCACCTATGCCCGTATGTCACCATCCATGTCCTTTTTGGCTACTCTTGCCATGTGTCCCATCAAAAGATGCTCAAGACTCTTAAAATATTGAGAAAGTCAAGAGTCTCCCCACATGGAGCCCATAGGGACCCTCTCTTTTCCATATGTCCACATGCTCCTTATTCCACATAGGAATTCGAGAAGGATTCCTCTTTACTCCACACTCCTCCACATGCCTTGCACACGCTTGGCATGTGGCTTCTCTTATATTATTGGAACACATGGACATGAGCCCACCTCTTTATATGACTCACTCTTCCTATTTTCTAAAAACCCCATAATATCCCATACACAAATAACTCTCACCCCATACCAAGGTATTTATCATTCACACACATGGTATTTACAATGATCCATTCCACTCATCCTCTCAATCCCATACAATATCTTAGAAAATAGAAATAATTGAGAGCTGCTAGGCTATCACCTGATACTCAAACTCTTATAAAACATAGAAGAAAACAATACCAATACCAAATAAAAAATATCAAATTTTGGCATCACATGTTTCCCCCCCAGCAGATCCTCTCTAATGATAGAGAGGGTCTGCTAGCCCTTAAGGTGGTGGAGCATAGAAGAACTTAAGGCGATACTCATTGGTGCATCCAGGTATCACCACGCCATCAACATCCTCAAGCTAATAGGTTCCATTCATGAACTTCTTTTTGACTCGATATGCTCCCTCCCATCGGCCGATAAACATTTTGTCTAGCCGCTTGTCCAAACGGCTATGAAATCTCATGACCAAATCTCCTTCTGCAATATCTTTCTTCTTCCATAATTTGGTGTCGAAACGGGCCTTGCACCTTTTTTTAGAAGCTTCCAAGTTTTGTAAGGCCTGTAATATGCATTCATCCAAGGCTTCTGGCTATACCAAGCATTGAGCATAGCCATCCTCCTGTCCTTCTTTTCTTGCAACAACAGTGCGAAGACTATGTATCTCCAATTCAATAGGTAAAATGGCTTCTATTCCATACACTAGTTGGAATGGTGTAAACCCAATAGCTAGCTTGTGTGTGGTTCTGTAAGCCCATAAAACTTTTGCCAAGTGCCTATCCCAATGCCTTTTCTTGGTGTCTACAAACTTTCCCATTGAATTGCATAACAATCCATTTGTTTTCTCAGCCAAACCATTACATTGGGGATAGTATGGTGTGGACATGCTATGATTTATCTTTAGCTTATGCACCACATACTTCCAATTCAGAATTCATCAAGACTATCTGGAAGCTCTTGTCATCTTGCTCGCACCTCTTGATTTGGTCAAGCTCTGATAGTCGAAGGGCATGATATGTTCTATTATTTTCAACTAGTGATCCTTGAATTCAAAGAAAAAAACAAAGAAGTGCTCAAAAGGATGAATGTCGAATCTCATATGTCTACTCGTAGTTCGAAAAAAGACACAGAGAAAGGTATTGCTTCACCTATAACCAAAACTAGAGTGAGAGGGACTTGTCCTACTACAAGAAGTATGGTGCATGCTATTAACTAGAAAAGAATTCGAGGTGTGAAGCTAGATGCTAGGCATGGCGACGCTCGAGGGCCATGGAGGAAAAGGGAACGTGAGGGAAGAAGCGTTAACATAGGTGGGGAAAAAAGATTAAGGGGGGTGGGAATGAAGATAGGGACTATGGCACAAGGGGGAAGGAAGAGGGGGGAAAGGAGCATGTACATGATGGGAGGTGGAATGTAGAGATGGAGACATCAAGGGAAGAGAGTCATGCTTTATTGGAAAGATGGGGGAGGAAATCAAAGTACTAGCTAGGTGGCTTTACAAGAATGAGTGTGTTCCATCAAGGAATAGCCCCCTCGTTTTATAGCCAAGAGAGGGGGTCTCTCCCAATAAATGCATCCTCCCACATCCATGGTGTGTGTGGAAGAGTGTCCCATGTGGGCTAGGCGGTTACGCACTCTCAATTGTGTGTGACAACCCTTTGCCTCATTTTTCCACATATATCAACCCCCATATCCCAAGTCTAAGATACTCCCTTGGTCTCTTCCCAATTTTATAATACGTTCAAACATCTAGGAGGACAAGTGGAGGGTTGGCACAAGGAATCTTGCCACCTCATCCTACTTTCCCATTATTTAACTTGCATTCTTGAACTTTTTGCACCCGCCCCCCCACATGGGCCTATCTTACATGGAGGGAATAATCCAATATGATATCTATCCCCACCTATTTATATTACTTATCCCATGGTCCTTGGGCCATATCTCACTAAATGCAGGTGTGCAAATGCCTAGGTGGAGGGGTGGTGCATGGAGGACCCATGCCACCTTATCATTTTATATTATTACTACCATGGATTATGTACAACACACCTTATGGGTCCTCTTACATGGAAGGGTGGCACATGGTCATGCCCCACCACCTCAACCCTAGGCCTTATGCACACCATATTTTATTATACTATTGCCACACATACAAGCACACACACATATTTATGCCTTTTAGTTTGGTCAAATTTATCTATAATAGTTCCCCCCCCCAGGCAAGGAATGCATAGCATTTCCATGCCTCGGACCATCACGCACAAAGAAGGGCTTGAGATAATGCTTGTTGATCACCTTCTTGCCATGTGGCTCATGCAGCTCCTAAACTTGTACAGAATAATTGCTACATTCCTTGATGACTTTAGTCCACAGTGGCAGGAACTTCTTATCCATTTGGTCGTCCAATCTATTATCAAAGCATAACACAACATCCCCCTCAGCAAAGTGTCTTTCCCATCCCTTGCAAATTTTAGCATCCAAGTGGGCCTTTTGTCGTTTCTTTTGGATCTCTGTTTGATGTAGTGCAAGGCATCAGGTCTCATTTAGCCTCTCAAGTTGTACCAACCGAGGATTACCAGAATTCCAACCGACCAACCTGGCCTCTACATGTTCATCTTCCGTCATCCTCTTTTCTCATGCCAATCTCAATGCCGAAATCTCTATCTCTAGTGGTAAAACTGCCTCAATACCGTACACCAACTCAAAAGGAGTGTGACCTATAGACGTTTTATGAGTGATGTTGTAAGCCCACACAGCTTCAGTGACCTTCTAATCCCACTGGCTCCTGTTGGCTATTTTTCCCATGGATTTACAAAGGAGGCCATTGGTCCGCTCTGTTTGTCCCATGGACACTGGATGATAGATGCTAGAAGTGCAGTGATCAATACCCATGTGATCCATGAGCAACTCCATTGCTTCATTTAAGAATGGACTCCCATGGTCAGATACTATTTCCATGGGTGTCCCAAACCTTGTGCAGATACATTCAAATATGAAATTTGAAATTACCTTACCATTTGCAGCAAGGAGGCGATAGCTTCACCCCACTTAGTGGCATACTGAGTGGCTACCAAAAGATACTTCTTTTTGCAGGCAATCATGGGTAGGGGACCAACAAAATCTATTCCCGACTTCTAAAACGGATGGATGAATATCACTGGGTGATGTTGCCCAGGATGCAAATCCTTCCTACCAAAGAATTGGCATGGTTCACAAGTTTTTCAATACATAGTGACATCCTTGAACAAGGTTGGCCAATAGTACCCAGCATGTAGAATCTTCTTAGCTGTATAGTCACCGACATAGTGGCCTCCACAAAATCCATCATGATAATGCTTCAATACCTTAGGTACTTCATTTGCATCAATGGCCCATCTTAGTACCCCATGCAGGCCTTTATAGTATAACACCCCATCAAAGAGAGTGTAGCGCCTACTATCTCTACAAATTTTCTTTCTCTCATAGCTAGTACTTTCTGGAGGAAAGGAGAAAGCGATCAGAAACCCATAGATTCCACCATACCATGGATCCCCAACTTCTATGGCTGCTATAAGGGCTACATCGAGGCACTCCTCTAAATCAATGAAAGAATTCTTCAAGTTGGAACAACCCCCTTTTACAATTTTGAAAGAAAAATCATATTCTTGTAAAATTGCCAACCATTTGGCCAACCGGCCCATGGGATTTGGTGATTGAAGAACCTGCTTTGCAAGACCAGTTGAGGATATACTCCTTGTTGAGGGTAAGCATCTAAGGGAGGACCATACATTTGAGGTGGAGGCGGTGGCAATCTCAGTGCTAGCACCATAGTTTATAGATTCTCCCATTTAAGCTTGAGGTGAAATTCGTCACTTGCTCTTGCTACAAGGTAGCCCAGCACATGCTGAGTCATTCCAGCTCGAAATCTGGCATTGTCCTCATGCATGGCAATTAAACAGTTGAGGAGCACGGCCGCTCAATCCACATATCGACGTGCCCTCTCACCTTATGACTACTTCAAGTTTGCCACCTATAGGTACACATTCTCCGGCTCCTCTTCTTTGCCGAAATACTCAATCATCGCTGCTATTAACCTTGGCCAAATTTGGTGAACGTCATCAGCCTGCTTCTCATACCACACTTAAGCCAAACCCTCTAGAAATGTGGGAAGAACCAACAGCCTGTGAAGATAGTGGGAGAGAGGGAAGGAGTCTCACTTACGGCTTTCTCACATGCACAAATGGGGGAATACACACAAAGGTGGAGGTTGAAAACAGTTTTCCTCTTCTTAGTTGTGAAAGCCAAAAGAACTCAAGTACAAAGAAATAGAAGAACCCTATATGTGGGTCTCAAACCAAACTCAACTAACTAAGGTGGCATACTAACTGAGCCACGAACTAGTGTAGATAAGGATAGCTGTCATCCAGCTATTATTCGTGGGCGGTGTACCAACCACATCTCCAGCTAACAAGTCGGTGACATAAATGCACAACAGTCACCCTGGCATATCGCGAGTGGAGCTTGATATCTCAACACTCCCCCTCGAGCTCAATCCCAAATCCTGCACACCAAGCAGGTCTCTGAACTTGCGCAGCTTCTCTGCACCCAATGCTTTCGTGAATATGTCATCTACCTGATCCTCTGTGCTGACATAAACTAGATCAATAAGACCTAGTAAAACCTTCTCCCGCACATAGTGATAATGCATCTCAATGTGCTTTGTTCTAGCATGAAAGACTGGGTTCTTTGCCAAATGTATACTGCTCATGTTGTCACAATAAATGACAACCGGCCCATCTGTAGACTGATGCATATCATAAAGTAGCTTATGCAACCAAGCTACCTCGCATGCAGCCATTGCTGCACCCCTGTACTCAGCCTCTGTGCTTGACAAGGCAACTGTAGGCTGTTTCTTGCTGCTCCAAGTGACTGCAGCACTGCCAAAAGAGAACACATATCCACTGGTAGATCGTCTATCTGAAGTGCTACCAGCCCAATCAGCATCAGTGTATCCATGCAACTGTATTTGAACCCCAGCCTCATAAAATAGTCCATACTGCAATGTGGACTTCACATACCTGAGTATGCGTCTAGCCGCATCCAAATGCAGTTTCCTTGGAGCCTGCATAAACTGACTTACCAACCCAACAGCATAGCTCAAATCTGGCCTGGTAAAAGTCATGTAAATCAAACTTCCTAATATGCGTCTGTACATAGTAGGGTCCTCCAGAAGCTCACCTGCATCTGCGCTCAGCTTCACATTCTGCTCCAAAGGAACTGAAATAGGCTTACAGCCTGTCATCCCATATTTGGACAGCATGTCCAATCCATACTGCCTCTGCAAGAGCTGTATCCCACTTGGTGATCTAATCACCTCAATGCCCAAGAAATAACGCAGCTCTCCCAAATCCTTCATCTCAAACTTCTGCCTCAATAGCATTTTCACATGAAGGATATCTTCATCACTATCACCTGTGATGATCAAATCATCAACATAAATGACCAGCAGCATAATCCCTTTCTTTGTTTTTCTCACATAGAGTGAGAAATCTGCCTTGGAAATCTGAAAGCCAATAGTGACAAGATACTGTCCTATCTTGTCAGACCATGCTCTAGGTGCTTGCTTCAAGCCATACAAGGCTTTCTTCAACCTGCAAACAAACTCAGGATGAATAGCATGAACATAACCTGTTGGCTGCTCCATAAAGACCTCTTCTTGCAAATCACCATGCAAGAAGGCATTCTTTACATCCATCTGATGTAAAGACCATCCCTTTGATGCAACCATAGCAATGGCTACTCTTACGGTTGCCATCCTTGCAACCGGGCTGAAAGATTCTTCATAATCAATGCCATATGTCTGTGCATACCCCTTGACAACTAATCTTGCCTTGTATCTATTCACAGAACCATCTGCATTGTGCTTGATCTTATAAACCCACTTACAACCAATTGTATTCTTGCCTTTAGGCAAAGGCACCAATTCCCATGTAGCATTAGCATCCAAGGCATCCATTTCTTCATCCATGGCTTTCTCCCATTTTTCATTTCCCATGGCTTGCTCAAAAGAAGTGGGTTCTGGTTCCTGTATCACTTTGACCATATAGGCATAGTGAATGGCTGTAAATCCATCATATTTCAGCCTATCCACAAGATACCTAACCCTGGTAGACCTGCGCAAAATAGGCTCACTTCCAGGTGCTCTCAAAACATCCCTGGTCTTCCTTACTCCAGGTGTAACAACAGAAGGAATACCCAACTCATCATCAATGCTCTGTTCTGAGCCACTGGATTCACCATCCACACAAGAGTGACCTGCATTCACATCATACATGGGCTGATCTACCTTCTCTTTTCCTTTTCGTGATACCTGCGTACCACTCTCTGCATTGCTTTGAGGGGATTCTCCTGATCTCAATCTGCCTGTCCATGGCGAAGTATGTGAACCACTGGTAGAGGACACTCCAGGTCCACTGATATTTTGTGATTGCTGCTGTGCATCCTGTGCAGCATTACCATTTTGTGCATCTACATCAATCATCACATTTACTGGTTTATACCAGCTGCTCATCTCATCAAAAACAACATCTCTGCTCACTGTGAACTTACGTGTAGAAGGGTTATAGCATCTATACCCTTTCTGCTGCAGAGAATAACCAATAAAGACGCACTTCTCAGCTTTTGGATCCAACTTGGACCTCAACTCATCTGGCACATGGACATAGGCAATGCAACCAAAAATCTTCAAATGAGAAATATCTGGTTTCCTACCAGTATACATCTCCTCTGGCGTCATGCCATGTATTGCTGCAGTGGGAGTCCTGTTCATTATATAGACTGCTGTAGCAACTGCTTCATCCCAATAATAATCTGGTAGATCTTTTTCATTTAGCATAGCCCGAGATACCTCTCCAATATGCCTGTTTTTTCTTTCTGCAATTCCATTTTGCTGTGGGGTATGACTGCATGAATATTGCTGCTTTATACCATGCTCCTGCAAGAACCTTGCAAACTCATTTGAGAGGTACTCTCCCCCTCCATCTGACCTTAGGCATTTTATTTGCAGGCCTCTTTCTTTTTCAACCATAGCTTTGAAAGCTTTGAAGTGCCCAAACACTTCACTTTTCTTTTTCATAAAATACACCCACAGTTTTCTGCTGAAGTCATCAATAAATGTGACAAAATAGTGACAGCCTCCAATAGATGCAGCTTTTGTAGTCCACACATCAGAGTGGATTAATTCCAATGGCTTTTTACTCTCTTGAACATGCCTAGGAAAAGGTTTCCTTGCCTGTTTCCCAAATTGACAGGCTTCACAAACCTTGTGCATTTCTGCAACCTTGAATTTAGGCAATCCTGCAACAATATTTTGGGCTTGCATTGATTTAAGTCGCTGTATATTAACATGACCCATGCGTTTGTGCCAGATATCAATATCTGCAACTACACCGGTCCCATGTGCAAACATTGCTGCACTCAATTCAGGCATGTCTGCATCCAACGTAAACATCCTGCCCTTCTTCTTTCCTTTTGCTATCAAGCGACCATTATTTTTCATATCCTCAACAAAGCATCCATGAGGATTAAATCTGACCTGCAAGCCCTGCTCAACCATCTGACCAACAGAAACCAGGTTCTTGGTGATGTTCGGGACATGAAATACATCAGACAAGTATTTCTTTTTCCCATCCTGCATAGACAAAGGAATTTTGCCAATCTGCACAATAGGATGTGCAGTATCATCACCAGTCTCCACAAATCCTGGTTTTTCCATTTTTCTTGCATCCTGCATCCATTCAGCGTGACCTGTCATGTGGTTTGACACACCTGAGTCAACATACCACACATCATTTTGTTCTTCTACACTTGTCACAGAATTGGTCATATGCTGCACCATAAATAGATGCTCATTTCTGTCATCACCTTGCCTGCTAGAAGATGCATAATTGCCTTGCTGCAATTTTCCATTCATAATGTCATTCTGCTTTTTATAGCAGTCCTTAGCCATATGACCCATTTTGCCACAATAGTAGCATTCAATATTGCTGTTTGCATTTTGGCCTCTCTGCCATCCACCACGGCCTCTTTGGCTCCCCCTGCCTCTAGAGTTACCACATCCTCTTGCATAGGACTGGTTTTCTTGCGTTTGCTGCATATTCTGATTTCTACCACGGCCTGCAGATCGGCCTCCTCTACCTCTGCCTCTACCTCTGCCATCATTTGAGTAGAAGACAGTTTCTTTTGAAGTTCCTGCTGAAGAAGATGCACCCCCATTTCTGTGCTCTTCGGAAATTAGAAGAGCAATCAACTCCTCAAAATCAGGAAATTTTTCACGGACGGCAATGGATGTCCGAAACTGTGCATAATCCTTTCCTAGACCATTCAAGGTCACAGAGACCAAATCGTCATCATCCACTGGCGACCCAATGGAAGCAAGTGCATCTGCAATTTTCTTCACTTTCATGTGGTAGTCATTTATGCTCAAATTTTCTCTCTGCACATTGTGCAACTCCTGTTTGAGTTGCATTTTCTTGGCTTGCGTATTTGTGCTGTACATTTTTGCCAAAGTATCCCATGCCTCCTTTGGCGTATTTGCATCCTGAATATGCACAATCATGGAGTCCGAAATACTGATAGACAGCCAGTACATAACTTTCCTGGCTCTCTCATGCCATCCTTTAAATGCCTGCATTTCCTGTTGACTGGGAACATTAGGAAGAACAGGTTCTTCTTCATTTCCTGTAATGAATTCCCAATAGCCTTTTCCCATCAAGAAATTCGTCATTCTAAACTTCCATGCCTGGAAGTTGTTCTTGTCAAGCTTTTCAGTGACAATCTGTGAAAGAGAATCAGATGCCATTACAGAACACTGCAAAATATTCTGTCACTGCAAAAAACACAGCTTTTGCCTCACACGGGCAGATCTGCAAAACTGACGAAAGTGGTATTTCACCACACAGTCACTTCCTAGTGACGATTTTGCATCAACAGGCAACAGGCATGAATCTGCAACTCCCAATATCTCTGCACACAGGCATACGATGCAATTTCTGTGGCACCTTTCCACCGACTAGCCGCGCAGTGGTCGCACAGCAAAAAACAGGGCCTTTTTCTGAGTGCCTGCGAAGAACTTCCGCCTTCAAAACGGGCCCCGAAACGGCCTCAAATCAAAAAAATAAAGTCACTAAGGGCTTCGCCCTTACCCACAGCATATACTACGCTCTCGCCACACCGCGAAGGGCGTCTCAATCTGAGACAGTGCACTCTTGCACTTCTGGCTGTGCTACCTGCAGAGATTTGCTCCCAAACTCGAAATAGGAAAGCAACACTGGTCCTCTTACCAGGACACCACGAACTTGGCTTGCTTCCTTGAGCTCCTTACCACGAACAAGGCTCTGATACCATGTGAAGATAGTGGGAGAGAGGGAAGGAGTCTCACTTACGGCTTTCTCACATGCACAAATGGGGGAATACACACAAAGGTGGAGCCTGAAAACAGTTTTCCTCTTCTTAGTTGTGAAAGCCAAAAGAACTCAAGTACAAAGAAATAGAAGAACCCTATATGTGGGTCTCAAACCAAACTCAACTAACTAAGGTGGCATACTAACTGAGCCACGAACTAGTGTAGATAAGGATAGCTGTCATCCAGCTATTATTCGTGGGCGGTGTACCAACCGCATCTCCAGCTAACAAGTCGGTGACATAAATGCACAACAGTCACCCTGGCATATCGCGAGTGGAGCTCGATATCTCAACACAGCCATCTATCTTCAATAAGAAAGTTGAGAGAAACACAACGGTGCTTGAAGGCTGCAAGATACTCATTTGGATTTTCTTAAACCTATCCACAGAACACCATAATGTCAGCCATGCTTGGAAAATGGAAAAGAGAGAGACAAAATGAGGCTTATCTATTGGCAAACAATGGAAAGAGGTAGCTTGAACTGAAAATTGGGTGAAGATACATCCACAAAGCACACATAGGTAGGGTAGGGTGTGACTGGTGTATTGTGAAATACTTCACGGGAAGAATCTTTAGCATAGAATAGCTTGTAAACAATCTTAAAAAGACCAATCCTCATGATATCGCATCCATCTTTATAAGCGAGGGTTAGAGACACCGCGGTGCATGAGGTTGTTCATCAAGGCAAACAAGAATGCCATGACAAATGTCAATAGTTGGAGAGCTTGCACATCACCTTCAACTTCTTCTAGTTCTTGTAATCGCCATGCAATTTCTTCAAGGGGTGTGCGGTCTGGCATCCTTCTTTTGAGCAATGTCCTTGAGGACCTTTCTGATGATCTTTCAAAGTCGGCAAACTCGTATCAAATATGCCCAACACTTAGTTTCATGATGACCACAACCTTTGCATTCCTTACAAATGATCACCCTCCTTTATGGCTTGCGGCTTTGTTGGTGCGGTGTTTCCACTCACTTCATGCGTGATTGAAGTACAAGCTTCATGTGCTAAGAAATAAGCAACTATATTTTGAGCTCGAGGGATATGCTGAATTTTTACATCTTCAAATTGTTGGCAAAGTTTCAATGCTTGTTGATGTCATGGAACCAAGCCTTCGCTCCGCACCTTCCACCTTCCACTAACTTGTTCACACATGAGTTGAGAATCTCCTTGCACCTCAAGTTGCTTGATGTGATGTTCTTGCACCTTTTGTAGCCCAAAAATGAGTGCCGAGCACTGAGATTAGTTGCAAGTACTTGCTGGTGCAGACTTGCTATAACAATACACCTCACCCCCTGGTGAAGTGAGCTTCACACCCACACCAGCAGCCTTGGTCGAAGGTTTGTATGCGGCATTAAATTGGAGGAGCCAAGATGTCATCACACCAAGACTAAAATCTGGACATCCCAAGTTTCTCGGTAGTCCAAGATAGGTAGAAGTAGAGGGTGGGGAGAATTCAAGACTTAATCAAGATGTTCATAACCAAATAAACTTGCGATCCTTTGTTGATAGTTTATCTTCAGACCAAAAAGAATTACAACTTGAAGCTCAAAATGAGGCACAAAAGGTTGATTAGGTACAAAGGGATTCCATGGTCGAAACATTACCGAGCCCTAGAAACCTTTGTAATGAGATCGAGAAGAAATCATTCAAGACGAGCTTATCCACACGAATTAATAAGTAGATGTGCCAAATCTCCCCCCAAGCTTGGGGAGAATCCCACCCTTTGAAGAATGTCACCCTTTTAATTACCTCCAATGCAACAAGTAGCTCGATCACTACACAATGAGTAGAATTGAAATCAAAGTCCTCCCAGTGTATCACTAATTCTTCACCTTGAATCATCCATGGTGTATCATCCCACCCGTCGTCTCCTTGAACAATGCATTGTACAATCAGTTGTTGAAGATTGACATGAAGATTAAGAAAGAGATCTCACCAATTGGTATTCATAATGAGCGGAGGACCAAGCGCCAAATCCTTAAACTCATCGAGAAGTGACATAAATATCCACCCTCTCATGTGGCATGCGTCTAAGGAGTGAAGTTGAAAAAGTTTAGAATCTATGATCTAGTATCAGATATGAATAGAGCACATGAAATCAAGTACTTTTGCTTTTTACAACAAGAGGAAACTCCCTAGGGTTAGAGAGTTACAGTTCATGAGATTTCACCATATAAGCAATATCTTTACACTTTCATCACTTCCTATTTGCTGGCCCATTGGTAAGTCTTCCTTTTGTGAATGGGGAGGTCTTGGGTTCAATTCCCACTCCTTAATAAAAAGAGAGGAGAAGAGAAGAGGGAGAGGAAAGGGGCGTGAGATCTTTTGCAGGAACCTAAAAAGTATGTCCCTGATGCACAGGTGCACCAGAAGATGCAGGAACCCAAAAAAACAGTCGCGATTCGTCTGCGATGCGTAGATGCACCTGAAGATGCAAGAACTCATAAAACAATCGTGATTCATGATCTGCCCGTGATGCGCAGATGCGCTAGCTGCACCCAAGCGGCATACGGGTGTTGCAGATGTGCATGAGCGGTTTTGCAGGCGCGGTCAACTAGAAGATGCGTGGCACTACACAGGAATCGCAAGCTAAAGGTGCAAAAACTGAGAAGTCGTGCAGCTGTAGAGATGGAGAACTACGAGCAGAAGATATGTAGATTGTGACAAAACATGAAGAGGGGAGAGGAGAAGAGTGGAGATGAGGAGAGAGGGCATAGCTAGAGAGCACACCACAAATGACTAACTGTACACTAGATTTAGTTGAAAAAATAGAATATATACAAACCCTTTTAGGGTTAGGGTTAGGGGATCTAACCCTTTCCTTTATAGCACTCTATAAGGTTAGTGCTATGCACATATGATCACCTGATGGTGCTATGCACACATGATCACATGATGTTGAGCATGAACTCTCATCCCCTTCCCTCAAGATCAACATCATGAAGTAGGCCTTCCCTCAAGATGATGATTCTGGGGAATCGAAGAAGGACTAAGCATTACATTTCATCACACCCCTTTAATGGGAATGTCCTTCCTCTGTGTCAAACCAAGAGCTAGTCAATGTTTCTCAAATAGCTATTTACCGAGTGGTTTGGTAAAGATGTCTGCAACATTCTCTTTGCTATCACAATGCTGCAGTGTGATGTCACCAAGTAACACTCTTTCTCTGATGAAGTGCTCTCTGCCATCACTGTGCTTTGTCCTGGAGTGATATACTGGATTCTAGGCCAATGCTTGAGCTGCTTGATTATCACAGTATATGGTTGTTGTCTTAACTCATCAAAGTAATCTGTTTCTGACAATAGTCTTCTGAGCCATATAGCCTCACATGCACCTGTAATGAGTGCTCTATATTTTGCTTCAGTTGAAGACAAAGAAATAGTTGGCTGTTTGTTTGACAACCATGATATAGCACCTTGACCAAGGAAAAATGCATATCCCTGTGTCGATCTCCTGGTCTCATGATCTCTGGCATAGTCACTGTCACAGTATCCATGCAACCGTGGATGACTTTCTATATATTCTATCCCAAACTGTCTTGTACCTCTGATGTATCTCAAGACTCTTTTGGCTGCATTCCAGTGAGACTGTTTTGGATTTGCCATAAACTGTGCTAGTGAGCTTACTGCATAATAAATATCTGGCCATGTGATTGTCAGATATATAAGAGATTCGATGAGTTGCCTGTAGTACCTGTCATTGACTATAGGCTTTTCTGAATCTTTAGTAAGTTTCAAACTCTGTTCCATGGGAGTGGCTACAATCTTGCAATCTGCCATATGAAACTTCTTCAGGAGAATATCAACATACTTGAGCTGACTCATGAATGTGCTATATGAATCTCTCCAGAACTCAATTCCAAGACAATAGTGCATCAGTCCAAGATCTTTCATGTCAAACTCTACAGAAAAGTCTTGTTTCAATTTTTTGATGAAGCTATCCTTGCTTCCAATCACAATCAGATCATCTACGTACAAAAGTGCAATAGTAATGTCTTCCCCTTGAACTTTGTAGTAGAGAGTATGATCTGCATTGGACTTCATGTATCCCAGATTAGCAAAATACTTGTCAATTCTATTGTACCAACTTCTGGGTGCTTGCTTTAAGCCGTAGAGACTTTTCTTGAGATGGCAAACCTTATTCTCCTTTCTTTGTTCAACATAACCTGCTGGTTGTTGCATGTAGACTTCCTCGTCTAGATAACCATTGAGAAATGCATTCTTGACATCAATCTGATACACATTCCATTTGCTGAGTGTTGCTAGTGATATCAAGAACCGTATGGAATCCATCTTTGCTACTGGAGCATAAGTCTCATCATAGTCTTGACCATATTGTTGTGCAAATCCTTTTGCAACTAATCTGGCTTTGTTTGAATACTGCCATCTGGATTGTACTTGACTTTGTATACCCATTTGTTTGCCATGGCCTTCTTTCCTGGTGGAAGGTCACATAATTCCCAAGTATTATTCTTATACAAAGCATCCATTTCTTCATTCATAGCAATTTGCCATTCTGGCTTGTCTACTGCATCTTCGAAGTACACGGCTCTTCTGTAGCCATGATGGTAGTCATTAGATCATAGTTGGTGGTTTCCACCTAAATTGCTTTGCCTTTCTGAGCATATGTCAATCTGGCTAGTGGTCTGCTTTCCCTAGTAGACCGTCTGAGTTGCTGTGGCTCTGCTTGGGGTATTGTTGGCAATTCTTACTCTTGTTCATCAATCTATTTTGTAGATGACTGTGAAGTCGATGCTTCTATCTCCTGTGTAGGTGAGGTTCTTCATTTTGATTCCTCATCAAAGATTACATCTCTGGAGATAATGACTTTGCGGTTGATGGGACCATACAAATTGTATGCTTTGCTTTCTTCATTGTAGCCAACCATGATGCATTTGCGTGACTTCGCATCCAATTTCCTACGATGATCATCATGTATGTGAGCATATGCTATGCAACCAAATATGCAGAGATGCCCAATGTGTGGCTTGTGTCCAGTGAATGCTTCATAAGGAGTCATACCTTGTATCGGTTTGGTAGGAAGCCGATTAAGCAAGTAGTTAGTTGTAGCTATTGCTTCCGCCCAATACTGATTCGGAAGATGCTTTTCACTAAGCATTGCTCTAGCACTATTTGCTAAAGTCCCATTCTTCCTTTCAGCTCTTGCATTCTGCTGAGGAGTATCTGCACATGTGAATTGTCATCACATGCCGTGATTTTTGCAAAAGTTCATGAATGCTAAAGACATGTATTCACCTCCTCTACCTGATCTCATGACCTTGATCTTTTTGCCTGTCTGGTTTCCTACCATGGCTTTGAATTCTTGAAATCTGGAAAACACTTCAGATTTCTCTTTCAGAAAGTAGACCCAACAATATGTGATGTAGTCGTCGATGAAAGTCAAGTAGTAAAGTGAACCATTGATGCTCCGGGTCTGGGCATAACCCCATACATCTGTATGTATCAAATATAGAATACCTCGTGCACGAGAGGTACTTCTGCCAAAGTTGGTTTGCTTTTGTTTGCCGAAGCAGCATGCTTCACAAACTTTTCCAAGCAACTGTAGCTTCTGAATCCCAATTGCCATATTCTGATTCCTGAGATCTAACAAGTACTTGAAGTTGAGATGACCATATCTCTTGTGCCATTTTGTAGATAGTGGCATCTGTTGCGGTTGAGCTGACATGGCATGCTTATTTGGTATTGTAGCTAGCATTCTGTATAAGCATCCTTCCTTGACACCTTTTGCTACTAGCTGACATCTTTTGGATTTGTCTCTGATAGTGCATTCATCACAGTTGAAGATGACTTTGTAATTGTGTTCCGTCATTTGACCTACTGACAAAAGGTTCTTGTTGAGCTTCGGAACATAGAGCACATCTTTCACTAATCCTTTTGTACTAGTGAAATTGTTAATAGGGATAACACCTATCCCTTGAACCGGATTCGGTGTATTGTCTGCTCTATAGATGACATTTTTCTGACCTTTTAATGGTTTCATCTCTGTGAACCATTCTTGATGATTTGTCATGTGAGGTGATGCACCACTGTCGATGTTCCAAGGATCCTATTCCACTTGGTCGACTTGATAGTTGTAATCCTCTTTGGGATTGAAATCAGTGTCTAGGTACACTTGTCTAGGTACACTGTATCAGTCTATAATGCAATTTTTTGCTTGCAAGAAACATATTTCCATGTTCATTTGCAAAATGACTGTGACTAGAATGTCCACCATGATGATTTCCTCTACCTCGGGAATTCCCTCAATTACTACTAGATTGACTGCCTTGGTCGTACTGCTTCTTGCAGCAATCTCTTTCATAGTATCCAAACTTGTAACAGTAGTTGCACTGAATGTTTGACACATTGGTGGATGCATTCCCTCGTCCTTGGGATCTTCCTCGGTTGGAATGATTTCCTCTTTGTTGATTCTAATGCTACTGAGGATGATGCTGATGCTGATGCTGATTCTGACTTTGATTTTGTTGGTGATGACCACTTTTCTTATATGATCTACCTCTGCCTTTGCCTCTGCCTCTACTTCTATCTGGAGTTGTGAATGCCTGATCATTAGAATGGCCTTTACGTGCTTGAATGGCCTGAATCCTGAGTTCTTCACCAAGTAGGAATGACTGAAATTCTTCCAGTGTCAGAATTTGTCGTTGGCAATACTCTGGATTAGATTCTTCACCAAGTAGGACTGACTGAAATTCTTCCATTGTCAGAATTTGTCGTTGGATGGCAATACTCTGGATTAGATTCTCGTATCCCTCTCCTAGTCCATTCTGAATGACTTGAACCATTTTTGCGGGGCTCATAGTCTCTCCTGTTGCTGCAAGTTGATTGTTGTAGTCTTTTATGCAGAGTACATAAGCTCCCATGCCAACCATCTAACCGCACGTTATGGCTAGTCGATGATGTATATGACTGCCTGTGCTAGGCTGGGCTACCAGCAAAGCTGGGTGTATGTGCCACCGCTCCTCCCCCCTCATCCTATTGAATTATCATGATTTTGGCTCCGATGACCAAGAAACTCTAGCTGATGTAGATGACTGCCTATGCAGGCTACCAGTAGCAAAATCCAGCTAGTGGATTGTATGCTCTTAGCAGTGATAGGCACCTAGAGTTGCATAACTGACACAAGATCTTGGCTCTGATGACCAAGAAATTCTAGCATGGCAACCATCTTATCGCATGTCGTGGCTAGATGATGATGTAGATGATTGCCTATGCTAGGTTGGGCTACCGACAAAATACAGTTGGTGGATTGTGTGGTCTTAGTAGTGATAGGCACCTAGTGTCACACAACTGACATAAGAAACAAAGGGGGAAAGAGTGGGAGGGCGGAAAGTCTAGCTATATAAAGGCCTTAATGGCAGAGAAACAATTCACTATCATCACACCCTGGAAAATTTCTCTCATACCCCCTTTCATGCTCTCTCCAAGCCCCCTTCTACCCCTACGATGAATCTTTTGCTGCAACCTCGATGCCCCTTCATAATGTTGCCCAAGTCATGGGATCCATTGCCATGACCAAGGGAGTTGCAAGATGGGGAGCCAAGGGAAACGGGTCATCGTTGTTCTATCAGGCACTGGCAGAGAACTCAACTTGGTGAGAAGACTCTCGTAATTGAGCACAACCTTCGGTATTGAGGAAGGAGAAATCAACTTGGTGATAACTATAGCACACTGGGAGCATGTGTCAGTATGCTGGAGCTGACCACCAGATTGAGTTCCTTGTCCACTATCAAATGTTGTGCTCGATTGAGCTCACCACCAAGTTGAGTTCTCTCTGCCAGTGCCTTGAAAGAAGTTGCTATGATGAAGGCGATTCCTTGAAAGACTTGAAAGAAAAACCTCATGACCAACCATGTTGCAGGATGGGGAGCCAAGGGAAACGGGTCGTCGTTGTTTCGTGAGGCACTGGGAGAGAACTCAACTTGGTGTTGGGCCTCTCGTAATTGCGCACAACCTTTCGCACTAGGGAAGGTACTCAACTTGGTCATCAGCTCTAATGCAATGAGAGCATGCGTCAGTGTGTTGGAGCTCAGCACCAAATTGAGTTCCCTGTCCGCTGTCAAATGTTGTGCTCGATTGAGCTCACCTCCAAGTTGAGTTCCCTTTTCTAGTGCCTTGACTTCTGAAGTTGCTATGAAAAAGGTTATTTCAATTACGAGGTGCTTGTATTGTCCCCTACATACATGGAGTTCCAGGTCAAAATTGTAAGAAAGTCTTACCTATGATAGCACTACGAGGTGTCGTATTGTCCCTTGCATACAAGGCACTAGGTCAAAAGTGTAAGAAAGTGCTAACAAGGGCAAAAAGTGACACCTAGTCCTACCACAGTGGTGGTGTTGACAAGTGCTTAAAGAAGTGTCACAAAAACAAAGTGCTAGCATCTTTGTATGTAATCTGTTTTGTTAAATGTTTGCCTCGGATGTAATTTGTTTTGTTCAATTTTTATGTAATACTATTATCACAAAAACTCTCGGATGTAATTTCTTTTGTTTCAATTTCAATGTAGCACCATTATCGCCAAAACTATTGTTGGCTGTTAATTTGGTAGTGAAAGTGGGTCTAATGAAGAACAAATGGCATATTTTTACCCTCATTTACATTTTACTCCAACCATAGGGATCGTTGCATAAGAAATTGTTGAAAAAACTATTCTTACTGTAGTGAAAATGGTTCCAATAACCAACATGGTGCTTTAGAACCATGATAACTTCAATAACCAGCGTGGTGGTTGCAAGGAAACTATACTAAATTGTAAATGCTTCATTTTCCTTACCTTGGAACTAAAATAGCTCCAAGAACATGTGCAGTGGTTGAGAAATTGTTGCACAAGGAGTAATACGACTAAAATTATGTCTAAAATAGAACTAAAATAGCTCTGACATCTAGCGCAGTGGTTGCGGATATGTAGCTTGAGGGGTCCCGTTAGAGATTGACATGCCACGGTGGTCTTCATGCCAATGTGGTGGTCTCTCCATGCCAACATCATTGCTTTAACCAACATGGTGGTCAGGCAGCAAAAGATTGTGTTACACAGTGATAAATGGCGAAGCTGTGTAATGACAAGTGGCAAGGCAAAAGTTGTGCTATTGTCAAGCCAATGTGGTTGTGCTCGAACCAGCACGGTGGTCAGCGCAGCAAAAGATTGTGTTGCACAGTGACAAATGGCGAAGGTATGCAAGCAAACATGGTAAGGAAAAGGCTGCGTGATGTAGTTAGGCCAGAGTAACAGTCTCTGTGCTCATGAGTAACTGCATATAGTGCCATGTGTCAAGCTCTGCGCTCTTGACCATGATAAGATTGCGTCTCATTATTATGCCAGTGCACATTTCTTGACATCGGGAAGATTTTCGGTGAGAGCGCAGGTTCGTACAAAATTCAAATATTCACCTAGAAGCGCATCACGTCACAGCCCCAAAATGGCCCCAAAAATAGTTTCGCGATTGGCTACACGGTGGTGGTCAAC